>NC_081339.1:7891639-8219347 GCF_022539665.2 Daphnia carinata | reverse complement strand
TTTTTTTGCTGTCTTCTATTCACTTCGTTCTTTGATCCGTTCGGTTAGGGTACATACAGTCAGCTTCTTGGGATGCTTGGCAGCCAAGAAAAGAAAAATTCCCAGGGTGGGTATTAAGCTGCGCTGGAATAGAAAGAAGACACCTGTTATGTATAGGTTATAAAGTAAAACAAGAAGAAGAACAACAAGAAGAAAAAAAAAAAAAAATACGCAGCCGAATGTGCAATCGATGCGTTTCAGCGAAAGAAGGCAAGAACTCGCACTTTTCGCAATGCTCCCTTTTTTTTTTTTTGTTTTTTGTTTTTTGTTTTTTGTCTTTTACGATTTTTTGTTTTTGCTCTTGGAGTATGGCTTTTAGTTTTTGTAGATAAAAAAAACAAAGGGGGGGGGGGGGGGGGGGGGGGAGGGAGAACAGAAACTAAAAATAGTTAGAGGGCAGCAAATTGAACGGCTATAGAGTGGCCTGCCCGCAGACGAGAATGTGTATTGTTAATCGCTGACGCATTCGCATATTTTGAACGCGTTCAGACGACGGGACGATGCTGCGTGTCTGCCATATTTTCTGTTGCGTACACGTCAAGAAAATTAAAAAAGAAAAAACAAAAAAAAGGAGAGGAAATCAACGCTTTCATTCTTACATCTCTTACGTAAATTTTCCATCGAAAAAAAAATAGGAGGGATTGCAACAGCTGCTGTAACAGAAAGGCCAAGCTTCCTTCAAGCCAAATGATGACTGGTCATCGAGAGGTAATCAGAATGAGGTGGCGTGCCGTCACAAGAGAAACAAAAAACAAACCAAAATGCGGCGGGTCCTCGAGATCGAGCTATTTTTAGAGAACGAAACGCCGGGCGCCGGAACGTTGAGACTAAAGCGCGTGTTGTTCCATCGCGTAGCGATTCCTATAAATATTTGAGTGGTTCCGGCGTGCGGTATAAACGTGTACGTGTAAAAGTACTGAAGTCGAACGCAGACACTGAAACTGTTAAACACACGCACGTAGGGGTGAAAAAGAAAAAAAAAAAAAAAAAGACGCTTTTCGTTGAACTGCTAAAAAAAATAAAAATAAAAATAATAATAATAAATTAAATAAAGAAAATCCGAATGGAAACCGAAAAACTTTGCCCTTTGCTCTTTTATTATTAACACATCCGTTTCTCTCCATTTTTTTTTTTTTTTTTTTTTGGTTTTTTTTTTTTTTTTGGTTTGTTCTTTTCTCTGGCACGGATGTGTAAGAGGAAAGAAGTTTAAAATCTTCGCGCGAGAGAGTTGAAAATCTAAAGTCAAAGAGAGATGGATCGTTCTTCTCCCTTCTTAAAGCCAATAATAATCATTTCTTTTTCTTTTTTTTTTTTTTGCTGTGTGTATGCGTGTCTGTAATATTTCGAGATCCTTGCGTAATAAAAAGGAAATGCCGCGCTGCTGCTTATATTAGCATTTTGGGGTTCGAGTTGCCAACGGTTTGCGTCACCGCAGGCTGGCGAAATCAACAATTGTGGCCAAGATGTTTTCAACCTTCATTCCTATTATTTATTTTATTTTATTTTATTTTTTTTTTTTTGGCTAAATTTTAAGTAGACAAAACGAGAAAGAAAGAAAGAAATAACGACGTATGTACGTGTAGAGCAAAAGACTTTCATTAGGGAATCCCGTCAAGCGCATCGTATCCCTTTTGCGTGCGCGTATACGCTGTGTGTATACGGGGAGTCTACATATGTGTTGTGTATATCACAGGAAAGGTTGGGGAAAAGCAAAAAAAAAAAAACCAAAAAAAAAAAAAGAAGGCTATATTTCACGGTAACGTTGCAATCTCACGGGTCTGTCCATGTTTGGTTTCCCTGGCGCATTGATCTTTGCGCGGAGACCGCTGTGCGCCCCGGTGCATGTTCCGTATTTCATCCTTTTGTCATCAGCTGTCCCTTTAAGCAAGCACCATCTACTACGTACAAAGCAAAAAAAAAAAAAAAAAGCAAAAACAAAAAAAACTATAATAAAAAACAAAGCTAGAAAATGCAGTTTAAACTTGTAAGACCCCCCCCCCAACCTCAAAAAAAAAAAAAGGATTTTTTAAATCCCGCCATTTTTTTTTTTTTAAATTCATTTTAAATACAAAAAAGTGGGGGAATTGGGGGGGGAATTGCAAACTTGAAATGGATACTTGCCAAGTGAGGCGACGCCAGAACATTTGTCTCGACTGAAGTGCACAGGCAACATTTCAGTCCCCCCTCTCTTCTCTCTCTCATCTCTTTTCATCGAGTTAGCGAAAGAGTAACGCGACACCTATACGATCTTGGCAGTTTCCAAGTGGCTCTATACGTGTAAGGGCAAAAAAAAAAAAAAAAAAAAAATAATAATAAATAAATAAATAAAAAAAAGAGGAACAAAAAAAAAATAAATAGATAAATAAATTATTTGGACACGCGGGAATAGTTATGCCATCTATTTTCCGCCGTCTGGCGTTCTATACTTGAAACGGAAAACTGGTTCGAACGCGTTCACAGCACATGCGTCGCTTTGATGCGATACTCCAGTAGGATAGGGTAATTCTTTTAAAGCGAAAGGTGTGTGCCCTATAAATAAATAATAAAAAAATATATCGTTTATTTTTTATTTATTTATTGAATTGCATGTTCGTTCGGTGTATCGCGTTGGATGTTGAAAATTGGCAACGGTGTTTTTTTGTTTGTTTTTTTTTTAAATTTTATTTCTAATATCCCATTCAATCAAACCGGTAGTGGGGTTTTAGTAATTGGATTTCGAATCGGAAAAGGCTCGTTTTTTTTTTTATATATTTTGTTGCGATGCCGATTGTCCGATCGTTAAGTGTTCGGGTGGTGGCACATGCTTCCTGCTAGCATACGCCATCAAAACACGATATTGAGGAAGCGAAAAAGGGAGCGGATTTGATCCGGGTTGTAAAAGAAAAAAAAAAAAAAAAAACGAAATCACTCCGGATCAGGAATTTATTTTTATTTTATTTTTTGTTTTTTTTCCTCTTCACATACGAACGTTTACGCGTTCACCGATATCCGTTCTTCATTGGACAATCCAGCGGGGAAATAAAAAATAAAAAATAAATAAAAAGGAAGGGATTGAGGGAAAATTGAAAGGCCGAGGAATCCATCGTGCATACATCCCAATGGTTGAAATTACCCCTTTTGGTTTGGCATTCCGTGCACGTCATCAACGCGACTCGCATTGAAAAAAATGTCAGCATAAAGCGTGCGCCGTTTCAAACAATCGGTCGTCCGTTTTTTTTTTGTTTTTGTTCCATGTCATCAAGCAGGCGGATGCGTGAAAAGCCTCCCCCCTCCCAAAAAAAAAAAAAAAATAAATAAACCAATCGATTAATGGCACTATTTTATTTGTTTTTACGCTTAAAAGCAGATGAGTGTGCGTCTGTTTTGAATTCAATCCCGAATCACGGTGCGCATTTACCGCAAACAGAAAGCTGATGATGTGGTCAAACAGAATGTCAAACTCAACCCTCCTCCCTTTCCATTTCTCTCTGTGCTTTACTACACATGTGAAGTTTTGCAAATTGTCCTAACTGTCAAGTTGTTTTGTTTGCATCAGGAAGAAAAAAAAAAAAAAAATAAAATAAAATAATTGAAAAAAGGCAAAGTGCTGGCTGACGTGAAGATATAGACCGAGATCTATATAGAGACTTGACTCGATGTCTTCGCCACCCCAAAAGCAAATGACGATGCCGATGCTCTCGCACAGCAATTCGCTAATGGACGAAGACGCTGGCATCATGTCGGAGGCCGAGACCTCGGCAACGGGATTTCGGCGCGGCTCGAAGCAGCGCGCATCGCTGCCCGTCGTACGCACGCCGTCAAAGACGCTGGAACGCCCATTAGGTGAGAGATTCCACCTTCTATTTTATTTTGTTTTTATTTATTTTCAAGACTCACCTCGCAGCAGTGCACACTGTGTTGTACCACCATCTTCGATTAAAGGGGGGGGGGGGAATAGAAGTACAAAAAAAAAAAAAAAAAACTGGGGAGCGTGTGCCGCCTCACGGGAGACTTACGGAGAGGCCGAGCACATAGACGCTAGATAGTTATACATCACGAGCGGCACACACGGCTTTATCGATTCTCACGTCCAGCGTTCATTTTTTTTCTCCCTTTTTTGCGAGGGTGTGTGTGTGTGTGTGTGTGTGTGTGTGTGTCTGTTGGTTTGTTTATTAAGTCGTCGCTGAATGTAATGTTAAAGAACAACGAGCTCGCAGACGGGGGTGTGCGGATGGAGGAGGAAACTTTGCTCGCAAAAAGCTTTGCCAATCCGAACGGTGTGTGTGCGCTTTTGTTTTTAGTTTTGTTTTTAAGAGCTAAGTGAGCTAATAACATGACTGCTATCGTCAAGTATAAACACACACGTACTCTACGTATACATATATAGATAGCCTTACATGTACTGTACATTGTGTGTAATGCTATGGCGTAACTTGAAACCACGCGCCATCGATTCGTGCATCGACCGGATCGCTTATACTTCGTTACATGTAGCCATATCAATAGACGCAAAGCTAATCATCTTTTACTTTAATCATCGTTTGGTGCCTCGTGTGTACACGATGGGATTGAATTTCTATTTAAAGATCAAACGTACGTTATCAAAAAAAAAAAAAAAAAAACGGTTGGCTCAAGAAAAAAAAGGCTTTTTTTTTTCAATGGCGTAAGCGTTTTTGCCAAGACGTAACGTTCGTTTTGGTGACGTGTTATGTTTGGATGTACGTCTGCTGATTGAGTGCTCACACAAAAGAAGAAGAAAAAAAAAAATAAGTTGTTTCCGGATTCAATGAGAAAAACATTCACGTAACGGGTCAATATTTGTAAACTCATTTCGTGCTGGAACGAGTGTAAACGTATTTTAGAATGGTGCGCTGTTGCGTAGGTTACACACTTACGAGAAATGGCATACGGCATATACGTGAAACTGGCAAATTGATTGTTGAAATTTTAAAAATTCTATCGTTCTACCCCACTGGGACATAAATTTTTCATTCACAACGTTGAGCAATCGACAAAGAAAAAAAAACACACATCTAAATGTCTGTCTGTATTGAATAAAACAACGCGTGATTACGTTGTGTCATTTTCAAATCATATTTTAATGCTCTTAAAAAATCGATTAACATCGAACTATGTGGCACATGTTTTATTGAATGCGTAATAGGTTCGTGAGAATTCAAAAAAAAAAAATAAAAATAAAAATAAAAATGTCTAACAAATGTAATTAAATGTGTGGCAGGATTGGTATTTCTTCAATTCCGACACGAGACAAAGAGGGCGTTGCTGCCAAATGAAATTACGACCCTCGACACGGTTCGCGCTCTCTTCGTCAGATCTTTCGCCCGCCAGCTCAGCATGGAATACTTTGATTCGAACAACGTTCACATCTACATTCACGATCCCAATCAGGACATGTTTTACGAACTGGAAGATCTCAGGTAAGAACGTTTTTTCTCTTGTTATATTCTATAATTCCCAATTTTGCATTTAACTGCCTTTACAAATGTTTTTTTTTTTTTTTGCAATCGATTTTCGTTTGATTCGTGTAGCGCGTTGTTACACCAGAAACCCGCATAAAAGAGTATATATTATATACACCCATAGGTCTCTACTCTAATTGATTACGTCTACATCTTTAAAGAACAAAAGAAAACAAAAAAAAAAAAAAAAAATCTGAAGTTCAAAACCGAAACTAAAGTTGCGTGTCAATTAACCGGATTTTATTCATTTAAAAAAAAAAAAGAAAAGTCTGGTACAAATGAAGAATGGTTTTCTCTATTTGATCAAACGCTTGACATACATACAGTTGATCTTACGTATACATAATGTAGCTGCTGGAATTCTTAAAAAAAAAAAAAAAAAAAAAGTGGGGGGGGGGGGGGAGGAAGCAAAGTTTCCTGCGGCAAAAAGGCCAGTGTTTAAATTCCGGTAAACTATGGCTGTGTATAGTGAATAGGCTTATTTAAGTTACAACACAGTATGTGTATGCAGTTTCCCTTTTTTTTGCAGCAAGCTGTTCCATCGTTATATTTCCCTTCGCTTTTCTACACACACACACACACACACACACACACACACTTGCTTCCTGTTACAAAAACAAGAAACGTTTCCGTGATATTTTGGGGAACAACTCGTCTGTATATAAATACATACGGCAGCGCGGCGTTTTTTTTTTTTTTTTTTTTTTTTTTTTAGAAATTTCCCCCCTTTTATAAACAATCGAGTTTTTTCTTTTCGACTTGAAACTCAGAGAGCGCATAAAACATTCATATTGCACGTGCTGTTTTTAGGGATATATTCATCAAAAAACCAAAGCGACCCACGCCTACCTCTCAAAAACAGTTTGTTTTTTTTTTCATGCGGAGAGAGTGATGCGTTACGCCATGTTATGATCGGACTATATATAACTGTATATCTTACGTCACGACGAAACAAATGAAACGTTTTCTAGGGAAAAAACAAACAAAAAATAGAGAAATCGTTGAAAATGATTTTTTAGGCGCAGCCTTATACGTCAGGGCTTGCGTTTCACCTGTCCCTTAATTGACTTATACTCAGTGAGCCTATAAATGTATACGCTGCACAGAGCAATAGGTATACATCATATGTCTATTGTATCTATAGACCTTTTCGAAAAACCAATTTTTCTCTATTTATGTTTCAAGCCTTAAAAAAAAAAAAAAAAAGAAAAATTGAGAAACGAACTGCGTGTGTGTATAGCCTGTACATATATATATATATAGATATACAGTATACAGTGCAGTATATAATTGAGACGCGTGCGCAGGTGGGGGCTAAACCAAGCGGAAGCCCCCTAAGGGTTAGCGGATATAGAGACCGGAATATTCAGGGGAAGCCTTTGTCGGGCGAAAATGAGCCTTAGCAAAGATGAATTTTTGTTTCTTCTATACAGGAAGACTTAACAGTAGATAGATCCATACATTTGGCACTCCTCTTAAAAGCTTTGCTTAATTACTTTGCTCGTAGCTTGTTTTTTTTTTTGTGGGCCCACCTGAAAACCACACACGCTGTACGTTCGTGACAGCGCGTTAATGACATGTTTTTTAGAACTCAAAAAAAAAAAAAATAAAAAATAAAAACGCAAAAGAAACAAGTGGTTTCCTATGAGGCCCTTTTATTTTTTTTTATCTCTTCTGACGGCTTTGAATCGCCCTAGGTATGGTGCGTACATATATACACCTCGCGTATGTAAATGTTCAATTAAAGAAACTCTAGGAAATGATTGCAACGTTGGGGCGAAATCGATTTCGCAGTTGCCCCTCCATTACGTTTGCTGTCGCTCTCGATATATAAGCTCAATAATATATACGAGCTTCTTACAGTCAGCCTTGCTCCCCGCCACGCCCTTTGCACTGTATTTCAGAGCTTAACGCTAAGTGGATACACGTTTTTCGATTGTGTTGTCGTCCGTCGTGGGTATTCAGCAGTAGAATACTACGGGACATATCCATATTTTAAGACGAGCAAAAGTCTGTCATGGACGGCTAAAAATTCGTTGATAGCAGGTTCGGTTGCGTCTCGGGTCACGGCGGACGACGTGAAAAACATTTCCCCTTTGTCGTTTGGTTTTTTTTTTGTACACCGCAAACGGCAAATGCTTTACAGCGATGGACGTGCGTACGTACATCAAAGAAATGGTCATCCATTGCGCAGAAAAAAAAAAATAAGAAACGATTTTTCATGTTTGTATACACCGTGCACGTTGAAAAGCGAAAGCACTTGCTTGTTATTTCTAATGTAAGACTCACAGAAAAGAGCAGATAGAAATAAAAGAACATGGCAGCGGCTTCCTTTTTTTTTTAAGGCCGGGAGAAAACAGAACTAAGCACCGTGACATTTGAAATGTATTCGTTGCGTGCTACAGTCATGAACAATGTACTCGTGTACACTGTTTGCATAACATTATTCCCTTTTTTATTTATTTATTGATTTCTTTTTTTTTTTTTTTTATGGAGTTTGACTTTGACCGAGTGGGGGCAAAATATGAAAACAAAAGCAGTGGTTGACAACAGAACAATTACGTTCGAGAATGTCCACAGTTAACGACGAAGAATGTTTCTTTAAAATCTTTGATATATGTTTTGTTTTTGTCCGAATTGATTGTTGATGTGACGACAGAGATATACGAGACCGATCCATCCTGCGCCTCTTCGAGACTGACGAACTGAAGCAGCCATTCAACTTTCAGTCGGCCTTACCCCTCTCACTGTCTCAGATGTCTTTCCTTGACGACGCTGATCACGTCGACCTGGATCAGCCGTTGGATCGATGCAATCCCCGCTTAATGATAAGCTCCCCTCTATCATCGGCTACCTGGGACGAGCTGTCCTATTTTAGCGAGCCCGAGTTCGACTCAGACTATCGACCCCAACACGTTCATAAATCAAAGGTGAATTCAATTTACACAACGTGCACTGTGCCCTTAATGATTGTTTTTCTCTGTCAATGACGATGCCACGTGGAACTCCCCCGGTCTAACGTTTTTTTTTTTTTATTATTATTATTATTTTTTCTTTTGAAAATGATAAATGGTGAATAGAATAGGACAGCAAAACCAATCATTACAGGGCCCCGCAATGGTCGGCAATCAATTTCATCGATGCCCACAGCTTATGGCTCAACATCGTCCCTCAGTCAGGCACCGATCATGCAGAGAAATGGCCAGGTACATCAAACAGTTTCTTTATCTTCTCCCTTATCTACTTTTGTTTTTGTTTTTCGTTCCATAAAAGTTTTCTTGTTTGTGTATTACGAATGGCTTTATAGTTCCAGGCAAGGTCTACGTTGCATCGGTCCTATTCTACCGCAGCGGAACAGACACCGTCGCCGCTGAGAATCGATCGCAACGCCATGTCGCCTGGTGAGCGTCTCATTTCCAAAACTTTAATTATCGATGCGAACCTTTTCCTTTATTTTTTAAATTTTATTTACGTAGTGAAAAGCTTTTATTTTTTGAAGCAACTGGTTTCGATAGAAAAAAAAAAGAAATGTTTTTTTTTTTTGTTTTTTTGGAAGGCAAAACAGCCTAAGCGTAAACAACATCAATCTTCTGTCTATACGATTTGTCTGATGTTTTTATAATTGAAGTCTTCACCAACCGCTTTATCATTTGGTTGGCACGATCTTGAAACGACGCGCGTCGAATTTCTGTGGAGAAATTCTGTGGAAAATTTAAAAAAAAAAAAAAATAATTCCCGAGTTGGAATATCAAAGCAATTTAGAACGGATCTTCAAGCATGGAGTTCTATTATTTTTTGTTTGGCTGTAGCGGCGCGTGTCTTCGTTATAGTTTGAGAATAACTATAAACTACACACTATCGACATCTAAAACATCTACAGTTATAGCGTGAAAATTCTCACGTAAAAATTCGGTATTGATACAAAAAACAAAAAAAGAAGAAGAGAAGATTCGTCATGCGCAGCACGTATCAAGCAGTTGTGCCATTTCTTCGTTAAAATTCGTTGTCTGCGAACTTGTAGATGAAACTAGTTTCTCTTGACTGGGTTCGCTCTTTTGTCTTCGACTACAAAAGCCCGCCGTTAAAATTAAGAAGCAAGAATGTGATACACAAAACAAAACAAAAAAATCATATCAGCAATGCAGGTAGCGTGTAGGAAAGGTCTGCGATTCTATTCCACGTATTGACCCTCACATCCTGTGCTGGGCAAAGAGGGAAGAGAAAGAGAGATACACACACACACACACAGAGAGAGAGAAAGAGAGCTTTGAAGTGTCCATTATTATCTACCTCACGGATTGTGACTTCTTTTGCTTAAAGCACGGACAAATCTTGAAATAACGAGACACATAATAAGATAAGAGCTATAGGGCAAAAGAAGAGGGAAAAAAAAAAACAGACTAAAAATACGTGCTAACACGCGTTTCCTGCAGAACCCCAGCTATCAATCAGATCTCGTCGAGTAATCTTGTGAAAATACGTTTTCTATCCACACAAAAGCAGTACCCTCCGTGAGTTGAAGTAGCAGAACGCATTTCGAGTGTTCCAGCTTTGACGTAAAAACATGGAATTTAATTCACATGTGAACGAGACACGACGTACCTAATTACATGTGTATTGTTTGTTTAATTTAAACTTCTCGTTCATTTTTTTTGTTTTTTTTTTTACTTCATATCAAATAGTTATGGATTATGCGGCCAACGTGAACAACGATCAACCTGCAAGATGGAAAGATCACGGAGTCGAGGTTGTGCATGGCTTCTTTCCTTGCCCGCCTCAGGCGTTACCACCGCAAGTGCCACCGCGTCCGCCGGAACGATCGTTCCACAATTACGGCACTTCGTCGAATAACCTTAAACCGAATTACGGAGTGCCGTCTTCTTCGGTGACTCTCGCAAGGTATTTTGCCCGTTCTCTCTATATATATTTCATGTTGTTCACGTCCATCATTAATCTCGCATTCATTCACGTTCAAGTATAATAACATGGCATGCATCAATAAGCCAATTGATCCGGCCTGGCTCGTGTGTAAGATGAGTCCATCCAGGACCCTCTCTCTGTGTATATTTATACATACATACATATATTTCTGGTCAAATATAGATCCCTACAGTATATAGCTAAGGGGAAAGTTGTATAAGAAAAATCAATTAGATTTGTAACCCATGTGACCTTTAGGAACTTCGTGGTTTCCTGCGCAGTGAATAGAATCATTCACGTAAATCGAGGAGGGAAGAAAAAGTGAATTCAAATCGATAGGTTGTACTTAAAAAAAAGGGAGGGACTTTTGCATTACCCGAGTAAACGATTTGTAATGAACAGTTACAAATAAGGTAAGGAAAACAAGATGGCTACGTTTAAGACACACTGGCGCCGTAGAGAACATTGTTCATGAAAATATACTGACACAGAGGACATTTGAAATATGTTGTCAGTTCAAAATGAAGGGAAATATCCTTTTTGATGTGTTAGGTTTTGACACTGTCCAGGAACTATGTACGGCGTTCGAACGGCGCATGCTGTTGGGATCAATAATTTCACGTCCGGCTTCAAACCATAAATGTCACCTGTCGTTTCATTGTGTACAATGGCAAAAGGAGGGAAAACCTTTTATTCGGCCTCCTTGGACCAGTGCAATTCAATTTGACTGTATAGGACTGTAGAGCTTGAAATGAGATTACGCAATCGATATGCGCCTCGTTGCCAAATTAGACGTTCAACTTTGCCTTTGTGTATCAAAAGTCATCACAAAATATCTACGTAGAGGAGGGTGGGCGCAATTGGAACACGCGGCAATTGAAACAAAAATTCTACCACTTAAAGTACGTAAGAGATTTGGTTTAAAAAATTTGAACTAACGGGAATTAGGGTTCTACATTTTTAGAAAAAATTGGAGGCTTTAGAATTTAAAAGTTTTCGAATTATCCCAGAAAATTGTTTTTTGGCTGTCCATTTGTTGTTTTTTTGCAGACAATTTTTTCGTTTTCACACTGAAAACGATGGAGAAAATCATTAAAAAAAGGTCTCCAATCATTCGTCATTCATTAAGCTATAAGTTGATCACATTAATTTTTTTCTAGCTTAACTTTATCACCTATAAAAATTAAAACTCCGAGAAGACCCATGGTCGGAGCAATTGGAACACCTTGTTCCAATTGCGACCCTTCCGTATGCGCGTCTCCTTTACTGTAGTCTGGCAACGGTGTTCCCTACGCAGCGTATTAGCAGAGCTCTTTTTTCAATTATTGTTTATTTTGTATTTTATTTCGTCTGCTGGGTGGCTGGCATTTATCGTCTGCCACAATGTTTTGTGCTTTTATTTACAACGTTGACGAAAGAAATTAAATTTTAAAAATTAAATTAAGGACATTAACAACAATTATGATGTAAGGCCGGACATGCAATATTCGATTATAAAAATTTGATCTCCATACTATTAACCGTTCTTTGGATTACTAACGGTGTTCAGAACCTAATTCAGAAAACTACTAAAATTAATTAAATAATATTTATTTACTATAGAAACTTATAAAACATCTTAAAAAATAAAGATTAAAATTCTCTATATTACTGTAAAAAATTCATCAAAATACGTATCCCAGATTCTGAGATATCGTCATTTTAGTTTTTTCGTAAAACCGGGAGCTCTCTTATGGGAAAACCCACGTTTCAACTGCCCAGACGCCCTGTTTCAATTGCCGAGTAGAATTGGCAATTGAAACAACTTGGGGTACCTCCGGTTTTTTACTCATAGCACACATTAAACTTTGCCGAACCCACCCAAAAAAAAATACGGTTATGTAGCTGACATAACTGGCTACAAATCTATATATTTTTTACTTTACTTGGACGATTTTTGTAATCGTACGGAACAAAAATAAGTTTTGTGTTCCAACCACGCCCACCCTCCCCTATATATAGTTTTCCTGTGATGCATTTTTTGTTTTGTTTTTTGAATTTTGCTATTCATGCTTCTATTGTTGAGTTAACAAGTCGGAAAGCTCCAGTCTTGTGTGCATTGCGCATCGCCGTTAGGCAGAAAGCGATTTCTCACGTGCCATTTTCCCACGTTCACATGATTTGAATTTGAGGACGTTTAAAAGTCTACCCGTTAAAGTCAAAGCTTTGGATTTTTTTTTTTCTGTTAACAGACGATCGATCATCCTAATTTATGATTGTTGATGGTTAGCTAAACATAATTTGACAATGAATTTGGATAATATTTCGACAGCAACGCGATCGTTGGTCCTGCACTGAGCAGATCGCCCGTCTTTGGCAATGGCTTCGGTGACTTTCGTAACTCACAGTCATCACTCTTCCAGGGTAATGCCAGTGATCCGAATTTAGTGGACGAACAGACCAGGTGAAAAAAAAAAAAAAAAAAAATACCCAGCATTTAAAAAAATTTTAGCAAAAAATGATGTCCACTAAATCAGGATGAATAAAATCGATTTTTGTGCTTTCAAAGGATACGGATGGAACAAGTGGAACGGAAATTGGCAAGCCTTACGGGTTTGGTTCAGACTGCGTTGACCAGCGCTGTCGGTGTTCACGTGCAGTTGCCTGACGACGATCTGAATGGCGACGCGAACAACGCCGTTCTTCGCATTCCTCCACCAGAAGCAGGTAAAGAAATACATTTTTTTAAAATTTTTTTATACGTCACGTAGAGAACAATGTCCGTGTTTCTAGTATCGTTTTTTAAAAAAATGTGAAGACGTAGAAATATTTCGGTTAAAAAAACGAAATATTTCCCATACCGCATGATGTTTAATATTCTAACGTGAAATTGTTCTGTAACAAATACTTTAGACGTAGGTTCTTCTCACCATCTAACTGTCAAAACCCCCAGGCTGGGACTTGGAAAATGTAAAGGTATGATATCATTTTATCACAGTCTCCCTCGTTAGTCTTCACATAATATAGCCCCCCCCCCAAAAAAAAAAAAAAAAAATTACCATACCCATTTCATATTTTTGGCCTTTATTGCGTCCTCCATTGTATTACGTCCCTAGCATCAAGTGCTGCATTTTCTATAGTACAAAGTGAGAGGCACCCCACCAGACTAAAATCTATGCCACCATTTTCTCGGTTCCGAAATTCTTTGGGGGGGGGGGGGGGGGGGGGATCCATTGTCTAAATAAAATTTCATTGTGGAGTTGTCGGATGAATAAAATCCAACCTTTTCTTTTTGAAACAAACTGCACCAAGAGACGAACCACTTCATAATTGCTCTCTATCTCAAACGTGAGATTGAGTTAGCTTTCTCGAGCCAACATTTATATGGTATACACTCGTCCGGCGTGCTATGTGTGTATAGAATAGGTTGGAAAAAAAAACTTTATATTGCGCGCGATGATTTATACGAATGAGTGAATATTGTATTGTTCTAACCAATTTTTACCCGGTGATTTCTGTGAACTATATATGTATATAGAAAAGTGCGTGTCGTTTGAGAAGTCAGTGTCTTTCTGCGACGACCCTATCGAGTTGCCTGAAGGCAAACATTCGCCACAGCCCACAGGTATTTATGTAGTTCCTTCTGACTTCCTTGTATCGTTTTTTGTGTTGGAACGATTTAGTTAAACAGTTTCTAGTTCTATATGCCAACCGCTGCTATTTCCCAACGTCACGATTGCGTAAAAGAACGAAATTTCGAAGAACCGCTGCGTTACTCGTCATGTGTGCGCTACAGTCGAAGCTGATTGGGCGATTGTAAATAACTTAACGACATGGCAGCCTAGTCCATGTTTTAGTGTATAATCCTACTTTCGTAACGCAACATTAATAAATGATTTTCCCGCAAAAGCCCCGACAGAGACAAGACGACTTTAGCGCTCAGCATCTTAGCAAAGACTCGTCACTTTAATGTCACGCAAACTTTTCGTGACATTTCCCCCTATCGATCGGAGTCTACCAAACGCAGAAAAAAAAAAGGTGGGGGAGAGGGGCTGATATTTAGTTGCAAGTGCAACATAGTTTTATTAGTCGGCTCAACGTCTGCCCTTTTCAGAAATAATAATTTAGCATTTATTCGATTTGAAACGTTTACAATTTATCATTAGATCAACACTATCGTTTACCCGTTCTATTCACGCAGTTGAATAGAACGTTGTTGATTTAAAGTTCAATCCAAATTTAAGCTATCGTCGTAGAGATTTAGAAGTGTATAGAAGATAATGGCTCACTTACTTATGTCAACAATGAGAAGGTAGGCGTTGCTGGAAAAAAGCCGAGAATGGCTTCAGTGGACAGGCACTTATTCGAAATGCATGCCAAATCAATGGAATGATACTGCTCACGTTTTTCGTAGAAATATTTTAGATATAGTGCACATCGTTTATTAGAACGTTCGCTACAACGCGTGCAACTACTCGCTATGTTTAACCGTTTGTTGTGATTGATTGCCATTTAGAAAGTAAACCAACTAAGCCAGCCATCAAGTCGTCCACTTTGCCGAGAGCTTCTTCCCAAGGTACGGAGAACTATCCGCGTAAAGAGCTTTGCAATCAACTCTTATATTCGAGAACATTTAATCAAAGTCTGTTTTTGTTTTTGTTTTGCTTCCCTACGACAGTGTCTGTGTACAAAGGAGATTCAGGTATGCGACTGAAAGACAAAAATTAATAAATCAAAGAAGAAGAGTGCAAAATAGTTAATTGCATTATTGCCCAGATTGGCTCGGCAGCGTGGAAACGTACACTCAGCTGCGGCTGTTGCAGAAAAACGCGAAGGAGCTGCGATCGGAGATGCGAAGCCTACGTCGATTGAGCCAGGCCCAGTTGTCAGCTGTGAAGGAAGCCGTTAAAGATACGATACAGATCATGAAAAAAACGTTCTTAGAAAATAGTGACGTCATCACCAACGCACTGTGCGATGCCGAATCGTCCGCCATCGAAACGACACTGAGGAACGTCCACCGACAGGAAAGCGTTTACCAAAACGAAATGAAACAACTCGAGACGGACTTGAGGTAATGAAGAACGTTTGACTCTTCGACAGATTAGATCAACTACAGAGACTTCATAATCAAGCTGATGATTTAATTCTTCTTTCGTTCATTTTTTTAGCGAATTGGAAACGTCGGTTGAAAGCTTAAGAAGTCACGTCATCAATAAAAAGACCAGAGTAAGCATGGCCGACGTGGAAAAGCTCGCCAACTTACTCAGCCGATCCAGGTGACTTTGTTTATTGATGTTTTCACACACATGTCTATGTGCTTCATCTATTTTGTACCACGAAAATCGGATTTCGATGGCATTTTGAATGATTTTCTTGGTTGTTTCCAGCAAATCGGTCGACCAATTGAAAACTCAATTTCCTGCCTTGGAAGAGTCCATCAAATGTGCTCTAACTTACCAATCGGAACAACAAGCTGGCGATGCTCAGTAAGTGCAAGTCCATAAAGCTCAGCGAAAGATTAGCAAATAAAAACAACTGCACTACAGATAGATAATAATGAACGAGTGAGCAAATACCAAGAATCGTGCATAGGGATTTCGTATTGCAGTGGCACAAAAACAAAGACCTTATCCATTGTTTAGCATCAATCGTGAGAAAAGCAACTCATCGTAAATTACGTTCAATGGCAAGCGAGAATAGCACGCATTTCGTCTCGTTAACTTTTGGTGCTTCTAATTATTCAGGAAATTTTTGTTATTGTATACCTCACTTTTTCTTAAGTTGATTGGGCATCCATAGTCCATACTATCCCAATGGTTTAACAACTAATGGGATATTGAAATGGCACAGTCTGTGCTATACGATTTGTAAAATTTGAGCAAACGGTAGTTTGACATCTTTTTTGACGTTGCTGTTGTTTTTGTACTGAAATAGATTTCTCAAAGAGACGCCCAATAAGCTGGAGAATACCATCGGACGCTGCAAAAAATTAACGAGTACTTTAGTTACTTTGAGGAGGTAAGCAGAACACGTGACGTGTAACAATGTTGCCAGGTTTAACTAGTCTAGTTAAGAGCTCTTCTTCTGTCTAGTAGGCCTACTTACGTTTGCATATAATGTGAAATAGATTTGCCATATCTAAATGAAACGTGCATGAACTATTTGATTTTCCATAAGGTTGGCATCGGTGCAAGAACAGCGACAACCACAAAACTCAGAAAAATCGTCTGCACCCAAGAGGTATAGTACTCCAGAGGAACGCAAACAACAGTTGAAAAATAACAATTTTGATTTCAACCAGCAATTACACCCCGTCTGTGACAGTTGATCCGCCCTCCAGTCTAATTCACAATCCTCCGCAACAGGTAAAAGCTTGCATTTTACAAATAATCGATCGCCAACCATATACCGACGAAAAAACTTATCGCTGGCTCGGTGAACGTTTTGAATCGTCATCTTTGGTTGTTTGTTTTTTTTTGGAGGAGAGGGATAACGTCACCTGTTGGGATGATGTACAAATGCCGTTGATTCATTTAGCTCACGTTCTGTAGTGGGTAGATGTATAGGCAATCTGTGTTCTGCTCCGAATTGATCGTTTGATTTAAAAGCTAAAACTTATTAGAATAGAACTACTCTGTCGTGCTCGTTATGTGTTTAGCATCGTAAAACCCAAAAGCTTGCTCTAGCCGAAATGCAGTTTGACTTGCCACCAATCGTCCTAATGTGCTGTAGTGAATGCTGCATAGCGAGCCTGTCTTCCAGGTAGACTAACAACAAAAAACCATGGAACGGTTTGGCTTCGTGCACGTTAGATAATGGAGTGTTGGCGATCAAACTGATTGAGCTACCCGTTGCCTAGTGCATCCAGTGAGCAAGAGAACACCATGCCAAGAAGTTTGACACACACACAAAAAAAAGGACTTCTCTAAATTTGTCTTCATGACTCAAATCTGGAGCAGCAAATGGTTGGGTTGAATCAAAAGAATGTCGTACGTTTTCGTTTTGGACTCGATCAGGGTTAGATTTTAAAGATGACTGAATTCGGCAACAATGGCCGTCACGTTGCACCCTCACGTAGATACCAGCACGTAGATGGTGCAGTTGCACGTTTACTCTCATGGCTTCCTGGGCATTTCTTAGACACTGCACACAAGGTCGATTCGCAGAAAGGACAATTGAAAAGCTGATTCCGAAATTTGAATGAATAATTAGAAGTTAGCTCCTAATATTGCATCGTGAAAGATGAGCTCATTTTCGATCCTTTAAAGACAGAATTTGTTTTCATTTTCTGCAACATAGTTTTCCAGATTGGGGAGCACAGTACGCAGCACTTTCTATTGTATTTCACTTGGCAGCTTGAGTACCGGTTTATCATGACTAGGTCTTTCTCTATAGTCTGTTGATGTATCAATTGATGTTTGACTTCCTTCCCTGTCTCTCTCTCTCTCTCTCTCTCTCTCTCTCTCTCTCTCTCTCTCTCGTTCACTAGCGAAACAGAAAGCAGTGGATGTCAAGCTCGCACTTCCGTGAGACCGTCAGCGTGACTACTGCCGAGTAAAGAAATCTACCATAATCTATTTCAGTGTTTACGCATTTGAAATTCTTTTTTTTTCCTCTCTCTCTCTCTCTCTTTTTTCCGTCGATATTCTTCCATTTTTCCTTCTTGGGAGTACATTGCCCTTTTCATTCCTTTTGTAATTATGTGTAAATAATCGCTTATTATACGTGAGCGTTTACGTCGTATCTTCCCAAACGATCTGCAGACCATCTGTGCATTTGTTCTAAGCGTTGTTCATTTCTGACTATATACGCAGCAGCCTTTTTCCCCGCAGTCGCTGCCCTCTTGATGTATTTAAATTTTACCCCTTATCGTTTTTTTTACAACCTGGTATTTGATATATGCACATTTTTTTGTTTAAACCACCAGGATTTTTTTCTTTTCTCTTCTACCCAATCGATGATTTTACTTTTAAAGGATGTAGATTCACGTTCCCAGAGAGACGTGCATGTTGCCTCAAGGCATTTTTCCATACATCCGTACGCATTTGAATTATTTGAAAATTATTATATGCCTACATGGACATTCAGAGTATCAGTTGCCATCGTGACCATTCGTAGGCACTCTGATTCTTTACCACCAAACCCCAACTTTTCCCACCTTCCGCCCTGTTTTCCTGTGTATACGATGTTGGCAGAAAAGTGATTTTACACGTCGGGGACGCCCAATACCTATACCGAAATCCCTGGTTTACACTAAGGGGATTGCGTTCCCTCACCGGATATAGATTTATTCTAATACGGTTGTTGGCTTTACCGATTTTTTCCGGCAGCATGTTGGTCCTTCCTCGCATGCCCGCCCTGCGTTTCTTTCGGCGATTAACATTTGCTTGTGTTGTGCATACCATTTTGTCTTCCTCTACTCTGGTAGTTTTCGATTGCTACGCTTTTGCATCGACTCTTTTAAGTGTTTAAATGTTCTCAAATTTGATGTCTTTTCGCATCCGTTGGAACTCGTTGCTTCGAGTAGAACTTCTACCGTCTCATTTGTTTTGTTTTCTCATTCAGGGAAACTCGCTGTACGAAAACGATCAGCAATCCGACTGCAACCATGCCTTTGCTGCTGCACACGAGCTACATCCAACCAATGGTGCCGACGTCTCCGAGCCTGGGATCATCGACAGCTCCAGTAGGAATGGCTCTCGGCCCGTTCACCAGTGTGGTGATCAATCGCAACGAACAGAGCCACGATCTTCCAACGCACTCGACACTTTACTAGACGAATTGAAGCACTATTCGGAGACCAACAGACCAGTAAGAACAGCACAATTCAAACATCAAGGTCTTTTCATAAAATAAAAAAAAATTAAAAAATTAATGAAACAGGATATGGAAATGCCGCAAAGTTTCACTGCCAAATCCGGATCTGCGCAACGTGCACAACCGCCTCTTCCCGCGCCCTCAACGCAACCCGTTTTATTATCGAATTTATCCACATCAAAGCCCTATGCTGAATCTCCCGTTGATAGCGTGGTCTCCAATGCTATTGGCAGTGCGGCGACAGTCGGCCGTCGCAGAGCGCCACCTCCACCTCCGCCGCGAACATCCTCTCGATCACCTCTCGCTTCGCCTCTTCGAAGCCACCCGAATTTCCAAGCGCGGCCTCTGCCTAATTTGCCTTCGGCCGCAGAGACTAATCACTTCACTATGCCTTTGGTCATGAAAGTGGCACCCATGTCACCCCAATCTGCGCTGGTTTCTAATTGCCGTCAGGCGCGAACCACTCCACCCACTTCGAACGACTCGAGAACCCTTGGTGTCGGCAACGACGCGAGAAAAATCAATACCGCTAGGATTTTCATTTCGACGCCAAGCAGCGACCAACTGGTTGGTGCTCAAGATGGCCAACCTCTACGTCCTGGTAGCGCATCGTCTTCTAATTTTATGGGTTCGAGACGTACGAGCCAAGTTGACAGCAGCGGTAAGATGCTTAATTTCTCCTGGTTTTTTGAATAATTAATCGTTTTCGGCATTTGACGCGTAATTTCTCTTTGACAGTGATGGCCACTGTTATTGAAAGTGGGGTTTCGGCGGCTGGTTCTCCTAAAAGGGACCACCTGGAATCGCGGCACCAAGAACTATTGAAAACGCAAAAACACTTGCAAGAACAATACGATCGGTTGCAAAGGATTCACGGCACCCAGTTGCTACCTGTTGCCCTTGGTGTTGGTGGTGAAGCTGCACAGTCGTCACAGCAGAGTCCCACATTAGTAGTGGCTGAACAAGCCACTAACGCCCCCGACCGTCGATCTAATGGCCCGTCGACAGGAACTCTTGATTCGGCAGCGGGTCAGAACGATCATCCGCAAAGCGTTGAGAATCGAGAGACGGAAAAGGCCAGCCCGGCTAATGGGATTAGCAGCAATGACAGCCAGTCGTCAGGTCATTCGAGTGGCAAAATCGAGCAATCAGCATTGGCGGCGATGAATCCCGATGGCGACAAAAGCAGAGAATCCATTTTTATTTCACTTTTACTAGAGAACGCCCATGAAACTGACATTTTATGATGCAACAGACTTCAAAAAAAAAAAAGATGGAACAAGTAATAAAAAAGTAAATCAAAGTAAAAAAATAGAAGCAGACAAAGAAAACAAACAAAAATCAATAGAACTTTGCTCACTTTTCTTTTTCTTTTTGAATTTTGAACACGTTGTAATGAACCCTGCACTGAACTGCCATTCATCGGGTGCGGCGGGCCGCCGAAGGGGCGACTGTCAATACAAATTTAATTATTTTATAAATAATACGAAATCTCCTTGGAGGCCTAAAAATCGATGCCATCGTATGTTACTCTTATTTCTTCAAAAGAAAAAGGCTGATCCGCCCTTCCCTTCGATGTCCTGCCGCTTTGGATTACCTGTGATGCGTTTGCATTATGTGTTTGTAGGTCCTATCCCCGATTCAGTTAGTGTGTAGCCCTGTGTGATCTGAATAACTCAGAAAGGGAGAAAAAAATGCTTTCACAATGCTTTTATAAGAGATGATAGAAGTTCCGTGACTTGCTTCAATACCAATTTGTACTTTGCACTTACAGTCGATGAGACCAACCATTTGTTTCTAAAGTCGTCGCATGGCACTGTTGGTCTTCTCAAAAAAAAATCTTACTTCAAAATATATACACTCACCCATTTTTTGAAACAACTTATACAATTTTTTTATTCTCGAATTTTATTCAAACATTTCTGTCTTGGCCTCATCGAATTTTTCCTTGTTTAAATAAAGAAATAAACTGTATAAATTACGTCGAACAGAATTCTTGAGGTTATTCTTCACTTTCCTGATTGAACCGTACGTTTTAAGATTGATTTGATTGTGAGTAAATCGCAGGACTGCTGTTGAAGAGCACAGTTTTGAATCCTACATAAAATACGAATTTTAATAGAAAGAGATACCCAATTATCCACAGTCTCAATGACATTATGACGACTTACCCGCAAATGATGGCAACGTGGCGTTTGTCATTTAGAACGAAAGTAAACCAGTCTTTGAGGAGACTAGAGAATTCTGTCGTACTCAAAAAAAGAAATGTTACGGACAAACACTGGGAGAAAGTGGAGAACTGTGCAAGTATGGCAATCCGTTTAACACCCCCAAAAAATATCGGCCTTTTTTCTGTTTTACTGCTATCCTCATCTACAGCAGATTTCTAGTTAATTCTCTACATACACTCACCGAATATTTCAGCTGCATCGCGCTAGCGCTGTAGCGTACTGGCGCGCTAGCATCGCGTCAAATATTCCGTGTATTTCTAAAACGATTAACTTAATGGAAAAGGTAGCAATTTTCTCGAAATCAGCATTCATTTTTGAGTATATCCTATAATATTCAACCAATTCCTATGACTGTCAATTTTTACAGAAAAAAATTTTAAGCCCGACTAAATAAGCCCGACTTTCCTCGGTCGGGCAAAAAGTGACACTAATCGGAATTGGTTGAATATCACAGGGTGTACTCAAAATTGGATGCTGATTCCGGAAAAATAGCTATTTTTTTCATTAAGTTAACCGTTTTTTAAATAAACCGAATATTTGAAGCAATGCTAGCGCGCCAGTACGCTACAGCGCTAGCGCTGATGCAGGATAAATATTCGGTGAGTATATGTAGAACATTGACTGCAAATGTGACCAGTAGGTGGCGATGGCAGTAAAACAGACAAAAATGTAGATATTTTAAGTTTTTTTCATGGGTAAAACGAATTGCCATAAACAACAGCTACGCACGATATCGAACGTTTAATTTGTACTATTTCTCGTGCTTTTGTGTTATTTATGTGGCTGCAAATTTATTCTCTGGTGTCACCTTTCCCTTGACTTTGTTCGTTTCTCCGCCTACAGTTAACGTCATAGAAATCGAATTAACAAATTGGCACTAGGTTGTTCGATAGTAATGTAGTTTTGAATAAATATTGTATAGTTTTTGAATTAAACCTAAAAAAGAAATATAAAGTTGGAGCGCCAACAGCAGTTTTTTTCTTTTAATTAAAAAAGAGCTGATTTAACAAGAAAACCTATGATTTAATCGAAATCAGTGTTAAATTCGATATTTATTTCTGCTTTTTTTCTCCTGGCTTTCGGTAACTTCGTGAATAGCCGAAGCCGTTGAGTCTTGAGTGTCACCTTTGAAAAAACGATGCAATATTTTCTCGAGTTGGGAGACAACAATGCTTAGTTGTTACATAATCCAGGCACTCGTCAGTCCTAGCCGACAATCTTTTTTGCGTTCCAAACCGTCGTCTGCTCTTTGTGGAAGATATTCAGGCTTACTTTTCGGTATCATTAAGAACCGTATCATAGTAGCTTCACTTGTAAGAACTTACAATTTAGTATTTAACAGTTATTATTTTGTGACTTTTCTTAAGTCCTGCTTCGTTTATTTAATAAAAAAGGTACCGAAAGCAGTCTACGAATGTTTCGCACAGTCTCGCAGCGACTATCGACAAGGTATGTACAGTATATTAAAGCATCGGAAGTTCGTAATAGATATCTATTAAACTACCAATCCATCTACTATAACAACTTATGTACTTCTAGTTTCTTACACTCATGTTCTGAACAACTTGCATATGTGTTTGTTTTACAGATGCATGTCTATGAGGCAAAAACACACCCTACCAGACTTGCCTTATGATTTCAATGCACTGGAACCAGTCATTTCTGCTGAAATCATGCAACTACACCATCAAAAACATCATCAAACATATGTAAACATGCTCAATCAGTCTGAAGAAAAGTTTATGGAAGCTAAAGCAAAGAGTTGAGATTTATAAAGTTTTGAAAAATGAGTCGGGGTCAAACAGACTGTGTTTGTTTCTCAGATGATTTGAAAACAATGATTGCACTTGGACCAATGCTGCGCTTCAATGGTGGGGGCCATCTCAACCACTCTATTTTTTGGCAAAATTTGTCACCTAATGGTGGTGAACCTGAGGGAGATCTGTTGGCAGCAATCAACAAGGATTATGGCTCATTTGAAAACTTCAAAAACATTTTTTCTGCTGCCACAGTAGGCATCCAAGGTTCAGGATGGGGTTGGCTAGGATATAATAAGACAACAAAGACCCTGGCAATCACCACTTGTGCTAACCAAGATCCTTTGGAGCCTACAACTGGTAATTATACAAGTTGTGAATTTTGCTTAACATGACCGTACATTTTTTTTTATTATACAGGATTAGTTCCATTACTTGGAATTGATGTTTGGGAGCATGCCTACTATTTGCAGTACAAGAATGTCCGAGCTGACTATGTAAAGAATTTGTTCAAAATAATCAACTGGAAAGATGTGTCGGCCCGACTGATTTCAGCCAAGCAGTAATCTGCAATACAATTCGAGTGTTAATAGTAGTTCAAGAAAGAAGATTTAAAAAGGCAAAAAAAAAAAATAGATTTTAACAAATGGGTGTATGTCCAGTCAATACAGACAATATCTATATTATCTCCGTATGCTAATGGAAGAACAACTTGAAACGCCAAAGGTCAGACGTATTAGAAAAAAGCTCTTTGTTGTGGAGTAAAACTTTCTCCACTTCGTCTTTGGTGCATGAGTTATCTGATTTTCGAACATATTCGTAGGCATCGTCGAGGGTCGTACCACAATGTTGCACCGAAAGGAAAACTGATAACAAACCTACATACGCATGAACAGTTAAAAAAAAAAATTTGCATTGAAAAAAAGTGTTTTATACTTATTAATTTTACGGATTGTTCGTCAGTTACACTGCCGGGTACTTCAGCACTATTAACGTTCTGAATTGATAAAGAAGTTTGTTTCTCCTTGACCGATCTAAGCCTCTCTTCAGCCAAGTTTCTTTCCAAGTTCTTAACATGTTGTTCTTTAGCTTGAAGTTCAATCTTCAGGTCAGCGCGTACTATCTCCACTTCATTTTTGTATGCCTCAAGCTGGCAGCGTAAACTGTCATTTTCCTCCTACCAAAAGATGTATATTTCATTTTTTTTTTAAATTAAATATAAGAGTGGGGAAAAACTTGCCTTTAGGTGTGCAATGCTCTTTTCTGAAGCGTTAGACTTGTAACGGCGGGGCTCGTCCGACTCGGAATCTGAAAACTCCATGTTATCATCGTCTTTGCTACTTGTCAGAAATTCGACAGTGGGCTCCAATTTGATATCCTAAAATAAATAAAATAAAATTTTAGATCCTATGCGCTTTGAATAGCTCTTTAGTCGCAATCAAGCAATTGGATCCAAATCCTTATCATTGTAACTATTACCTCAAGCGTCCACTTAAAACACTTTTCACTAGACTTCCCAACAAACTTACGTTCCTCAGAGGGCAATTCAGGGGTGGAAGAACTGGCGGGACACGTAGAGAAATACAGCGAAACACAAAATTCGAAGAAGAGGAGAGTGGGAAAATAAAGATGGGAATGGGTTTGAAAATGAAATAACATACCATCACGTGTTTTTTCCACGACTCGAGACTCTTTCGTTGAGCTTTGGTGAAATGATCCCAGGCTTTTTGATGGCTGGCTGCTAGAAATAGCCGCTCCATTTCACCCACTAGTTTGGAAATCAGAGGTGACAACCAACCAAATGAGAAGAAAAGAGAGGCAAAGAAACGCCACCGATTACCATTTGACAAGAAATGGTATGGTGACCGATCTGATGTTAGGAACTTAAAGACTATTCAAACTGAACACAACAGTTCTGTTTGTTGAACCTTAACATGGTAACTTGGACTTGAGCGACTGCCACAAAGTTTAACCACCAAATGCCAAAGAATGATTTTTTGTTTTGTTTACGGAATGCAGTTGTAAATTCATCTATTGGAGCATCTTAATAGGGCCCGGTCACTCAAATCCACCAGTCGTATTTTATTTTTATTTTTTCTATGAGACGTTTAGCCGTATACTGACCTTGCAGAAAGAATGACTGTTCTTACGACCTCCACAATGACGCAAACATACTCCGATCTCTTTACCTTAATTATTGATGGCTTAATTCTCTTGCGAGACGTTACTATTTGGATTGTCTGTCTAGTGTTAGCTGAACCATGGTACATGGTTGGACGACAAGTTACAGAAATGTCTATTCCCAAAGCTGTTTCAGTATTCACGTACCGCGATAATTTGTAACTTTTTGCGCATTTTACATATGGTTAAAGGCTAACCTGATGCTGCAATACTTAGCTTCTCAAGTTAGTAGAAATATCCTGTGCCACTTAATGCTTATGATCGCAAACGAAAGGTACTTACGTTGAGAGGATAGATGAAGGAATTTCTGCCTTAGTGAATCATGAGTCCGTCGGGCTTCCTCTTCTAATTGACTCTTTTCAGATCCCAAGCGGCGTAGATGGGCGTGAGCTGACTGGATCATTGAGTAGAAGCCATTTGAATTACGCTTGGAACAGTCTCCACGTTCTAGCCAAGTAGCCAAAATCTGAACAGCTCTTCCGAACCGTTCCTCATTCTGGATATTAAGAGGAGAGGCGTTATCAGAATGCTGTGTGCCGGTAATTTTCAAGTAAAATACTTTTAGCTGTTCAACTACGACATGTGCTTCGTGTTCGGCATAATGAGGCACTGGTGGCGGGGAAGGTGGTCTCCATTTATCCTCCTCGATTCTTTGCCTGTGGCGTAATTCACGCTCAAGCCGTCGTGCTTGACATTCATATTCATATTGATCATCGCGGGCTTGTGCAAAATCAACGTGCAGCCGACCGCTGCTAGTATTGCTAGTGCTCGGATTATTTGCATCTGGTTTCTGGTTATGCAGACGCACGCGATAACCTGTTAAAATAAACCCTGCAAGTTATGGCAAATGTTAAGTGTAATATGGATTCTTTTCACAATTAACCTGAAAGGAGAATCGCAGAATCAACATAGCACTCTCGTTCGAATCTGACGTGAGCAAAATTCTTTTTGCTCATCCGAATGGTAAGTATGCCGCCACACCGTTCAAAAATTTCTCTCAAAATGTCCTCTGCAAGGTAATGCAATTTACATGGTTTTGTAAGACGAATTTCAAACTTAAATCTTTACCGGTAATATTTTCTGCTAGTCCTCCAACAAAAACGGTTTTGCATCCAAGAGGACGCTCTCTCGTTGTCGGGAGTGGAGCTTGAGGATTTGGAGGATAAAGTACACAGCTTTTGAGGTGAATTGGTTCTTTGCTTGGATGAGAAACATTTCCCATGCCAGGTAGAAGGCCAAACTGTTAAAAATGGATTTTGAAAATTAAAAAATGCTCTGTTAAGCAAACATAACTGAGTTCCCTTACATCAAAGGGCATTTGAGATCCCATTGCAGCCATGAAGGAAGAAGCATCTGTTGGGTACATTGAATTGCTGACCAGAGAGGGATTATTCATTGAGAATCCCAAACCCATTGGAACAGAAGTGTTGTCCCAGACACTCTTGGGCTGGGTACTGTCTCTTTGTTCACTGGGTTCATTACTGCTAGGAGAGTTTGATAGCACCATGATGTCATCATCACTTTCACAGGCTAGACTATTGCTTCTCATCCTTTTTCTAGATTCTCTGTACTTGTCTTCACGCCTGTCTCTATTGCTGTTGCCGGACTGGTTAAGATTGTGTTCTTTTTCTTTCCCATTTTCAGTTAAGTTATCAGTTTCTTGTGGGTTTTGCCTCGACAAGCCTTCTGATCCACAATTGACTCCAGAGATTCTTTGGTTATTTGCCAGCATACCTCCAAGTCCCAAACTTAATGCAGCAGATTGCATAGTAAAGGGTAGGCCTGGCATACCCTGTCCAGCAGAACCCATTAAAGCTGAAAAGGGAAGACCTCCTAATGCAATATGGTTATGACCGAGAGTCATTGGACCAGCGTTTGAAGATCCTAAAGTTGTTCGATGGAAAAGGAAAAAAAAGAGCCAATTATAAAAAATTTCATCATTTGTCTAAGTCACCATATCAAGTTATAATGTTTATAAACACCTACCAGAGGCTTGAGAGCCCAAAGGTAGCCCGATAAAAGCGTAAGGATTAGACATTTTTACGTTTGTTCCGAGCAGATGGCTCATAGAAGCCACTGAGATTCACTAATTCTTTATTTAGACCTCTGGAACGAAAATATTCTTATCCTCCCCACCCCCCTTTATTTCCGATGTCGCACCATCGACTGCTATACTAAGGCGCTGTAGAAAAAAATCCAAGACGATTGTCGATTGTTATATCGGCAAAATATTAAAATTCTTTCTATATTATTGATTTCTTTAAAATTATTTTTGCAAATCATGGAAGGTTCAAAATCTATAAATTGTTATTTTTCTTACAACTTTGGTGTTTTAATTAAATTAGAAACCAAAGGATAGGGTACGCTACGCCGTAGCGTCACCTCGTATAATTATTTGTGACTTTTAGTTCCCAAGCAATAGCAGCGATAGATGCCGCTAAAACTCATACGAAACAAAAACAAACCAAAAAATCAAAATGCGAAATGAAATAAGTAAAAACGATAAAAATGCTGCAACCATCAAAACTGGGAGAAGAACCTTGCCTGATAAATACTTTTACGTCGACACTCAATTGTAAACTTACATTTTTTCTGCTAATACTCATAGACAATAACATTTTTTCATACTGAATGATTGGCAGGGATTTTGGAGATAACTCAGGAAAGAAACAACCTTTATTCACAAAGGAATTAATAAAATTGTGCGTCACAAATGCAATAAAGAAAATTTTTGGAGAGGTAAAAACATATGAAAAGCATTCATGAAATTGTGTTTATTAAATATTTTGTTTTGGATTCCCTCGCCTTTAGCTTGGAAGTGCGACAGTTGTTGATGTTATTTTCCTAGATCAACCTACAAGAAGAATCATCCTCAGATGTCCAAGTAGTTTTTATGTAAAACTGCATAGCTCATTAACCCTGGCAACTCATTATGAAGGCCAGGAATGCTATTTTCATGTTCTCAAGGCTTCAAGCACTCTCCTTAGCTTAGACTGCAACAGTAGGCTGTATAATTTCTAGGATGGAAAAACTAATAAATAAAAAAGAGCTTTGACTTTTATTCATTTCTGTAAAGCGATAACAAATAAAATAATTTATGATTGTGAATGTTTGTACCAAGTGATATCGGATCAGTCATTGTTTTCTTTTGTCACACCTCACAGGTGTGATAAGTGGAAGTTTTCAGTGATACGTTATTTTCTTCACGAGGCTAAAGCACCAACGCTCTCTAATTGGTCTTCCCAATCATCAAGCTTCCTTGTTTCGTGGCAAATATAAGCCGTAGATCGAATGTAGAAAACTTATTTGTTGCGTTTAACTATAACATCGGTCATCTGAATTAAAACCATTTCTTATCAAGATATGACATTATAAAATAAACTAAATATAGTACATTTTTTTTGCAGCTTTCGTACTATTTGGTAATCCGGAAGATTGTGGCAACCACCACCGGAAGGGTTTGCGCGGAACAAATTTGATGAAATCATGGAATATTTTATCATACGAATAAGATGAGGAAGAGCAAGGGGGATGGGGGTTCCCATCAGTTATTTTATAATAATAGAAAGATATAACTAAACAATTTGAAAACTATTTGTATTTTCTAAATCAGAATTAAAAGTTAAACAAAGTTCATTAAACAATTTCTTACGAAACTCATTTCTTGACACTAAAAACGAATCACTGTTCGGGACTCCCGCAACTTCTTACAAACGCGGTTTTCGTGCTGAAATACACGTATAAAAAACTTGTGTGTGCCTCTGCTTAGTGGAGCCGTGGTGGCCATCTCCTGATCCAGTTGTGAGTCGCGGTTCACAAGGCATTGCGTCACCGTTACGGTTCCCGTGAGTTGAGTTTCCGGAAACAAACTCATGTAATAAGGTGCTGAACAAACGGTGAAGAAACAAGTAAAAGGGCCTCTCCATGCGTTGAGATTGAGCATTGAGAACCTAACCGGATTTACACTTCTTCCATAACCGCCTTGACGAATAGTAAAGCTTGTTCAAAGTATCTGATGGCCTATAGACTAGGCTTCTTTGGGAGGGATCATCAAGTTGATAGTATCCGCTTGGTGGTATTAGTTGATTCTCCTAATAGAAGAAATCTACCCTAGTGGTGATGAAGTTCATCTACCTAAACTAAGTCACAGGTGCTTTGGATGTGGGGCTTTAGTAGTTACGTGAACGTAGCCTGTTGGAGTCAAGGAGCACTTTTTACCACTATGAATACAGGGCCTCGGGTTAGGTCCGATATGTTCTTGTTCTCCCGGTTATAGCGGAGATCGTTGTCAACACGGTAAAGGGAATTGTTGATACAACCTGCAATATTCTGCATCTTGTTATTTTTTTCGTGTTCTGCCTGCTGCAATTTTTTTTATTAGTAGCTAACGAACAATGAATGAAATAGTGTTTATTAAAATGACCTTATTGGCTATATTTTTAGCTCATTGCATTCTGCCTTGTTTACATGGAGGCACGTGTATTGCGCCTTATCGTTGTGCATGCCGGGCTGGACGCACCGGAGAACGATGCCAAACGCGTATGTCAACGAACTCACGATTTTTTGTTCCTAATTTAACCTTTAAACCTATGCCCTTCTCGAAAAATTCCTTGTTATAGGGAAGTTGAAAATTATAATCTTCTTTAATTGAATTATTTTTTTTTTATTTAGCTGTCTGTGACCAGCCGTGCTTGAATGGTGGCCGCTGCGTCTCACCTAACATTTGCCAATGTCCCCATGGAACCGTACATGCTGTAAACGCAAATATAATTAATAACATCTCGTACGATATTTTAGCCAATTCTTGCATATATTTTTCTCAATTTATTATCATTCTAGTGGGGTGTGATCAGTGGAAAAATAAATTTGCTTTCCATAAGATCTTTCTGTTCTAACGGGCTTCGTAAAGACAAACTTCTTCCGTTAGCGAAGGCTTATAGAAAAACTCAACGTCCTTCAGTTTAAAGTTCTACCATACACACATAGTACTTTTAAGAAATATTTACGTATTGATAGTGAAACAAGCGACCAATGGATACTTCATTTATTTAATATGGTGTAAAAAAGTCGGAACCCGTGGCCAAAAGAACGAATCCCTTAACTTATGTGAGGGAAGATAACAAATGTTTCAGAACATAAAGTAGGCGGATGTTGCGTCCGGCGCAAGGTAAGTGGTATTTAATATTTATTGCTGAAGAAAGAGCCACCGTATCCGTACGAATTGCCCCCGCTGCCTCCGCCACCTCCACCTTCATTCAAATAAGGACCGAAGGCCCCCAAAGCAGCCCCTAAATCGTATGTGGCAGCACCGTACGCTCCCTGAACACCGATGTTCCCGGTGAAAGTGTTGTATGCTCCTAATAAGTTGGAAAATACAAAAAGTTAACTACAAGTTTATATACTGTTTGATTAATGCCATCGCTTACCTAGTGCCGAAGATACGCTGTAAGTTGAACCTTTGTTACCGATATTGTAGCCACCTGCTGAGGCCGGCGATGCCGCCGCACCACGACGGAACTTGAATCGGTATTCCAATGAGAGGTAAATTAGTAAGGCTCAATAAATTAAAATGGTTAATAAGGCTCAGGTGATTTGATAGCTTATTGATTACAGGACTTTAATTCTCTACCGCTAACATGTTTTTAAACAAGAGAAAACAAGAGACAGTTGACCTACCCGGTTTTGATAGGGCAAAGGGAAGGATTCATCTTGCGCCTGGCTTAGGGCGACCGCAAAACCTGACGATTATTTAATCAATATTCGTAGGCGAGTGGGCCAGATTAATTGACGCCCTTTCGCGGAAATAAACGGTCAATAGTGATTTTAATGATTCGAACTTACCTAAGAAAAAGATACAGAGGAACTTCATGGCAATCAGTCTTACGCTGTCGACTCCCTGTGACAATGTCAAAACGAATCGTTATTAATTGGTCAAAGCCCTTTACCTTTATAGCAGTGGTAGTTGAACAGAATTGAGAAAGAGAAAGTCCGGGCATGCTGGGTAAGAATCGCTTTCCCTCTCGGGTGAAAGATACTAAATGCACTGTTAATACACCATGTACCGCTATGAATACTATGCTACTAGTTGCAGTCGATGTCAACGGACGATCTCATTGATGCTAGCCAATCACGAATAAGTCACTGATCCCACAGCGCGCAGTTCTAATTAGTCCGGAACACCATCGAATTTCTTCTCTTGTCCAACCAATCCGGAAATGTTTTAAACAATTATTGTTATCACTTCTTCTTATTTTCTCTCTTGGTGACTTCTTTTATGTCGTAGCCAGTGATTCAAATAATCCGCCATGAAGTAGGTCGACTTGGAAAGCGGTTGATAGTGACATTCAATGGACGCATTCAAGCGTGCGTCTGATGCTGGCAACAAACAGAAGAGAATCTATCTTCTAAACATTCAAGAGAAACAAGTGAACTGATTCAAGAGCTGAGCCGAGCTGATAAAAGCTGCTGGAGCTCTGTTCGTGCCATTCTTAGGCAGTGACGGCTGAACCCTTGTATGCCATTTGCTGATCAGTGAGATCAGGATGAAATTTCTGAATCTCCTTTGCTACAGTAAGTTACGTTGCACAGTATTTCTTTCATTATTGCAGTCTAATGTAATGTACCCTGGAATATTCTTTACCCTTTTGAACGACTTGTTGGAATTCAAAGTTCATGTGTTTACACTCAGTTGAAATACGCATAGTAAACAGACGATTGGTGATATTCATAATAGCATGAATGAGTGGCTAGAGCCTTTCAATTAAGTGCGAATATTTTTTTAATGTGCTAATAATTCATTAATTATTGAAAGGTTTGGCTGTGGCTATGGTGGCGGGTGACTTAGTTAACGATCACGAGGTCAAGGAGTATCGGTTAGCCACCAAACGATATCATCGGAAGATCCGTTCCAGCAAAGAAGGAGACGAATTTCCATCCACTGTGGAAGAATCATCTTTCGTACAACAACCGGTCGAGCCTTTAATTCTACAACCCAGTCCATCCGCAAACGAACCAATCGGTTCGGCGGCACCCAATACTTCCTTCCTGCTGGAACTACCGTATCCTTCGCATTTCCTGGTCTCACTGCAGATGCTTAACCTTTCACTTCCCTTTCTTGATGCTGGCGTTGCAGTTCCAGAAGATCCACCTACGCCGGAATTCGACCTGAGTAAAGTCATCAAAAATCAACAATTCCAACAGAGACCAACCGAAAATCAAGAAAACGTTTCGCCTTCTTCCGTAGCACAAGAAGACAGGGGTGGAAGTCGGCGGCGTGCCATTAACAGGATAAGGCATCGAATGCCAGTCCGACGTTTACCTAAAAGATCTGCTGACGTTGCTTCCACCACCTCTAATACACCTATAGGTAAACCTGTCAAATTTCGTAACTGGAACGCCTCGGACCCAGCATCTGTCCATCGACGTCAAGAGTTCACGAACAAGCTTCGATCGACTACAACGCCAAGGCCAACGTTCATAAAAAAATTTCAATCGAAATTGTTAGATCGAAGGGTCAACGGAACCAAACTCCCTTCCGGTAAATCGCCATCACGTTCATTTGAATCTAAAAACGTAAATCATTCAACAAGTTTGGGACAAATCGGAACTACCACTGAAAAACAAGATTCATTTGCTGCCAATCGACCGAGTGGAACTTCAAATCGGTTCGTATATCAGGCACCAGATTATGAATCGCCGAAGACTCGGATAGGGGGGTTCCGACCAATTCAACCGAGGCCGTCGTTGAGTCCAAACAGACTTGGGCCATCACTTGGTAGCTTCCCTTCAACCATTTCACGTGAGAAATTCGGCCGTCCTGGCGGGTTTGTCCCGATTGTTTACCCCAACGATGACATGACAACAGAAACAGTGGTCATTGGCTACGACTTCCCTCCGCCTTCGCGTCTTCGATTCGCCACATCGACCAGCACTACGCCCAGCCCCATACAAAAATCTCCACGTCTATCTAAATACATTTCTCAGTTTCATTCAGCTTCAACTTTCAAAGCTCAAAAGGATACAGGTAGTAGCCATCAGAAGTTCTTCGACGAAGAAGCTACCCAAATTCAGAAGCCAGACATTGCTGCCAGCGAAGCAAACAACAAAGAAGTTGTACCAGGAAGTAGCACTAGTAACGATTTGCTCGTATTGGCCACTTCGACCACTGATCCGGTGACCGATTTCGTTCCAAATCCAAAATATCCATCATTTGAATTGCCTTCCAGTGACGGTTCATCGACAACGTCAACTCTCCCACCACCACTTTCTATCGAGGAATTGATTAAAAAGTTTACTGGAAAAGATTTCGTTGCTGATCCAACATCCACTATTCCCACACCGACTTCTATTCAACATCCTTCACCCATTCAGCCTAAAAGCATAAGTAGCACTGTAGCCACAATCAAATCTACTTTATCGGTTCCGGAATTGGAAAAGTTCGATGATATCGAAACCACTTTGAAACAGCTTTTGGTTGTGACATCAGCATCGGCTCAAATCCTCAACAACAGCCAACCTTCCACTTCTGTTGATGCACCGACAACTTCTACACCGTCATCTACGACGACCAGCGAACCCAGTTTCACGCTGCCGGTGTTACCGACACCCAGCTTCAATCCAATAACCGAGAAAACGATCTTTGTGCAACCAGAAATCACAACTGGTCACACTGTCATAGCCAAAGAGGCGAATAGATCATCATTTCTATCCGGATCCGAGATTAGCAAATCATCGTCCCTTCCATCAACCATAGCTAATTCAACTAGCCTACCAGAGCCGTCAAATCAACCGGTTTCCGTTCAACGAGGACCCTTGGAAGTTTCTTCTTTTGACGGATCGTTTGGTTCAGGAGTTGGTCAACATCAGGGAGGATTTAATTTCCAATCATCGAATTTTCCGCAACAGCAGTTTCAGTCCAACAATTTTGGAGGATACCCAGGAAGCTTCGGCGGTGGGGGCCATCAGGGCGGTGGTGGAGGCGGCGATTTCGGAGGGCAGCAGAATCCTTACTTGTACAGTGGGGGATTGTTCGCGGGTTCCGGAGGACAAGGTCAGTTTTCGAACTTCCAAAATGGATTTGACGGTACGCTACATTATAGTCCAACTGGGCCACCAGTGGGTGATTCAAACGCCATCACTCAAGGGTTATCACTTTTAGCAAGCTTTGGTGGATCGGGAGGAGGCCACCAGTTCGGGATTCAACAAGCTCCTAGCTTTCAGCAGCCGTCAGGTTATCAACAGGCCTTTAACGACTTTGTTCATCCATCATCGGTTCAAGCATCGTCGCAGATCCAGACAACAGCGAGCTTCCCTTCGCAAGGATTCTCTTCATACTCACAAGGATATCCTTCTTTTAACCTTGTACAGCAACAACCTCAATCCTTTGCCCAACCTCAGCCATCCTATTCTCAGCAACCCCAAAGCTATCCGTCTCAGCAGCAGCAGCAGTTTTACGCGCCATCTCAGCAGCAACCGTACCAACTCGTGAGCAGTAATACGGGATCTGGATCAGGGCTGTATCCTGTTCAGGTGGTGCAGTTCCAACAACAAGGCGTGGCTTATCAGCCACCAGGTGCATCTGCAGCCACATCGGAAAGCTTACCTTCGAATCAGGCCACTATTAATCCATCTCAGTTTGGCACGCTTTTGTCCGGTCTGTCTTCGGTTGATGCATCTGGTCCAACGCCTGGAACGGCGTCCATTACAAGTTTGACAGCTTCAACTAGTGGTGGCGATGGCATTAAAAGTAGTGGTGGTGATGCCGGTAGTAGCCCGGTCAGTAAAGAGAAGTCAGTCGATGCTGCCGCTTCGGAATTGGTGGAGCTTCGTTCGAGACCAGTTGCGCATTCAATTTTTGCCGATCAAGAAACAGAGGCTTCTGAGTCTGTGCAGCTCATTTCTATTGGTCCACACATCGATCGTTCAGATACCGATTCGTTAAAATCGGGAACCAGAAGGTCGTTTTATAACAGAGGACTTCGTTCTGGCTATTATCCATAAATCAATCGTTTGTCCATTTCATTTATATATACATAGCTCATCATACGCCAATATGCTTAGTTTTGGTGGTTGCGAATAAACGATAGTCAGTTACATTTTAATCCATGTTTGCTGTTTCTTTTATTGCACCTAAAAAGCCCCGTGTAAATAGCTGGCTCCGCTTTTTGCATCAGAAACAGGATTGCAGTTCTTGTGGTGTAACAGACAAACATGAACCACGTGGGTTTTTAAAGCCAATAACCGGAATTGTGTGAGTTTCGTACATGAGACAAATGAAACGAAAATTTCAATGAATTCAATTGCACAAGATTAAACATGCGTTTACGTAATGTGATACAAGAATTAGCCGCGCGTACTACAAAAACGTATTGTTATGACCAACACAGCAACGTGGGATTATGAGCTTGTAGTATGGTTAATAGGTATAATTATCATGGGCATTCCATGATGAGGTTTCAGAATCAAGTCGGCGCACGGTTTGGCCGGTCCGTGCTTGGCAGTGTCGTAAACAAAACGAAATCGTCTGAGTAAGGTAGACAAGATAACTTTCTCTTCAAAGAGAGCAAATCTCTGACCTAAAAAAAAAGCGAAAGAAAACAACAAATAAATCGAAACAAAAACCGATGGTCAATGAACGAAGAATGGAAACCGGAAACTTACCGATACAGTTCCGAGGACCGGCGCTAAACGGAACGAACGCAAATGGGTGTCTCGAAATTAACTGCTCGCTTTCAAATCGTTCTGGTTTGAAAGCGAATGGGTCCGGGAAGACTTTTTCATTGCGGTGAAGTGAATAGATATGCATTGATATGGTGGCACCGGCCGGAATTGTGTACCCTTCCAGGACAATGTCTTCACTAACACGGCGCTTGATGTTAGGTACGCTGGGATAGAGACGAAGGGACTCTTTGATGCAATGCTCTAAGTATTTTAATTTAGTTGCATCTTCAGCAGTACAGTCACGATTTGAATCTCCAAACACGTCATTCAGCTCTTCTCGTACACGCTCCTATAAATGTTATATTTATGGGCCTGTATCCACAAAAAACGTGAGCCCTTCGTACCTGATGATCTGCATGAGTTGCCATGCAATATAGGAACCAAACGGCAGCGGATGCAGTTGTATCATGACCCTAAGTAGATAACAAAATTATTAAGCCTAGTTTCACTTAAGAAATGTAAGGTTGTTAACCTCAAACATAAAGGTGTCAACTTCATTGCGGATGTCAGTTTCGCTTAGATCGGCTCCTTGTTTGGCAGCGATCAACATCAAATCCAGAAATGCCCTCCGCTTTTCTAAGAAGAGAAAACCAAATAATTTTAAATACCAAGTAAATCATTCGCTTTTTAGTACTCGATCCAAACTCGGGTTCTTTTTCATCTCCTTGGTTTGTTGGCTCAATTTCCTGGTCGATTTCTTTCTTCCTGTCTTTAATCACCTAAACAAATGCCACGAATTATTACAAAAGAGAGAAATGAAAACTCTTCGAGTGAAATACTTTGGAAGTGAAATCATGAATGACTTTCAAATGCTTTTTGTACTCCTTGCCGTCAGCACTCAAGAAATACATCCAATCGGGAATAAATCGCCATATCGACATAAATTTCTCAAAGAGTAAGAAGGAAAACCTGCAATCATATTTTTTTGCGGTTTTAGATCAAGATGTTGGATCTCTTCCCTATTTTTTTGTTGCCTACCTTTGTACGGCAACGATGTATTCCGTATCTTCAATCTGAGCGTTTACTTGTATGCCCATTGCCGCTTCTATTGTAAAACAAATAAATATTTGTTTGAATGATAAACATTTTTTGCTATTTGTATTTGTTTACCGCAGATAATGTCAAGAGTGCAGCGTTTAAGAAACGGGAATACTTCTATTTCCGTTTGGTTCTTTTCTGTCCCATTAAACAGCGTGTTACTTAATTGCTGGCAAAGGATGTCGGCATTTTTGTTAAAGATGTCGAAAAAATTATCCAGAATTTGGAAATGAAATGCCGGCGTCAGCAAACGTCGTCTCTTCCGCCACTTATTTTCTGTGGTGTGACAATCACTAAAAGCGGTTATAATTCTGATAAGTTGTCGTCGTTTAAATCAGTTATATCACCTGGTGCAGTAAGAAGTCCTTCGCCCAACCACGGCAACAGTGGATCGTAAACTTCGCCTTTGTTTAGGAATTTTTGGCTCGACATAATTTCCTAGAAAGGATAATAATTGCAAGAACATGAACGTTTTTAAAAGCTAATTTTTTATTTGTAAAATTTTTCATATGTCTATATTTAGCGTACCTCCATGAACGCTGGGGAAGATATGTCAATGAAAGCTTGTGAGCCAAACCACACGCGAAAGATACGACCGTACATTTTTGGCCATTTTTCCTGCAGAAGATTCAGGGATTCTAGAATACCCATTTGATGAACGTGATGCCGGATTTAGCCTTGCTACTAGAATGATAATAAATAAGTCTGGTGTTTTGATTACCGTGAATATCGCGGGGAATTAAATGAGCGTTGCCGAAAACTGCTATTTTTGGTGGGCCTGGTATCAAGTCTATGGTTTTCACGTACGAAGAATACTCCCACCGCAGGTAAATGAAAAGAATCACGGCCGCAGCCAGGCAGACCACAACGAAAAGCATTGAACTTTCTGAATTCGTATGCAAAAAGGCAAATAAGAGCGCTAGGATAATCAGCGACTGAATGTCTCTGCTCTACCAAGCGGTCTCAATGTGAGCATTGTTTACAACTTTGCACCACATTTGTCGTTCTGTCCTGACTGTTATTGTTTACTAAAGGCCCGTAAATTTGGGAAAAACTTCAATGGACATGCCACAAGGATTTCGTCATACTTTAAACAGCGACACCTAGTGATTGCGAACCACTCTTCTGTTTTAACATGCAAAACAAAAACGTCTAAATGTGAACTTAAGCCAACTTTTTTTCGATGAAGTGATGATGGTGGGGGCTATGGTTAGTAAAGAAAAATAACCATGTACATTACGGTGCTATTTGAATTTTTTTCCTTATACACAAACTGTTTCCCCCTAGCTCGGTTTGCAGCACAATTGACTGAAAAATAATATTACAAGGTAACACAGAAAGAATAATTGTACAGAGAACAAATCTGCTATAGGTTACCGCAGATGACGATACAATACACCAGCAGACACTAAAATTAGGTTCAACATAAGTGTAGCTGGTGGACCTGAACCGATGTCGTAACCAATGCTAGAGTTAAAACGCACGCTCGAACCCCTCGAATCTAAATCAGTGTTATTATTTGTCATTCCGATATGCTAAACATATACTGTATGGCTTATCTGTCTTTACTACTGCTCTAAACATAACTCGATAGCATATACTGCCTTGCGGGTTTACGAAGCATAAAATAGTCACTTTCTCTTTTTACGCGAACGCTGAGTAGGCAAAAAAGATTTAAAAAATAAGATCGTTGCTACGCACATGCTCCATGTGACACGTTCCAGATGCTTTCTTATTCTACATACTATAAACCGTGAAATTTCTCAATTAATTAAGCCAACACGAATTCTCCAATGGTTCTCTTGCATGTGTTTAACGTACGACGAAGTAGAGAAATATTCAAACTTTTAGAAGATCAAGGCCTTCCGAGTTCCGACGGTGATCAGTTTTACTGCCGTATGTAAAAGAACCGCTAGGAATTTCCGCGCTGAACTGCACATTGGCAAGCCCTTTTCAGCTGTCAACATATAAAACGTAGCAACAAAAATACCTAACCATGTATGCCCTGTCATCCCTGATCACAATGTTTGCGCTAATTTTTACGCCATCATCCTATATTGTATGTAGATACCTTATTGCCTCACGGATCACGATGAATCGGCTAAATTTAAAAACTAAGTCTAGAAAATTTCAGTTGCAAACGTACCCGCTAGAGGCTGAACGACGTACGATCGCTAGTTATCGTCTGGTTTGTGTTACGTAGTTAAATAAGGGAATTTACCATCGTTCTTTGGTCATGGCTGTGAACGCTACCTCAATGATTTTGTCCAAAGTCACAAACAGCAGAGTAGGTCTGAACTTCTTGGTGAACGGTCGTAAACATATCCACGTTACATCTGTAGTCACTATGCCGGTCAAGGTAGAGAAAACATTTGCTCTTGGTGCAGCCGGTTATTTATATGAGCTGTTATATAATTACCGTTTTATATATTTAGAGTGGAGACAAACTACCAAGTGTAGATTTGTATGAAAACAGTCCTGCCTCTAAAGTAAATATTGCTGAGCTAACTGCCGGCAAAAAAGTAATCATTTTTGGCGTTCCTGGTGCTTTCACGCCAGGCTGCTCAAAGGTACATTCCTGAAAATTTTTGCAATTTCTCAGTAATCCTGAATTTGCAGCAATTTTTCTAAAGCTGTTGTCCAAATGTTTGAATAACAGTGTTCTTTGGAATCTTTACCAACATATTTTTTACCTTTCTATGATTTAGACTCACCTGCCAGGCTATGTTTCTGATTTTGACAAATTCAAATCCAAGGGAGTTGATGAGATTGTCTGTGTTTCTGTCAATGATCCATTCGTGATGGCTGCATGGGGAAAGGAACATAATGCAGATGGAAAAGTCCGTATGCTAGCAGACACCAACGGCGCTTTCACGAAGGCCATGGATCTTGAAAAGGATTTGACAGGACCTTTGGGTAGCGTGAGGTGTCAGCGTTTCTCAATGCTTGTTGAAGATGGTGTAGTTAAAGCCGCAAATATCGAGCCTGATGGTACAGGCTTGACGTGCTCGCTATCCAATAGTCTATTGTCTCAACTGTAGACATGTGATTTGATTGTGACCATAATAGTGTTTGGTGAAATCGTTACACACGAATTTTAGCCAAGTATCACGTAAATAGTACATCAGCCTCCATCTGTTATGAAATAACATGATTGTTGAAAAATATCCACTTTGCTTGTTACTGATACGCCAATTAAGAAAATATAGTATCCTACTGAAACCTGGACAATAGCAACACGTTGATCTCATTAAATGCAGATGGAATCCGTTGTGATACCTGCTTACAGTGTTTCGTATCTGTGGTATGAAAGCATGAGTTTCGGTTCAACGGAAATGCTGCTGTTAATCTGAAGCGATTGTAAATGTGGCCTCAGAAACGAGGCAGCATTTGACTGCAGCCACGTTCATATAGTGTTCGCAGACGGAATGTTGCCAGATAGATTCATCCAAAAAAAAAGTTTGTCCTCACGTGACACGATCGGAATTACATGCTACTAAATTATGGCTAGTTGTGTGATTACATTCATATCAGCAATAGGACAAGTATGTGTCTATCTGTGGTACACATGCAAAAAAATGTTGTAGTTCTCGGAAGTTGATACCAACTAGAGCCCATACCCCTACACGAACTACGAATGATGTGCGTCAACAAGAACCTAGCACCATCGTTTTTGTCGTTTGAGTATGAAGTTTGAGGTATGAACGTTTTCTATATTCTTTTGTTCCATCAAAGTTATTCCAAGAACATGACCCGTTTACTATTAAATCGCGTTACTCATAAAAAATCGTTGACCATCGTCGGTATCTTGGCTCAGACGTGGAGCTATATAGCTACCCCAGTAACATTTTGATCGGAATTGAGCAGAGAATTTCCAAAGCTCGGAGTGTTTAGTCGACAGAACAATACGACAATCTACGTTCAAAATGGCGGTTAAGGTAAATAACGAATTACGTGGAGTAATAGTTAACAGATTTTCGCTAAATCAGTGGTTATTATTAATAGTGTGGAGACAAACTACCAAATGTGTATGTGCATGAAAATACGCCTGATTCGAAAGTAAACATCTCACAGCTAGCAGCTGGTAAGAAAGTTGTCATCCTCGGGGTCCCCGGAGCCTTCACTCCTTGCTGCTCCAAGGTATTTTAATTCAAAAATTTAGTAGTTGTTGAATTGAAAATTGAGCATTCATTAGGGCTGTCTGTATGTTTCTTTTTTCAAGTGTTATTCACGCAATTCTGTTTTTTTTTTGTCCGCAGACTCATGTACCTAGTTTTATCTCGGATTACGACAAGTACAAATCCAAAGGCGTCGATGAAATCATCTGTATTGCTGTAAACGATCCTTATGTTATGGATGCATGGGGAAAAGATCTCAACGCAGAAGGGAAGGTTCGCATGCTGGCAGATACTAACGGCGCTTTCACGAAGGCCATGGGCCTCGAAAAAGATTTCACGGATTCGTTGGGCACCATCAGATGCAAACGTTTTTCGTTGTATGCTGAAGACGGAGAGATAAAGAAACTGTGCGTTGAACCTGATGGCAACAGCGTCACTTGCTCGAAATCTGAGAATCTTTTATCGCAATTGTAAACGAGTAAATAGAGATTACATGTAACCGTACAGAATTCCAATACATAAAATATCCAGGTAATCGTGTCCATAATATTTTTCTGCTGGCTAATATGTGTAACAAATAACATGGGTTGCTAAAAAAATATCACACGCATAAAAAGCAAGATTCAGAATTAACAGTAATACTTCCCCGTCCGAAATCAAGTCCCGGACCGAGTGTTCCTAAAACTGGTTGAAGGAATGCATAACCTTTTTTTTGCCCTCTTTGTTTGTTGCTTACAAATTGTATCCAAATCGCCACCATGACGAACCCATCGACTTTTTATGCAAAGGCTAAATCAACCGACGCCTACAAATCGGATGTGTCGACATTAGCCAAAAGCCTTTGGATCGATGCTTTCAGAGCTCCGACTATATTATTCAGTCCATTCGACGGATTTTGATATTGCTGCATCCACAACTGCTGGAAACGCTCCGTTAGACTAAGCAATCTAATTCCATTAAAAGAAAAAAAAAGAACAATCCCCCATTAGATTACTGTTGCAAGACAAATCACACGTTTATGGCCTTTGCACACTACCAGAATAAAAATGTACCTGTTGGCAGCGTCTGTCCGTAAAGTTGGCGTTAAGTTCACCACACCTAAGTTTATTGCGGCTACTCCCATATTGCTATTGGGATTGCTTCCAGTCGTAAGGATTCCCCTTAAAATGCTACAATATAAGAGTACAATTTTAATTATCACATGTAACAAAAAAAATATAAAAAAACCACCAATTTGCATACCGACACGCTAGGAGTAAGAAATCTGCGGATAATAGAGCTTGTAGCGCAACTGTTTTCATAAAATAATTGCGGCTTTCTGTCATGGTTGCTTCAGTTAATAGTTTATGCCATTTTTTTGAATGACGGATGGTTCTCTACAAAGAAAGGAAAATAAACATTTTTAAATGAATGAAAACAAGAAAGAAAAAAATTTTAATTTAGTGATTACCACGACGCATTCCATATTGAGGTTGTCTACGTTTACGCTGTCAGGATCTAAAATTAAGCGGTAATGAATAGACCCTTCGCTTGGAGGTAGAGAGGGTGGAATCGTAGTAGCATCTAAAAGGGTAAAAAAACAAACAAAAAAAAAACAGCGTTATTGTGAAAAATTCAGCAAATTCTGATTTCTATTACCGAAGGCATTTTGAAGATCAAGCTCTCCACGAGCGTGACGAAGAAGCCAAGTTTCCAATCGGCCCATCTCAACAATTGCTAGACCCACTGAAGAACGCTTGTCGAATGATTCGTTCAACACCCAAAGCGAGACGAGCTCACCCAAGGAATTTTGAATAAAATCCTGTAATTTAATGACTTCGCTATGAATGGGACTCTTGGTTGCATAGCCATACTGTTTACCCAGTGAACGGAATGATTCCAGGCTAATCCAGCCTGCAAAATCCATCCGGGCCAGGCAAAATGTAGAGATCCTAAAGCCACTGAATCAGTCCATGTAGCTACAAACGATCCTAACGATCCTCTTTCCACAGCAGCTTGCACAGCATGAAGAATGTTGGCTGAGGCAGCTTCGGGGTATCCTATTAAACTTCAACCGAAAACAAATTTATTGCCGTCAAACTACCATGGGGGTTTTTCCGACGAAGCTTGAAATACCAGTCCCAAGAAGCAGTTCCAGCGCAAAAACACAAAGCAGCCGAATTTTCCCACGCCAACTGAGTTTTTTCGTGGAAATTGTAATCTGCCTGGAATCCATACTCGACCAAGATGTGGCCAAAGTTTAAATTTGGTATTATTTTTTTCTCTCTCAAGCTATTGGCGCACAAAAGCCACGTTCTATCTGACGAATTTCCATTCAAAAGTTCATAATTGTTTTCAGCAAGTAGAGTTGTCAAACCGGGACCAGCGTGAAAAAGTCTGAAAAAAAAAAATAAAAAGCCGAGAAAAAAAAACGTAAGATTCCGGAGGAAGTGATGTCATGCATAGCAATACTTCGTGGACGGGAAACACCACTGAGATGTGGTCACCAAATCTTGTAGCAAATGCGGTTCTTTACAATCACCCTCCACATCAAGCGCTGGTACAAGTTCCATCCCTCGGTCCATGCAATACCGATCCAGGCTTATCACCTCTCTGTCTCATCAATAAAAATACAAGTATTAAAAGATAACAGAAATATAATGCGATGTGGAGTTCGTCTTCCGTACATTTTACTATAGGGCCATGGCCATTGAAACCCTGCTGAGCTATTAACTCGGCTGTAGAGGTGAACTTGATTCAGTTTCAGTGAGTGCCAGATATCAATCATGGAAAACAGAGAATCGAGAAGCGGGACACGGCCAGCAGAACTCACGTCAAGCACAACGGCACGCATTCGCAGAGAAGGGCTATCCTCTATGTGCAGTGGCGGTAAATGCCCATCATCAAGACATAATACTATAAGCTGCACGAGACTACTCAAGGCATAATGCAATCCTTGCCGATCAGCGGCAACTATGACTATCTGAAAATCAACAACGCGCAATAAACTACTAAAACTGTTGAACACAAAGGCAAAAAAATTGTGTTACTTTAGAAGATGATATAGTTAATCGGTAACTTTCAGGGCCCGGAAAGAGTTGCGCTTTGATACAGCAGGTTAACCTGTTGTCGCTGTCATCCGTTGCGGCTGTGTTGTTGGGCTTCACATTGCCGATAATAGGATTTATCCCTAGCAAAGAAAGCTGGGCCTTGTGCGCATCCCAGATGTCCAGTATGCTGTTATTCGGAATGATATTCAAAGTTGATTTCGAATTTCAAGAAATGCAACATGTGATGAACCCAAACTTACTCATGTAATGGAATAGAGCAAGAGACGAATGATATGCTCCACGGCTGATGGATTAAGAACGACAGTCCTTCCAGTTGCTGTATTTGCTTCGGTGGAGGCCATAGCCAATGCAGACGGGTGTCTGTGATTACTGGACGTATCGGTGCACGTATAAATGGCAAAGAAGTCGCAATCTAATCAAGCATATACATTGACAATATTAACCAATAGATACGATATAAACATCTAACAGTTTTAGCTCTTATAAAACTTACCTCCTCGACACTAAGTGCACTTTCAGCTCCGTCAGGTGAGGCAGGCCCCATTCGACCATCTTTGTGTTGAGTACTACCGTTGATATTCCCATTCATCTCTACCAGTTCTCTCGGGGCGCCTAACCCGTCGTTTGAATTACGATAACGCATAAGAAGGTCCAACATCTCTGAGCCAGGAATGGCCAAATCTATGGCGGACATGCCTTTCAAATTGCTAAACAAAAATAAATGCCATTCGGTTAAAAGTTATTGTCCTCTATGTCAACGTCGAGCAATTTAAAGACAGACCTATTCCCTTGAACAAGATAGTTAACATCTGCCCCCAATTTTAGGAGTAGATTAACAATATCATAGTTCCCTGCTTGAACAGCTGAATACAAGAAAAGAAAATTAAGGATAAAACTTTTACTACTTTTACTCTTTCATGCAAACCTTCATGTAATGGAGTCATTCCTTTTGCATTTGTACTGTCCAGTGTAGCTCCTTGTTCTGAAAATAAGAAAGCAAAGCCACTGTGTAATTTACCACTAAGCTGTATATTGGTTGTAAAATTTGACTGTACCTGTGAGAAAGTGTATTGCTTCTTTATTAAGAAATGAAACTGCCCAATGTAAAGGGGTGTTAAGTTTTTCCAAATTGTCTCTTATATCTGTTTCCGTAGCTGCCAGGAACAACTTTTCTGTCATTCGCATATCATGGCTGGCAATAGATGCAAACAATGCATCTTTGTATGCAGACTTTGTGTGTTTGTTGGAGGTGACAGCTAAAGGGTTTTCTCCCTTTCCATTGACAACTGTAGGATCCGCTCCATAACTCAGCAAAAGTCTAACCATATCTGCTTGATTGTTCTGCATGACAAAAGGAAAAAAAAAATTCTTTTGTGGTTTCTTTGGCAGTTTGTTTATTTAGTACCTTGGTAACCAAATGCAGAAATGAACCTTCTTCTCGGGGGTTATTTAAAAATTTAAAGAAATCTTTCTCTTCCCATTCTACATTAGAATGAAACCATGAGTTTAATGACAAAGATTAACATTAGGTAAGAGAATCATCTTACCTTTTTTAACGGTGTCGATTACTGCTTTCAAAACATCTGTTCGGTGGGCTTCAATTGAAGTTTTGACACTCTGGTAGGCTTCACTTTCATCTACCTTCATGATTAACTCAGAATGCTGAGGCCGCACGACAGGCAGGAAAGAAGTTTGCGAAGTCCAATTATATATTTTTTTTCGGGAGCCGCCACGGAAGCAATTTTAGTTTGTATTTATTATTGACACTAAAAGCAACGTTGCCAACTTGGCTTGACGTGTTCTTTACGGGAGAGCCATGGAGCCCGACAGCCAGCAGTCAACAGGATAACAGCCAAGTCAGTCAAGTCAACAGTAAAGTCTAGATTGTTTGACCTTGTTGATAATTCCTCAGACTCTACTGATCTCACTTGACAGGCTTTGCGCCGTTTTTTGTCTCCCGTTCTAAACAATGGTGTTAGCAATTGAAACCAAATGACGTACACAGCAATGGTAAAAATTTCCCTTCTGTTGGGTGCATTCATAATATCACTAAACAAAATCTTTCTCGACCTCAAAAAGGCGGACAAATGCAGCCAAATCCGATGTTGCTCGATTTCATTTAGCCTAGCATAACAACGTAGGCCGCGATAATTATCAGCTTTGCAAACAAGGGGCGGGTCGTAAGCCTTGAGGTTAAATATTAACCGCTGTTATAGCTGATTTTAAAAGCTGGAGCTCGGTTATTTGTTTAGTTTATAGGCAAACTAGTTTATTGTATAATGCCACACGGCTATTGATTTGTTGGTCAATTAGAGATTTTCAGGCGTATTTTCCGACATCATAATGTTGCTGCAGAGGGTCTATACTTCTAAAGAGAACAACACCACAGAGAAGTTCGATATCGCTTAACGTTGAAATTTTAGTGTTCCATGATCGCCATATTTTCAGACTACCCATTCACACTGAAGTCACCAGAGAATCCTGTACCTGCGTAGTTGTTGTGATGCGGGCAAATCATCATCTATTAAAGTAAGTGCTAAAGTCAAATAAGGCATCAAACACGTGCAGTAAATACCACACACACAGCTTACTATATGATGGTGTGCTGTAAATTGTAAGTCGACTTGAATTCAACCGCCCAGCAGTTGCCCATCCTGTTTCAATATTGGCTCGGCAATCAGACAAATTGCTAACAACACTATCTGTTAAACAGGGGAGGGAGGAGGTGATGCACATAGATACGAGAGCTGAAAGGGTTGTAAGAGAATGAGGTGACAAAAACCGGCACCCAAACACATGTGCAGCCCATCAACACACAGCTGCGCTGGCGCGCCTTCCATCACACTCTCGGAAACTTGGCCGGGGCTAGCCAATGAGCACATCGATGGCCGTGATGTGATGGGAGACTTGGGAGTGCAACAGTTTGAAACCAGAGAGACAATCAACACGGTGGCCTTACGAACTGTTTGCCCAGGTCTGTACGCATCGACATCCAAAATAACACCCACTAAACCAACATTGACTCAAGCCCGGCTCTAGTCCAGTAGTACCGTAAGCAATTGAATCCTACATCTTTACAACACACATACAAACATGGTGGATGGAATCCAACGAGTCTTGTGTCCATGTGCCAGCTCTCACCTCCGCCCCCCAGTTAGAGCTCATTATAGCGGCATTATTCTAAGTCAATACGCACGTGAGTCCGTTTGCAATTGCAATCGAAACTAATAGTAGCTATGTAAACCATAGATAGGCTAAACGAATTCGATCAACCATCCATCATCTAAATCGTCATTTGCTGTGGACGTGTCCTTTTTGACGATGAGCTGACAATGTGCCTTTAATAGAATCTACTTTTCCGTATTCTTCAAGTTCTTTTTTTTTTTCCTTCTAACAAAACGTATCTAGAAGACGTGCTAGATGATAAAGCTCCACCACGTGCCAATCTTCGTGGTAAAAAACAGCAATTTTCAGCGCCTAAAAGTTAATACAACAGTGTGTGCACAAAAGTAAAAAGGTTTGACTTCTCTCTTGTGTTGGTCGTTGAGCTTTAAGATAAAAAAAAAAATGATTCCATTTTCTACTTTGCCAAAAAAAAATAGGAAAATAAGGGTGGATGGGCCAAAACATGATGGCTGACCCATCATTTTTTTTTTAGCTCCTCCTGAACTAATAGTTCTTTGGTGGTCGTCCACTGGTTTCTTGGGTGCTACCATGACAGCCGAAGAAAATCCCCGTATCAATGGGAGTATGGAACTTATTGTCAGCATCTATTGAAGACTCTTGGGGCTCTGAAAAAAAACCACACAATGGGGTTCACCCCCCAACAAACTGAACTTGTGCGCGGAGTAGCACTCAACGCCCAATAACTGAGCACCATGCAGAGGCCTCCATCCGCACCTGTGCCGTACCCTTCTGGGCGAAGATTGCCACAGATCCTATATACCTCGACGTAGAAATGTGTTTTTTGTGTATGTCACCATTGTATTTTGGAACCTCGTAAAGCATCCGTATACAGATGTGATCGGTCAACATGGCGTGGTGCACGTGAGAATATGACTGGACGATGATGGCTCTGTTTGAGCGCCCTAATGGGATGACAACAACAAGACGTCCGCTCCTCCCCATAGGCCTATATATCTCTATCTATATCCAGCAGTCAAACACAATCATGTTGTCAACAGTTAAACTGACCTGCGTGTTGTTGGTGCATGTGTAGGTGGGTCGATGATTGATTCCGGATGCAGAAAGCTGTGCAGACTTTTGGGCACGTGAGCGCCAATGGAACACTTGTCAGGTTATTTTATTTTTTATTTTTTGGCAGCAGTTGGGCCAACATAACCCCACACGTGCCAATTGACTCGAGATCAGGTTCAAGATTCATCAGGAGACGATCAGAAGACATATGCCTTTATCGTGTGGGCGGGTCTGTTTATGGTTTCGTTCCATGTAGCCTTCGACTTGTGTATTATAGCCTACTGACATCCAATCCATCATCGAGATTTGCAAACATATTTTTATCCCATTGCCATTTTTTTCATTTTAAGGAAGAATAGAACTCCCTATTTCTATATTCAGAATCAAAATGAGGCTATACAGCGAAATCATGTTTCAATTATAGTCAAATTTGCATATCGGGATGGTGAGGCACGTCTTATTCAATTTCAATAGTTCGTACGGAGAAGCGAGAGAATCTCTCACAAATGAAGGCAAACCCAAAAACGATCAAAGCATTAAGCATCAAAATATCAAATACCATTAGATTCACAGATAATTTGGATTAAATTAAAAGCTCATGCCATCACCTAACAAAGCAGAGTGAAGCCACGTCGTGGAGCGTGGTCTAGATTGTAGTATCAATCACGCACGAAGTCGTAGATCTAAAGCTCCAGTAACCTGTCCGTGTCCTTTTGTTTAGAGGGGAAGAGGTGGAAGCAAACATGAAACGACGGATCAACCGTGCAGTTGAACGTACCCGTTTCCTATATCCAATAGACTTTTCATCATATAATCCCACCGGATAAAGATCACCGGTAAGTTAATTATTCAGATTTGCACGTCTGTTACGGAGATTGTTGTATATACAGTGGAGGAAATGTCACGTTAGTAAGGGGATAAGCTGTCACAATAACAAGGCGTGGTGATGGACCTTACGGCAGGATGGCATGACGGCAGTCTCTAAAGGCTAATCCTTTGATTCTCTTTGTTTTAGCCGACTATAGTTAAATGCGACCTGCATTTTCAATTCTATACTGAGAGACACCATTCTATAGCTGATTTTTTTTTTTTAATGAATTTTCTTTCTATTTTGCTCTTTGCCTTAGATATAAATGTAGAATCCCTATAGTCTTTGGAGTCCGGCCGTATTATATTCTTTCCTTTGGGGGGGGGGGGGGGGCATTGTGTTGGAGAGCTTCCAGCTAATTCTGCTAGAAGTTTCGCTTGCTGAATGCAGAACTTCAAATCTTATATGATGGCTAAATGCGAAGGAGATAATGCGATATGCGGCATTAACTCAGATCGCGTTGAATGCTGAATCTGCTTTAACTCTCCGGGGTGAGAAGCAGAATTCCGAACTGATTCCCCGGTAGGGAAGGTTTCGCAAAAATTGATTGTTCCTAATTCTTAATAAACGAGTTGAGCTTGGATATTTAAAAAAATGTACTACGTAGTTATATACTAAATATTTTTGTTTTAATGTAGACAATAGCTGCGTCTCTGTTGCGGAAACAAAATGTGAGGCAATGGAAGAGACACCTAATATATATTACAGATGTAGGCTATTATTTATTCGTCCAATGATCAGCCTGCCCTAACTCCAGCAGAATTGTGCATATACCAGAAATGTTTGTCGTTATATCTTATACCATTGCTATTCTTTTTTTTTTTTTGTGCTTACTGCTTGCGTAGTCTGTATCTGTGAGCAAATGCACTATGTAAGTGACGCTTGCTAAACAAGATTGTTTTCTTTTAGTTTTCAGTTTGTATTTTTTAAAATGCGTTAGTGTTAGATGATGTATAGAGTAAACAGAAAAAGAGAAGCCCTTAATTGCTCGTGCTTTCTTGATCTGATGTTTGCGCTGAAATTGTGTTTTAAATATGTGCAAGCAAATTTTAGGTCTCACACTGATGTGGAAATTTGAAACAAGAAAAAAAGGCTTTCAAGCAACAAACGCGATGGTTATATTAGTTATTTAATAAAGTAGGCTATACAAGAATGCTGATGGGAATAAACGCTGTAAATCCTTCTGTTATTTTCTTTACTTTGTCGCACAGTTTTAATTTAGGGGGAACAGGCTCTTAGCGCTAATAAAAAAATCAATGTTTTCACGTACCTATACATTTTTAAACACCACGTGGGGCCCTGAATCGCTATGCAGATAAAAACAAAAAGTAGCATTAGGACACAAGGAACAAGAGCCATGAATGGCAGTCGTTGAAATCTTTAGCACGTCCTGAAATTTCGTAAAATTGTACGTTTCATTTTTTCAAGAGTATTCGATGTAATGAATGAGACTTGCAGCGATTCTTAAAAGGCCAAAGAAGATTAATTTATTCATAAGCTGTGCTGCAATAATATCATCATGAACTTCATCGAATGAACTGTCATAAATCCGTTTTACCATCCGATCCTGCGCTAGGCTCTTACGTTTACGAAAATGTTTTAACGCCGTCGGCTAACTATGTCTATACGTGTTTTTGATTTACGGAAGTATCGCTTATAATGATGGTCATCAGATTTTTGCCCAATATACTGCGTCCACTCCTTATTTTTTAAGTGTCTGATGCACGTGCAAGAACAAAAAAAAACAGCACAAGAGCTGTCGGCGTACGTACATGTCTCTAGTGTTTAAGGAAATACCTCTTATACGAATGTATAGGCCTATATTGTCGGGCCTCTCACCACCTGGTGAGAGAAGGCACCTGCATCATTTTTAAAAAACAAAAAAAAAAAAAGCCAAATGGCGAGATTTCTTCGTTTAAAAGCCAACAACAAGTGAAATTCTCCCGAGACGGCCATTTTTTTTTTTAAGTAATAAGAGAAGGCGAATCGAGGGCTTTTGCGTTGAAGGTGTGAAAACCAGGTAGGGCCTTATCCATTTAGAAAAGACCGACGTTTTCTACAGATTGCCCTTCTTCTATACGAGACAGCCTGGCGACCTGATGAACAAGACAAAACAAAAGCAATTTTTATTCTTTTCTTTAAAAAAAGAGGGGAATTCCGTCTACGCCAGACTGCATGTCGCCTGCGATTTTTCCTGCACTGACCCATTTTCCACCTGGGCTTTTGATTTGACGCGTCTTTTGATTAGCTTAAACATGTCCCATTTGCCCTTTGGGAGGATTTCTTTGTAAATTGTGGCCTACTTGATCCCCCCCCCCCATTGTCTTGGCGGCAATGACACATAGGTGCGTATCGTTATATAGTTAACCACAAGCGCTTCCGAGTCACATATATAAAGATTATAAGGGCAGCGATATTTTTTTTTTTTTGTAAAGGCTTATTTAGCTGGTTATTATACGGGAATTTGACATTGTTATTGGATATATATATAGACGGCAGCACTTTTGGTCCGATTAAAATATTGATAAATCACTTACGTGTGATGTGTATACGTTTATACTGTGTGTGGATGCAATCGGCTCGTAATTGAATTAGCTCTTGGATATATATAAAGCTATAATTGTGAGAGACATCACATGGCTTTACTTTCACTAACGCGCTCCTGTTTTTCCCCTCCTTCTTTTTTTTTTCTCGTCTGTATGTGTGTGTGTGTTGATGTATTTATATGCGTTATTGAAACCCATGATGTTTTGGACGAGGAGAAGATTTAGTTATACACACATATACGATCGATAATGCCGTGATATGGTAATCTGATTATAAAAATTCCGTGCGTCGCATGTAACATTGTACAGGTGCTACAATGTCACATCAGCCTCGATTCATAATTCAATTATTGACTATAGCTCCAATCACGCAGTCCTATAGATTCAATTCGTGTTTTTTTATATCATAAAAATAAATGCATTTCTACGTTTGTGGTCTTATAAAATATAGTTCCATGAGTTCCTTTTCAGCTAAATAGCAACAACAAGAAAATAAGAGAAGGAGGAGGGAAGAAGGGTATGTACACACCCAACGACAATTCTATGTGTGTGTGTGTGACCAGAAGTTGATGGGCACACAGGACAATAAAGAGCCCCATCGGGTTTTCGTGGGGTCGCATAGCTAATTGAGCGTTCGCTTGAGACCAGCGGTCGGGGCGAATGAAAAGATTTACGAACGAGCCAAAAGGCGGAGCTAGAGATGGAACTCGAATAGGGAGGAGCCTCACTGTGTGGGATGTAAGGTATAAAACGAAAAGGTAAGATGGCCAATTCTAGCAGTTCACTTCTGGACACTAAAAGTGGTTCGTCTTGACATAGCAAGTGTGCGATATTTTATCCTCCTTTACCAAACAAGGAAAAAAAAAAAAAAAAAACGTGTGCTGGACACTGCAAGTTTTCGTTCTTCCCTCCATAATTTTTTTTTTGTTCATTTAAAAAAAGAAACGTCATTGTACGTTTTCTTTTCGTCTTTAATTGAAGCAAATGGCCGGCTCGATTTCTTTCGCTCCCAGCAGTGCCCCGCAAGTGTCCGGCTTATTGAAAGACAGAGCATTCATTAAAGGACAGCAACAGAAGAGCTGCACAAGTCCGTCGAGCGGCGGCAGTAGGTTGTTATCGAAGAAGATGCCGACGAGCACGGGTGTCCACAAGATGTGCGACCAACCGGCCAATTCGACGGGCCGCAAATCGTCCGTTTTCACCATCGACAATCTGTTAGCGCCCAGCGTTAAAAGTCCAGCTTCACCACCGGTGACAGTGAATAATCGGACACCCATCAGCACTCCACCGACTGGCACCTCACCGGCCGCCTTCGCCAATTCGGACATGATCCAGCAACAGTTCCAACAGTACCACCAGCAGAACTTGTTCTCCGTCGTTGGCCATCCGTCGCACCAACACATCATGCCACTCAACTTGGCCGACCCGACAGCCTACGGCTACGCCTATTTAGGTAAACGATCATTTTGTTTGAAATGATTTTCATCAACGTCATTATCTCTTCCTTTAGCTATATTACCATATCCGTGTACGTGGCACGAAAATAGCCAGCTAATAATACTGAGAAAATAACGTATCGTTTATTTTTGAATGTTATTGTAGGGATGTTATCGGGACATCCTGCATCAGGGTTGTATCCGCATCCGCAACACTGCGGCGGCCTGGGTGCCGGCGTCATGCAGCATCAGCCGTCATCATCGCCTTTATCTGTGATAGCTAGTAACGGCGGCAGCGTCGGGTCAACCTTATTCTCCGTGCCTCATCATCACGCCCATCACCACCTGCTGCCGCATCACCATCAGGGATGCTGGCCGTTCCCCACTCAATCGTCCACCTCGTCCAACATGGTCGGCTCCAGTTTGGCGTCGATGACGACGTCGAGCGGCAAACGCAAGCGACGCCATCGCACCATCTTCACGGAGGAGCAGCTGGAGAAATTAGAGGCCACGTTCCTTCAGACGCACTACCCCGACGTTTTGCTTCGCGAACAGCTAGCGCTCACCGTCGACCTCAAAGAAGAACGAGTTGAGGTTCGTAAATTATTTCTGTTCTTGTTACTCTCAAGAGTAAACGTATAGGCCTAAAGCCAAATCGAAATTGTACGGGAGGCCTATTTACGTAGAGATTTAAGTCATCTTTCCTCTTACGGAAGTATATACGTGCACGTTCGAAAAGAAGAGGGAAAAGACTATATATATACGTAGAGGATTATGCACGCCACAGATTAAAAGCGTCTGAAACATGGGAATCGACTCAGCCGACTCGAATCCTTTTTTTTTTTCCATTTTATTTCTCTATCGATAATATTGTTATTTCAATCAACACGGCCGTGTGCTCTAAAAACGGCGTCGTATTGTGATACGAGCTCAGCATTTGGGAGAGGGGGGGGGGGCTCTTGTTTTCGTTGCTCTTCGCGTCCCTTTGACTACTAATGCTTTAAAAAGAGACGCAAAAAAAGAAAAAAAAAGAAAATCATAAAGCTATTATTATAGGCGTTTTTTTTATTATTCTTATCGTATAGTTATACGCTTTTATTTATTCTTCAGCTTACGAATGTGTTCATATGTACATTTGCGCGAGCTTTTCCTTGTAAAGCTAAATCGATTGTTATCATCAGGTTTGGTTCAAGAATCGTCGAGCCAAGTGGAGGAAACAAAGACGCGAAGAACAGGAACAGATGCGCACCAGGCAACAGAACCACCATCTTCCTGGTCATCATCGTTCGTCAATCAAAGACGCCATGGACAACACGGACGACCTCTCCCTGGACATGGACTTGGAGGCTGATCTCAGCTCATGAAATTTCCTTCTATATTTTTATTTCATTCTTTTTTTTATGGGAGGCCTATATACATATACAAAACATTTTGAATGTACCGTGTTACGTTCGTGTATTTTTATGTCAAGTTGTTTTCAATTTTTTTTTTTTGCTATAGAATACGACCAGGAATATTAACATGTATTATCTATATTATCTTGTGCAAAGCATTATATACACTGGGTGACTTATTAAATTGTTTAAATTGAATTAGATCGTTTAAAATGGAGGATGTTCGAGGACGTGTGATGTTTTTCCTCGACAATCAAAGCTGGTACAAGTGAATGATGGCGCTTAGGGCATTGTATAGTCATCCTTGAGACCATAAGATATCTTCGGCAGTCAAAACGAAATCATTCTGTCGTTCGTCCATCCGGAATATTTTGCGCTAATCGGCTTTGTCGCCCGAAGCAGAAAAAAAAAACAAAAAACAGAGTCAATCGATAATAAAAGATCAAAGAAAAGTAAAGAAAAAAAAAACGAAAATCACGCACAAAAGGATCTACGTATTTGTTACCGTTTTGTTCCCAACGGAACGCATCACCCTTGAAACGGAAATACCAGGAAAGAACATGACAAAGACGGGAGTGGGCGGTAACCTCTTACGAGGAGGGTGGAACGAAATCAAAACATTCTTTACACATTTAGTTGAGCTCTCTTTTTCATCATGTTGGCCACGCTTCTCACATGAAGCTTAAATGCACTGCTTGTCTGCTTGTGTGCACGTCACATATAATATAGACACAGGTGCATGCAAATGTTTTCACGTCCTTCGTATACATACATGTATACAATAAGATATGCAGGGAAGAGGGTCAAAATCCGACAAAAAAAAAAAAAAAGAAGGCTGCTACGTGGGGTCAGTTTTCGGCGACTTAGTGAAATAAGGAGTGTTTCGTGTAAGCCAGTTAACAGCTTAGACTGCTTTGCGTGCAGCACACTTGCAGGACAGCAGCAACGAGCACAAGCAAGCCAAAAATGCAAAGAACTCAAATTGCATTCGGTTTGAGAATTTAAATATTTTTTTTTTTTGTTGTTGTTTCACAGTGCACAAAGGCGAAGGGCCATTAAATAAGGAAGCCCCATCTGTACACGTTCGACCGGCCGACCGCATCATCCACCTTTTTAAAAGTCGTGATTTGTCGTGTAAATCACATTAGCGGGCCATCGTTGCGCTCAGCGTTACAAAGATCAATCAAAAAAAAAAAAGACGAACCAAAAATGTGAAGGCGGGGAAGGTGGTGAAGGGCCATAGAAATCCCAACGAAAATGGAGGTGATGATTAATTAAAGTACTTTGTTCCGAAGGAGGCGGCAACAAAGACGAACACAATGATCTCGTTGATTTCGGGAAACCCGACGAAATGACGCAATGACGTCAATCTAAAAAAATCGCTTAAGAGATAGCAAACTGAGTTTATATATACATCAATGCGCCTGTGTAATAATGACGGCGGTTCTACGAAGGTAACTGGCGCAAGTATCAACTGAGCGGGAACCCCGTTCTATGGTACATAATAAGTTTGATTCAGATAGAAAATCAACGCATCTTAGCATCTAAGCTAAATTGCATGTTCACGGCATCGTGCCCGCCGTGCTCGTTTTGAAAAACGTTGATTAAATGTAGCATTGCTACGTCTTCTTCGCCATTCCTTCGGCCTCTGCTCTTGTGCCTGAACAGGCTTCCCCCCCCCCCCCCCCTTTTTTTTTTTTCTTTCAATCTTCTTATAACACATGTGCGCACACTGTATTATGTAAAATCCATTATTCGAACAGAATAAATCCGTTGTTTTCGCCGACGCAATCAGCGTCTGATTCCCAATTTTTTCACGGGGACCAAGGACGCACGTCGATGACTGTTCGAGTTAGGCCTTTTAGCGTTCATTCATTTCTTCGATTGACCGATTTCATCATCTGCTTTGCGACTTAAAAGATGTTAGAGGACACGGCGAAATAGCGAAGCCAACATCAGTTCATCGAGTGAGGACGACAAACAGTTGAAACAAACTATTTGAACATGACTCGTTCCTTCAGAGCTTATACATTCAACCAGGTCTTTGTCCTTTCATCGGTCGCCCATCGTTCTCAAGAATGTCGTCAACAACACTGAGCTTTTCAAAAACTTTTAGGCAGAAGCTACTGTTTTCTTGCGTGGGGGGGGGAGGGCTAACCCTCGTATCGCGCCTATAGAGAGCTTGGACAGCCGAGCACGCTTCCTCTTTCTTCTGTGTGCCTTGGTTGAAGAGCATAAGAGCGTGTGTACATAAAGAATGGTTCAATGGGAGGGCGTTGTTTCTTCCCCTCTTGTTGCTTATTTCGTTCCAAAATGGACAGCAGTTGACAACATCTGCATAAAAGAAACTGGTTGATTCAACAAGAGAGCCCATCAGTTTAGGCCACCAACGAATTCGCTTCCTCTCCTACTTGTATATTGGCCATTTTTTTTTTTTTATTTATAGTTCCTTCAAAATGTTCATGCGAAAAAAGAAAAATGATGTTCCAACGAGTGTGCGTCAAGTCGATTCCTCTGAAACGATTCTTCGCAAATTCCAAGAAAAAGAGAGAGACACTAGAACTTGTGCTCGTGTTTGCCTTTCACCTATCCGTCGTTCATCTTTCTTTTTTCTCTCTGTGTCTATGTTGCGCAATGTCTGAAGAGATCTTGGTCACTCAGCACCTTTTCGATTCATTAGATTTTTGTTATGTGCCTCAATGTATTTTATTTTTTTTTTTTTTTTATTTACAATATCTTAAAAGCTTTTTCTTTTCTTTCCGCAAAGTCATGTGGCAATTGTTGGAGTTTGATCGTTTCTTGCTCCTATTTTTTGTTGTTGTTGTATTTCTTCTTCCACTCCTTTCGAAAGTTTAATGCTATTTAAGAGATCTGTATGTACAAGGGTTTCCATTGTGCATAGGCGGCAGTTGGTGACGATTGTATGATGAGCCCGTGACGACTATCAAGAACCAATCAGGGTACGAAAACGAAAGGAATTAAAAAAGAAAAACAGCCAACGGAAGCTGTTGGATTAATTGAGCGGATTCCATAGAAAACACTTCGCAAGTAGACTATATTTATATAGCATAGTGCGTTAAACATACGCCTGGTGTTGCATGAGACATTGACGAGGTGGCGTAGAGTTGAGGCGATTCAAAGCGGAAACCATAGATGAGAGGCATACGGAAATATCCCGAACGCAACGATGCACCCCCGCAGGGTAGAAGCAGAAATGACTTCAATCATCATGGCATACGAGTATTTTTTATTTCTATTTCAAACAAAGATTTCATTGGTGCAATAAAGCCTTACTTGTATATATATATATAGAAGGTAGAGGGCTCACTTTGTTTTGTCCGGCTTGAGGAAAGGGCGAATATGACAAAGGGAAAGACCGGCCGACCGAACAAAACACATCGAGATTGAAGAAAACGATGTGTGTTGTGGTTGCGGGAAAATGTTCGTTTATGGTGGGGGGGGGGGGGGGGATCAAGCTCACAAGCATCCCTTAGCAACTAGTGATCAGCTAGGTCTCTCTCTCTCTCTCTCTCTCTCTCTCTCTCTCTCTCTCTCTCGTTTGTGTGTGTGTGTGTTGTTGCTGACCTTATTTACCGCTTTGGCTGCAGAGTCTGCACTGCTTAGTTAATCTTCTTGTACGGATTCTCCGTTATGCTGTATATAGCTACAACACTGCAAAGGATTCCGAATCTGATTTAAAAAACCTTTTTTTGCCCAAACACATAACCAACGTACTAAATACTCGATGTTCAACATCCAAAACCAGGACCCTATACAAACACTTTGAACGCACGGGGGATGCCGTACGAATCAAAGCTCTAGTATACCATTGCAGCATAGACCCCCACATCGACAAACTGGAGAAATACGGGGCAACTCTCTCTGTGTGTAACGATGAAAGCCACACATCCAAAACGGGCCCTTGTTAAGGACAGCCAAAACATTCATATCAGAAATAAAGTTGGCTATACTATGTTTTGGCTTCGAAATCAATCGTCGAAATAGTTCGTGTGAGCCTATCATGTGGACTGTATGCAGCGCACGTATTTGATGTGTGTAAGTGTGTACAAATAAGTGTTGGAAAACTGGCGGCAGGATTTTTGTGCAAAGGGATTAAGAGGAACTTATCGGTGACCAAGTGGGCAAACATTCCACAAACTGGATAGGCGTGAAATTGTTTTTCGGCTCTCTTTTATTTCATTTTATTTTTATTTTTTTTTTGTTTCTTCCGCGTGTTGAAAGCCCTTCTTAGTTGATCCGACGGAACAATCCTAAGACACCGATAGCACCGCAGTTGATCGCTGTCCATCTAGCTTTGTGTCGATTTACATGTACATATAGCACGACACATATTTATATGTCCAGGATCTGTATATAGCAGCACGACTGACCGTTTGCCGCCGTCGGATCATGTCCGAATCGAATAAAACCGCTTAAGGAAACAATTGAAAATAAAGGGAAAAAAAAAAAGGTGGGAGAATGAAAGAGAAACCGCAAGCCGGTCGAAAATATGTGTACATGCATGACCATTGTCGACAATCCTAAATAAAGGTGCTGACCCCCAAACGATGAAAAGCCGCCAGGATTTTTTTTTTTTTTTTTTTTTTTAATACGAGGAATTAACCACCCGTCGACCTATCAACATGGCCGGCAGTCGTTGAACATGGGCGGCTTCTCCTTTTTTATTTTTCATACACACACATTTAAAAGCTGGACGTATACACCTATCTAGAATAAAGTTTTATTTACACCACTATTTAGCATTGTTTTGCTCGCAAGTAACAAACGTGTGTACGCCAAACATCGTCGGGACGGGCAAAAACGGCTGTGCGATGTCCGTACATAGGCCTATTGTTTGCTTGTTGCTCGTTACTCATAGGGTCAAGCTGAGGTCAGCCACGGATTTGACCGATGTTTTTTCGAAAACACTAGGTCCCGCCTGTTGTGCTATAATCCTCTCGGCTGCGAGGTGCGCCCTTTTTTTTTTTCAAAGAAAGATCTATCGCATCGTCAACCCTATATAAGTTGTGGATCAAACATTTCGAAAAAAAAAAAAAAAAAAGAAAAGGGCCGAACTCAACCCCTGTTGCAGACGTGTTTAATCTACGGAGTAGTAGAATGTTAATTGAAGCTCATTCATGTGAGTAATGCAGATATATAACGTTCACTGACGAGTAGAAAGATACCGTATACAAGCAGAGGAACCGGCTGCTCGTCGTTTTCGTTGGTGTAGAGCCTATGTAGTTTATTTTCTTATATAGCAAGTCCTTGATTCAGCGTCGTGTGTAGCAGATGATCAACTAAGCTGTGTGTCAACGATCTGATCATACAGCTATAATATCCTGGTGAATTTAGCGGCTCGGATAAATGCGATCCGCGCGAACTGAAAAACTTCAAAAAAAAAAAATGGTAATCCCAAAGATTATTTGTAAAGCAGACGAGGATTGAGATTAACCGTATTCGAGCTCCTCTTAACATCTCCCCCCCCCCTTCTTTAGTTGAATGTATAGAGGAAGGCTATGTACAACAAAAGTTTTGTTGGCATGTAGATAACAAACGCTTTTTTTTGTATGTGTGTGTGTGTGTGTGTGTCAGCCTGTGTGTGGCCATCAAAAAATCCTTTGCTCGGAAATCTGCTTCTCGTCATTCGGTGGGAAGAATGAGAAGAAAGTGATCAGCTGTTGATCCGACATAGCTATCTGTTCCAAATTGTAATGCAGCTGATCCGTCGGTACATGCGATCGAAGGGTATTAACATAATCACACACCCACGTACAGCACCAGTAAGCAGCATCCTTCCATCTGTTTGCATGTTAAATACCGGTCTCAAGTTTTATAACCTTTCATTATTAAACGCTTTCGCACGTTATAGCAAAACTCGATTATAATTTTAAATACTTGTAAACGTGAAGATTTATATAGCAAATTGGTTTAACTGCATCTTCAGTTGTTGGTTTCGCAATTCATTTCGTGATTTTATTATTTAGCCGATTGATCTACTTGGAATGTTTTAATGTTGGATACGTTTACCAAGACGAGAATTAACGTGCTCGGCTAAATCGGCTAAACTTAACATTTTAAAAGAAATTCATTTTATGAAATTATTATAAAAAATGTACGTATATATATATTTTTTTTCCTTTTATAGTCAAGGCATTACGGATGACGGACGAAGATCCGGCCAAAGAAGGAAAAAAAAAAGCGCATAGAATGTTATCTATAGGCTGTGTCAATCCACGTAAAAAAGGCCCTCAGTCCGGATAACAATATGTAGTACATATAAAAAAAGCGGTTGAACTATACGACATGATACATGAATGAAATCAAGATAAACAGACTCGCATCACCTACACAACAGAGAACAAATAGAGAGGGAAAAAAAAAATAGGGAAATAAAAATAGATACAGAGCACAACACCGGAAAAAGAGATGATGTCGAGAGCTATATAGGGAGAGTGCGGCATTTGAAAGTCTATTGTAAATCATCGCAGCGGACCAAATATATCCGAGTTGAATTGAATCAAGGTGGGCCCATCAGCCATTCAGCCCGCCCCGTGAGTTAGGCTGTGCCCCTATACAGTATATATAAGCTATACTATATAGGGCGAGGTGCGATTCGATGAATTTGAGGGTCATGCCAAGAAATCTTTTACAGAATACAAGGAAAAAGCAAAGCAGTGGAGAAAAAAAAAAAAAAAAAAAAAATGGTGCGCGCCATGGACAAGCGGCTTAGTTGGACCTACACGACAGTCATTGTTCGGACGCAGTTACGCCTGAAGTTCAACAATATTTCGAATAGCGTCGAGAGTGTAGGGGCCTCGATGGTGGACCACCCCGGCTTTCCAACTCGTCATCCTAGACCCAACAGTTTTTTTTTTTTTTGCTTCCAATCCTAGCGACAAATTGTTTTGACCAATAGTGTCATCACACATCTTCGGCAAAAAAAAAAATGCTCTAATTTAATGAAAAATGATACTAGTCTATTTGAAACACTGATTGTAAGGCGTAGAGTATGCAGTTGCTAGTAAGTATAGCATAGAATTTTTCTTGGTAGGCGGGTATACTCGTTTCTTTATCCAGAGGTTATTAAATACCTGAGCTGACACACGTGTTTACGGTCTGGTTAGCTGGGCATGTTAGCGTGCATTATAGGCTATATCATACAATTCTCGGGTGAGGGTATATTTGGTACAAGTCGTCTACCGTCTTACTACGTCCTTGTAAAACACACAAGGTGGGCCATGCTAAAGAAGGAAGAGAAAAAAAAAAAAACCCGCATCGCCGGAATACCTCTTGTTCATTTTCATTTACTTCAAGAGAATCCGGCCGGATAAAAAAAAAAAAAGAAAAAAGAAAAGGGATGTATTGAAAAGTATACACAAATACAAAGATGTATAGGTATACAACATGCAGACAAGAAACTGATCAGAGTCATTCATAACCGTTGATCCTCTTATAAGAGCAGAACGGTCCGCGCATTCCGCCGATCCCCTTCTGTATTCGATAAGCGATGTGTGTGTGTGTGTGTCTACGTGTGTGTGCCTCATGTTCACCTATCTTACGGCATCTTAAATATATAGTTGGACATATCAGCCATAGGCCCTGAAATCGTGCGCTTTTTTCGTAGCGTCGCATAAATCTATGGAATAAAAGCGAATTTTTGCACGGGTAGGTCGTCTGTGATAGATCAAGAACAGCGAAGAAAAAGATGATAACAACCGATAAACGGCGAAATGGAATGGCCAACTTCGTTAATCCCACCGAATTGCAACGGACCTAAACAATCAACCATGGAATACGTCTCAGCAGTAGGAACGTGGAGCAGTACACGTGAATCGTGAACCGAGACGAAAGGATAAATAGGATTGCAATAATAAGTGCAAGAATTTCAATATTATTAACATTTCTCGCGTAAGAAAAATATGTAATCGACTTTATTTTGGAAGTAAAGCTTTTAGCATTGGGTAAAGCTGGACGCTGACGTGTCTCCCAGGTATTTCCCCGGAAGAAAAATGGAAATACGACAAGAACATTATCGTCAGCCTCTTACATAAAATTGATGGGATTAGTGGAGTGGCCAAGAAAATGGCTAATGAATGAAAATAATCCGTCGGAAGTGGCCATCATTGGGGTGTATTTTAACAGCGGCTCTTACGTGGCATCAAGGACGAACGAGGGTAAGAAGAGGGACAATGTACTTCCGTCATCAGTTTGTTTCTCACGTCTCTCACAGCTGTCGAAGGAGTAAATGCGATGGCCGAGTCAATCGTCAATGAAAAACGAGTCTAATCTACAAATTGTGAAGGATTATGCAAGAATAGTCTAGTGATGACGTGATGTTTCCTTTTTTTTCTTTAAATTTTTTTCGGAAATCTTTTGAAAATCTGGCTGAGCTGATTGGAGTGAGTGCGCCTGTTGCCCGATCCTAAACTCCCGACCGGCCGACAGAAAACAACCACCCACACAATCGGCTTTCCGAATCATCCGCCCACTTAGAATGCGTTTCCCCTTTTCTTCGCAGATGTGTATGGCTGCGATTTTTGTTCTTTCTTTTCTTGTTTCAAAAATCCAGAAATGAAAAATCATGTGATATTTCTATACTTGTATCCATGGCGTTAGTTTCGATCTAAATCAATGGACGACGTCAAATCCGACAGCATCTCTTGAATCAATCCGATTGACCAAAGCGCTTTTATAATTCGTTCACCTTCTTTCCGTCTTTATTCATCACGCAAAGTGCTCGACTTTTGAACGTCCTCAAAAGCCCACCTTAATCCAAACGTACAATAAAACAAATGCACAGAGTTTTTCAATTCCAAATCCCGCAATTTTACTTAAACAAACGAGAATGTCACAGTTGCCGAGCAAGTGTTTTAAGATCGACGGTGATTGATGGATACAGTTTAACGATGACAAGCGCCGATGAAATGAATACGATGATAACATCAATTCAGCAATTTCATTCACCCTTCTCTCTCCCCCCCTCCCCTTCTTTAAACAATCGTTTTAACGAGGTAGGGGGATTCCCCATCGTAACAAAAAAATTCCGATCCCCAACTATATATAGACCATTTGTCAGCCAGCCGTCAAACAAAGGGCACAGTCATCCAATTCAATGAATCGCATGATGCTACCCCTCCTGCAGGTATCACCCCACCTTTATCTGAAACGGTTTCGTTGTCGAGCGCACCGAATCGGCCATCAGCTGCTATTCTTCGTACAAAAATAAGGGAAATGAGGATTCAAAATAAAAGAAAAAAAAATCCACGCGAGATGCACAATGTTGAATGTGTGTTCAACGATTCACTGCTGTATTTTCGGGTCCGGTGACATGTGTCGTTTTACATCCGATTTCTTTTTTTTCTTTCGCTTAATCAAGTGTAAAGGGAGAAGAGACAAAAAGGGAGGTCGAAAAAAAAAGGAGTTTGGGAGGGATATCATCTGGGTACACAGATATCATATAAGAGGGACAAGAACAATCGAACATGTAACTCAAAAAAAAAAAAAAAAAAAAAGAATAAAAAATGAAGTTTGAATGAAGAAAAAAAAAATATGGCCAAAATAAATAAATTCAAAAATAATTTGCTTCGACTCGGGGATATAGGAGGATGTTGGCCATGGAAGGTGCTACTTAATAGGCGGAAATGGATGCTTGTGATCGGAGGAGAGCAGTCGCGTCAAACGACCGTTAGCCCACCAAGGGCGCCCAAGTGAAAAACAAAAATGTAAAGCAGCCCGTCTTAGAAGGTGGTTGCGACACCGAAAATTACGTACTCTTGCTATATAGTTTAAGATTTTTTGTATCGATTGTTTCAGACGTGGACAATTCGTCCGATTGGGTTTTTTTTTTATGTCTAATATAGAGAAAAGAATCAATTGCTTGCGATGGGTGAAAAATGTGACAGAGAAGGATGTTTTTGAAAGTATCCCACGCATTAAACAAGTTTTTTTTTTTTAGGATAGGGGAAAGTGGTGGTAAGGGATTGAGGTTTGGGCCCAGCTCCTCACAGAGGACATAGAAGTGAACCCCAATTGTATGACCCATCGAGAGATGAACAGAATCACCAATCCCAATTTTTCAATCAGTTTTCGACTGGACGACGAACCAAAGAAAAAAAAAATAAAAAATAAAAAAAAGCCATTAAGGAAGGAGACAACAAATTACAAGTACATAGCGCAATCACACACGACACAATGTTAACCACAAGAAGGGCTACGATCATTTTTTTTTATACGGAAATTCGAGGTGTGGTATAAAGGAAAGCGTCAAAAAACTGACAGAAGCGTGAATAGCCGTGATCATGGTGACAAGAGAAGAGAGGGAGGGAGTTGCCATGGATAAAGCAAAATGAAACCACGGGGGAGAGGTGTGCTCGTATATGAATTTCGACGTGATCCGATGTTAACTTTCTATCTTCATCTATTTTGCAAAAGAAAAGAAAAAGACAGCAACTGCTTCAAGTGGCCGCAGATATGAATATGACATGTCAGTTGAAAAGATCATGTGGTGAGAGAAGGGGAATCGGGGTGGTACTCTTTCTTCACGAAACTCTCGCAAAACGTTTCCAGCTTTCCTTTTTTTTTTTTTTAAACTAAGACACAAGCACACAGGCGCACTCATACTGTACTACACCACAATGATTTGACTGCTGCTTTACAAGCCAGTTGTCTTCGCAGGGCAAAAAAAAAGGAAAAAAAAAAACCAACGTGAAAGGAGGAAAAAAAAAGTATAATGAAATAAATCGTACGAAAAAAAAAAAAAAAAAAGATCCCGACCCATTTCTTAAAAAAAAAAAAAAAAAAGAAACGATACGACCCAATCCTTGTTCGTGGCCCCATGTTCTTTCAAATTGTATGATGAATCAAGCACATTCTGGACACTGTGAATTGTTTAATGATGCAAGGGCCCACCATTTTTTTAAATGTTTTTCTTCATTCAGATAAAGCATATGGGGCTCAGGCTGCGTACCTTATGATTTAAGTAAGATTTTAATCTTGCATTTCTTCGGCGATTTCGTGCGGGTTCAAAATGCCCGGCACCGACATTTGAACTTTTCGTTTCTCGTCTTGAGCACGTCGCAGTTCACCTTCCCTTTCTTCCAAGTAGAGGTCGCTGTCGTCGTCCCCGGTGAATTCCTAATTCGAGAAAAAAAAAAATCAAATTAATAAAACTAGTTTGACACCCAAATTAAACTACAGACTACATACTTTGATCTGAACGAGGAAATCTCTGAGATGTTCCCGGAACCCAGTGATGTCTTGATCCAAATTAAAGAGACCTTCTACAGTCACTTTAAGCTGCAGCTGCGTCAGGTGAGGGAAGGCATTGTGCAGCACCTCCGCCACAAAATTCTGGACGAAGATGACGTTGGCGGCCGCCAGATTCTCCGGTGCCACAACAGGAACCGCGGTATTTAACGATACCGCCACCTTTTATAATAATAAAAAAAAAAGGTCAAATGTACCAAGGATTCAGATATTTTAAAAAATAATAATAAATAGCGATTGATCATGTCATCAATAACATGCCTTTCCCATTTCGACGATGGTGAACATGTAGGCAAGGATAGTAGCGTGCATCGTGAGAGCCGCCGTGTGCGATGTATCCGTCACAACGGAAAACACGTGTTGTAGAATTTCCATGTAGTAGGTTTGGTAAAAGCTTTGGGCTGCCTGCTCATGTTGGCTAACATTCTGCAGTAACTGGTAGAGAATATCAAGACCAGTGTCGGCAACATTGCGCATCGTATGCTTGAAAGCCCAAATGATTGAGTCGAGCACTAGCTTGAACTGGGCTGGTGGCAGGCTGAGGAAGGCCGGGAAGCAGTGATTATTGACCGACTGAAGCAGAAGGTAGAAGTTGGTACGATGCTCAGGGAATTCCTCGAAGTTCTTATTGATCATGTCCAACGTGCACTGGAAAACCGCGTCAAAGATTTTCGGAACATTCGACGTGGTATGACCTTCCAGTTTGTTGACAATGGTAGCCATCGTGCTCAAAACCTCCGGCTCGCGGGCAGAAGGAACAGCACACCGTTGGTAATCATACAAGACGGCATTCAACAACGGAGGAATGAAGTTGTCGAGCACCAACTCGGGATCGTTGGAGCGGGAGACCCAATCCGAGATGAGTTTGAGGGTTTCTTTCTTGACAAGCCGCATGCTCTTAATCAAGGGCTGCTTGGTGACGTTCTCTCCACTGAGTGCAATGGCACCGCTTATGTTTTCAGACATCACCTTGTACACATTTAGCATGTCTAAATAGATCCTGCCGAGCTGTGAGACGTATGGGTGACCGAGCGCTTTGCAGGCGCGGACGTTCGTCTGTGAATGAATACGCAAAATGTTATGAAAAGAAACGTTTCTTATTTACGAAGAATAAATGTACCTTTAGAATATTAGCCAGCTGCTTGACTGCGTCGGGGTCTTTGAGAACATCGACATTGCGCGTCGCCTGATTGATGATGTCGTCCCATACTTGGTTGGGTAGGAGCATATAGCGCTCAATCAAAGGCTCTTGGACAAATTTTTCGTTCTGAGCGCTGATCATGTAGCCGACAGCTTCGTAGAACGTGTGCACTTGTTGCGGTTGTAGATCGCAAATAATGGTGCTAATGGTCGACAGGATCTCTTCGATGAAAGGAGTCACTTCACCTGCTTGCACCTGCACGAAGTGCCGTCGGCATTTTTGGGCGATTTTGATGAAGGTATCACATGCCATGTCCTAGAATGAAGTAGAAGAGAAAATAATAATAATAACAATAAGAACAAATTGATCTGTTTGTGAATTGAAGTTTGACCAATTGATGTTACCTGAACACCATCGTGTGTTTCGTGCATAAACTCGAAGAGCTTATTGACTACAGTTTTCAGGAACCTCCAGTGAGCTCGAAGGAAACGGGGATACTGTCCAACAACATACATGATGTTGGAGGCAATAATAGCTTTGTTATCCTTGCCTTTCTTCTGCTCACAAAGGCCTAGAAGTTCTTTAATGACGGTGACCAAGAAACGTTTCTCGTCCTCTTCGTGCATGGCACCAGAAATGCTGCCAATAGCCCAGCACAAAGTATTGAGGTTTTTCCACGACCATTCAGTGCCGTTGACTTGATTCTGCAGTTTGTCCGTCATGATCCTCTCGGCATCCACGTAATCCAAGTGGGTAAGGTAAACGAGCGTCTCACGCATGTTTTTGTACAGATTGATGGAATCTGTGTCTTTCATGAATTCGCGAACTACTTCACCATTCTCGTTCTCAACCACTAGCACCTCTTCAGGCTTCGCCATTCGACTAATGATGATGTAACGCAGCCGACTGAGGACTGCCTGATAGAAGACACGTCGTACAGATGATCCTGTGTTGCTTGTCTTGCTCATAAACATTGGGACGGTTGGGATGGTGAATGGCGTCTCGCGATACAAGTCAGCAGCCAAGGCATTCCAGTATTCAAGGCAAATTTTGAAAATTTCCGTTTCTTCTACCTCAGAGATGAGTAACAAATACTGAAGTGCTTTGAGAACGTTGCCCTTCTCACGACGCTCCATCAGAGGACCGTGTTGACGAAGCATCGTGCACAAAAACATTGCCAAGTTCTGGATAAAATTCTGCTCTGCGTCGTGTCCTTTGGCGAAAGCTTCTTTTATGTTGATGTCAAGTGGCAACATCAACTCCAGCTGGGCCATCGTCTGGGCGAACAGAGCAGCGAATGCGTCATCATACTGAGGACCAGTAGCTAGGCCTGCTATTTCTGTGAGACATTTCAACGTGACATTGCGAAAGAGTGGCACGTTCAGAAACTTAAAGATGAGGGTTGTGATCAGCTTAGTTTCAAATATATAGCCCAAAGGCACCCAGCTGAGAAATCGTAAAAGCGTCTCCAGGGTAGAACCCACCAACGCAGCGTTCGCCGAATTGTCCTACAAATGCAAATATTGCAAACAAAATTGATACAACGATATGATAGTAGGGTGTTTGAACTTGAATTTTACCATCACAAACTGGCAGAGCTGGAAAATCTGAGAAAACTCGGAGCACATCGAATCCTTCAGGTGTTTAGCTTTGATCTGCGTCATGTTTCCAGATGAAAAGTCAAACACTTCCTCAGAAAGAAGCTTGAGGATGGCCATGTTATTTTGGCATAAACTCTCGTTGGTTTTGCTGGCACCCACAATATCTGGGATGAACGAGGGCCAGTGTTTCGGCCATTCACGTTCCAGAATCAGAACCAGTACCATATTGAGTTTGCTAAGGTACACTTTTTCACGTTCGGCACTGTCGTTGTCCGAGGAAGTTTTGATGATCAAACCGACGATGTATTTCTTTATCCCTTCACATTGCTCTCGAGGCAAGGTTTTCCATCTGGTTTTTATGACGGCTTCCAAGATTTGTAGGGCATAATACTTTGTTTCTTGATTACTTGAAAATTCGAGGATTGTGTCTACTCTCGTCCACGCCTGAGGATGTTCCTTCAATGTCGTCAAAACATCACGTGCTAGACGTTGCTAAAATATATGATAACCATAAGATTATGCTTTGATTTAAACAAATATCTTATACTATGTATAAACTCAACAATGGTGTTAAAAGAAAGTAAATCCCCCCAAGCTGACAATTCATACACCTTTATCTTAAGACTTTTTCTAACCACCAAAGTTATTCCATAAACTGTGTGCAGACCGTGAAATACGGAAGGGCTTAAAGTAGAATGGTAACCAATGGTAAGGGCATGACAATCAATGACAATCTAAGATTTATGGCAATCGAATAACACAATAACCTAATATCACTTTTAAATAACCATCTATTCCACCCTGTAGTTCAATTGAATTGTTTGAACTGAAACCACACATTCAAGGGATGCTTTGAATTTGAAAAGGCTTTTCATGAAAACAATTTATGAGGCAATTTAATAACTCATCGGGACTTACTTGTTCCCCAGCTCCAGAGTACATGCACCCGACTATACTATCAAGTAATGTGATGTCCAACTTCTGATCAAAGTCCAGCAGCTTTGAAGCCTGCTCTGCTAGAGTTGCCATTACAAGGTTCTGTGTTACGGTCCTGCAAAAGAAGAAGATACATATCTCGTCACCAGGTCAAAGTATGGCTTGCATGACAACCAATCAAAAGATGTAGCACTAAACACAATTATATTATTATTTTATCCCATGTTACCCAATAATGGTAGTTTATGCAGCAGAACTGAAAATGTCACTATCGTTTTGAATGAAAGCGAACGTGATCATCAACTGTCCCAACAATGCAGCGTTGCTACAGACGAAAAACGACACACACAAAGCAAGTCGACTTCGTGATCATGAGGGTTTGTGCGATTCATTTACATACCTTACGAATAATACAGGTTTGACTTAAGCTAAATCCGATAGTGCATGAATTGAAATGGATTACAACTGAGGCTGATTAAGTAGCCCAGCTAAATTGTGTGCTTGATTAGACTGAAAATTCGAAAGACGTTTCCGCGCAATTTGTACATGCGTCGCTGATGGTACAAACTGGTATAATCCAGATATTTTTTCCGATATACCTATCGATATGGCATTGCACATTCTCGTCACCAGTTGTATTTCTTTTTGTTCTTCATCAAATTTGCCTCTAACAATTATAAATAGGAAAAAAAATGTCTTTTGTTAATTCCGGTCATGATGATAACATAACGTTGTCAATACGAACCAGATACGAACAGATCAAAGGTAAGAAATCTCCAACGAAGCTTAAGGAAGCTCGATATTTATCGTTTTAAAACGTTTTTATTTTTTTGTTTACTTCTGAGTTTTCGGGGCTATTCGAGAACATGCATGGGGTAGAGTTATCACTCATTATCCATCAGGCCAGCTTACATATTATGTTAGTAAACTTCAGTTCTAGCAAACTTTTACGATCATATCTGATTGACTAATTTGTTGCATATTGACGCTGCCTCCTGCCATTTAGCTGGTCGTTAAGCTTCGCCTTAATGACTTCAAATAATTTGATGACACATGGCTGAAGCGTGGTTTTCTATTTGTAGTTGATACACTCTATGGCGCTCTTTGATATATTGTCCATTGACGAATCCAATGATGTGTTCGGTATCTTTGCTTATAATTTGCTCACATTATTTTTGTGTAGATGGCTGCAAAGATTGGTGAAATCTTTGCTCTACAGCGTTCCTGGATACATTTCAGAGGCGTATGCAATCCATTTTGGGCGGAAATGGTACTATGCAATGGCGAAAACGTCGTTTGCTCTTGATTTACTTTCAGAGCCCGTCCAACAAGGTTGTGTGCCAATATATTTGTAATGAAACTCAGTTAATTGGATTCAGTCAGTTAGATGGCGAGTTATTCCGAAAGAGGACAGAACAATACGAATCATTGACCCAAACTTGCATGGTCTAAAGCTTTCTTTACATTGCAATTTTACCATTTTGAACAGTTTTGAAATATAAACATGCATCGAGGCATCGCTTCAGAGACGAGCGAACTGTTGTATTTTTGCGCCTTTCTGTGTAATTGCTTGTTGTCAAATACCCAGGGAAGGTAGACAATTTGAAAATATTGTTTTGAAGCGAGTGTGGAGCTATGGGCAAGCACCGAATGTGCACTACCAAAGAATTGCATACCTTGCATTATTAAAGTATCCGTCCATCATGGAAGTTCAATTATCAAAGCGAGTTATATATTGGATTAAATGCTGTGACTGGCATGCGTAGGAGTGTTATGTTACAGGAATACAGCTTGAGCTCGAAAGGTCTTAAAACTTCATTATTAAAACAAAGGTATGGGAAATGGCCTACGGAATTTCAGTTGCGACAGAATTATTATTTTTAACAAAATCTGAGCTGAAACTGTTCATAGCTGTTTCCCGATAGGGATTGTATTAAATTGAAAAAAAAGCATTGCTATCAATTTCTCCCGGTAAAACGGCGAGAATGCTACAACTTTCTTCCGCTAGAAGGCGAGAATGTTCTCAACGCCAAGAGATGGCGTGAGAATTCCTTATTCGACAAATTTTGCACAACGGTCTTAACAGCTGTGCCAGTAAGTATTTTGTAGATTCTGGCGCGTGGTTGCAAACATACAGTATCCTGCATAAAAAGTTGAACGCCGATAAAAAAAAAAAAACACCTTACCATCATTTGGTGAGCAACTTGATTTGTTATTATTTTTATTTTCTTGTAACCTTTGGCTTGAAAACATTGTTCAACGCAACACAACTTTTGTTGCAGTGCAACAGTTTGTTGAATTAATACGTGTTTTATCAATTGAATTTAATCAATTTGATTAATGAAAATACTCTGTTTATTAGTAGGGAAAACGATTTGTATTAGATAGATCATATTGCCAGAGAAAGGTTTGGTATATGAATCAGATAGATTACTAGAAGCAAACACTTAGTTTATATGTTTTCCCGCCTATTTCCTTTTTTTTCATTGTTTCGAAAATTTGAAATTTGCGTAAAATTTAGAATTAAATGAAAATTACAGAAATCCAATTTATACTTCAGTTGGCCTTAATGTTTTTGAACTATATGTAAAAACAAACATTTTTAAAAATCAAGTTGTTCAGCTCAGGGCATTTTATTTTCATTTATTTAGAAAATGGATGATTTCAGGAAAAACTGAAAACGTAACCGAAATTAGCTCGAGTTCCAAGAGATGTCATTTATTACCGATTTTGATTCCTAGCGCTGGAGCGTACTAGCGAGCTACTATGTTCTTCGAACTGGTGTATTTCCAAAACAGTTGCTTTAATGAAAAAAGAACAAGTTTAATGGCACCAGAATTCAATATTGGGTATATTGCGTCAAATTCAACCAACAAAAGTTTTTGAGGCAAAATTCCCACGGTGATTTCCTTCGCTTTTTTCCATTTTGTTAAGCCTAATGTCAAAATAAACCCGATTTTCGTGACCGGCGATCAATTTAGAATCGGAATAATGTATTTTTAACTAAATCTAGAATTTGACGAAAATTGAAAAAGTGCGAAGGCTATAAGCCTTCTCATTTTGCCTAAAATCATCAAAAAGCGACATCTCTTGGAATTGGAAGAAAATCACAGGCTATAATCAAAATTGAACGCTGATTTCGAGTCAGTAATTTATTTTGTCCTTAAACCAGCTGTTTTCAAATAAAATAAAAAGTGCTGTTAGCGCACCAACTCAATTTTTTGTTTTTTACAGTTAATTCAAAATCTATAAGCCCAACGCCAAAATAAACCCGATTTTCGTTACCAGCGATAAATTTCGAATCGGAATAATGTATTTTTAACTAAATCTAGAATTTGACGAAAATTTAAAAAGTGGGAAGGCTATATTTTGCCGAAAATCATCAAAAAGCGCCTTCTCTTAGAATCCAATAAAAAAACAGACATTAGGCACAAAATCGAACGCTAATTCTAACTGACAAGTTACCTCTGCCGTTTACTATGAAGTTTTAGAATTATGTGCAATTAAAGTTGTTACAGCGCAACTACTTTTATATATTTTAGATAACTAAAAAACCATAAATTGGACGCCAAAGCAAAGTTCGTTTTCGTTATTATCGTTAAATTTGAATTTAAATAGCGTATATGATTAACTATTATTTGTTTAAAAATATTAATAGGAAAAGGCGGGCTTATTTTTTTGTCGGGTTTAAAATTTACAGGGCACCTACTTTTATATTTTTGATTACTCAAAATCCATAAATTCCATGCCGCAAAAAGTTCAGTTTATTGATTTTCGTTAAACTTTCAATCTAAATCATGCATACTTATCCAACTTATTGAGATTTTAAAATACAACGAATATTTTACACAATGCTAGCGCGGCAGTAGGCTATAGCGCTAGCGCTATGCAGCAGAAACAGTCGGTGTATTTCCAAAAATGGTAGACTTAATGTTTCCTCGGATTCAGCGTTCAATTTTGAGTATATCCTGTGATATTTAAGCGATTCTGATGAATGTTAATTTAGCAGAAAAAATTTCAAGCTCGACTAAATAAGCCCGATTTTTCTTATATCCTTAGCCGGGCTTATCTTTATCAGAATCATTATAGTTATCTAGATTTAATGCTATTATTTTTTAATAGAAAAAAATTTGAAGCCCAACAATATAAGCTTATTTTTTAACCCAACTTTTACCGTTTTTTACGTTTTATTCAAAAACTATGAGTCCCACGAGAAAACAACCCTCATATTCGTAATGCCCGTCCAATTCTGCAGCGAAACTATGTATTTAAAGCGAAATTTAAAATTGTCCCAAAATTGAAAAAGTAAGAAGGCCTTCTCACTTTTCCAATTTTCTTCAAATCCTAGATTTCATGAAAAATACACTATTCCTATTCCAAATTGATCGCTGATCTCGAAAATGGGGTACATTTCTATATTAGGGTTTTACTTTTTGAATTAACCATAAAAAACCGAAAGCCGGGCTTATATTGTCGTGCTTAAAATATTTTCCTATTAAAAAATAATATCATTAAATCTAGATAACCATATGTGATTCTGATTCAAAATTTAACAATGAACACGAAAACGATTTGTTTTTACGTAGAATTTATTGTTTTTTAATAATCAAAGAAGTTTGATGTGTCACGCTAGCGCTGTAGCGTACTGGCGCGCTAGTAATGATTTCGATTCGTACACACACTAATTTTATATTTTAGATTATTCCAAAACTATATACTCTAGGTAAAAACAAATTCCATTTTCGTGTTCCTTGATTAATTTTGAATGAGAATCATGTATAGTTATCGAGATTTAAGGATACTATTTTTTAATAGGAAAGATTTTTAAGCCCGAAAGATAAAGTCGGGCTTATTTTTTAACCCAACTTTTACCGTTTTTTACGTTTTATCCAAAAACCATGAGTCCCACGGAAAAACAACCCTCATATTCGTGATGCCCGTTCAACTCTGCATCGAAACCATGTATTTAAAGCGAAATCTAAAATTTTGCCAAAATTGGAAAAGTGAGAAGGCTTTCTGGGTTGCCTTCTTACTTTTTTAATTTTCTTCAAATCCTAGATTTCATTAAAAATACATTATTCCTATTCTAAATTGATCGCTGATCACGCAAATGGAATATGTTTTTATGTCAGGCTTTTAGTTTTTGAATTAACCGTAAAAATAAGAAAGTCGGGCTTATTTAGTAGGGCTTATTTAGTCGGTCTTATTTAGTAGGGCTTATTTAGTCGGTCTTAAAATTTTTTTCGGTCAGTGTAGGTAGAGAATTAACTAGAAACCTGACCGTTAGATGGCGACAACAGTAAACAGAAAAAAGGCCAATATTTTTTATTTTTATTTTGGGTACTTACATGAAAAAAAAAAAAAAATCGCACTTTTTTCTCTTTTTTCTACCCGTAGCCATCTATCAGTCGGTTTCGTTATTACAGGCATGTAAGCAATTTGAGTTAATTGTATCCCATTAGCAGTTAATTGAGTAGCGTGGCTGGAGAACAACGCGTGGCTGGAGGAACAATTGAAAAATGGATAAGATAATAAAACAAAAAAATGGTAAGTATAAACATTATTATATTGGTTTTCAATTATTAATTATTGTTTATTAGATCAAATTATGAAGCTGCAGGCCCAGTTATTGGAACAACACAAAATATTAGATAACAAAGCTAAGGATCGTAGGCCTAACACGTAATGATTCTATTTATTTGCTTTTATTCATTCGTGTTTTGTAGCTCAAATTTTGAGTCTTCAAGCTCAGCTAGGGGAAAAGAACAAATTGGAACGGAACAGTTTCCAAACAGTGAAGGAGGTTTTTCAAAACTCATCTGTAACTGAACGTGAGGATGAGTTGGCATTAGGCGAACACAGCCAGGTACCTAAAGTTTTCAAATAAGAATTCAAAATAAGTATAGAATTTTAAAAAAGTTATTTATTGCTTAGTTATTCAGTCCACCACATGACAGTGTGTTAAATTTAAATTCTGTTAGTGCTGCACTAAAGGAATCGTTAGTAATAAGCTCATGCAGTGAAGGAACTGAACAATTGTGGGAACGTATTTGGGCCGAAAATGGGTGTGGTACAGAAACCCAGAAATGGCACGAGTGCAACATGAAACATGGATTAGGTACTTTTCGGTTTTTTGTCTATCGAAAAAGTATTTTTAATGCTATTATTTTGCATTCACAGATTTTAACGGGGGATCAAATCAAGTCTGGAAGTGTTACAGGATGGAAGAGTGAGCCTACAGATGAAAAAACACTGAGAGTGCATTACCGTAAGGTGTGAGGTAAATTAATAGAGTAATGCAAATTGCCTAATGAGAAGTACCATCTTGTGTTAATGAATCCAGTACAACAGCAATCCTTTATAGTTCTGTCACAGCTAGAAGCCTCAAATAATTCTGCTTCTCTGTCTAAAGAACAACTTGTCCTTTACGTTCAGAGTGTTGGGGAAACTGGGTACTTAAATGGCCCTAAAGATGTTTTAATTTTGCTGCTATTGCAGAGATGAACATCATACATGGACTCTTTAGGTATGAAAGGATTTTTCTTCAAATAATTTTGAATTTATGACGAAGAATTTCTCCTCCTTTTTGCCAACCAGGTCTTATCTACCAAAAAAAATTTTATCCAATAGGAAAGGATTTTCAAGTACTGGGAACACAACTATCAACAATGCAACATTCTACAGGTGCTAGTTTATCATTCAAGAGCCTTATACAATGAAGTTAATCTGCAATTTGTATGTCCTTTCCCAAGCTTCCACCAGAAGTTGAATCTATGAGTCATGTAAGTTCCATGATCAACAATTGATGTGTTTAACGGTGTTGTTTTTCTTTTCTCAATATAGGTTAATAGTAACATTGGATCTGAAAAGATTCTTGGTTGGGGCAAGACACTGAATAAATTGTATTGATTCGATGGATGACATGACATTTCTATACTTAATTCGGATTCCCCAGACGGTATTTGATATTTAAAAAATTGAAGTGCATATCTGGGCTCCCTTCCTTTCCGTAGCCCCGTTTCCCCTTGACTCGTAATAAGCCCGTAGGGGGTCATGCCCCTACTGTACGGTATATATAAAAACAACATATACCGAGGTTTGGAGGGCTCTGGCCGGAAAGGGGACGTGGGGTGCCGCTTCGTCCGATGATGTGTTCACGGAGGGTGACGTGGCTGCCCACAAATCCGAACTAAAGGTTAATCGCTCCTGTAAAAATGTTCCAAATCTTCAGCTCTTCTTCCGGCTTCTCTTAGCCAATCACCGGGTAATCTCCCCGGTGGGTCAACAAGGCAGTGTCTCCCCCTGCCTGGGTTGACGGCAACTTTTGAAAGGGCTATTGTGCCTTTTTAAAGTTGCAAAAATAATTGTAATGTGCAGAGAATTGTCAATAAAATTTTTTTTCTAAAATATTTTTTGCAAAATTCGTTTCTTTCATTGTCTGTGTTAGCTTTGTTCACACATTGCATTTATCAATTTTTTTTTTTTGGCTTTGCTTTATTTGTTTTTGTCACATTTGATGGTAATGTGACGGGTATTGGTTTATCGTTTATCTGTAAGCATTCTATTATTATCCAGGGATCGAACCCTGGATGTTCGGCATACCTCGCCGATGCTCTACCAATGAACCACGAATCATATGATTTTAAGTTGGCTTTTTTTTCTAGTCACTTGTGGACTTGCATTTACACTTAGAATAAAACTGAAATGCAATTCTGCAATATACTCTTCTACATTATTCTACTTCATTTTTACACATCTCCTGAGGTTTGAACCCAGGGTAACAGGTATCGCAGATAAAAGCTCTACCACAGAGCTAAGAACCTTATGGAAGCAATAGAAAGATAAACATATAGTTGTGAAAGACTGCATAAACATCCTAGACGATAACATATGATATGCGATAATAAAATATTTAGATATATCTCGTGGCTCAATGTTAGAGCATCGGCGTTGCACGCTGAATGTCTGGGGATCGGTTCCCATACGAGTAAAACAAAATACAAAATTAATTCATAAAATATCCAGATTGTTCCTTGAATCTCGAGAGAGTCTCTCAAATTCAAAGAGTGTAATAAATAATACTTACAGATAAACGATAAACAAATGGAAACAATGCTTACCATCAAAGGTGACAAAAACAAATAATGCGAAGAAAAAAAAAAAGTTGATAAATGTAATGTGTGAACACGGCTAACACAGACAATGAAAGAAACAAATTTTGGATAAAATATTTGATAAAAAAAAATTTTATTGACAATTCTCTGCACATTACAATTATTTTTGCAACTTTAAAAAGGCATAATAGCCCTTTCAAAACTTGCCGTCAACCCAGGCAGGGGGAGACACTGCCTTGTTGACCCACCGGGGAGATTACCCGGTGATTGGCTAAGAGAAGCCGGAAGAAGAGCTGAAGATTTGGAACATTTTTACAGGAGCGATTAACCTTTAGTTCGGATTTGTGGGTAGCCACGTCGTCCTCCGTGAACACATCATCGGACTACGCGGACCCCCACGTCCCCTTTCCGGCCAGAGCCCTCCAAACCTCGGTATATGTTGTTTTTATATATACCGTACAGTAGGGGCATGACCCCCTACGGGCTTATTACGAGTCAAGGGGAAACGGGGCTACGGAAAGGAAGGGAGCCCAGATATGCACTTCAATTTTTTAAATATCAAATACCGTCTGGGGAATCCGAATTAAGTATAGAAATGTCATGTCATCCATCGAATCAATACAATTTATTCAGTGTCTTGCCCCAACCAAGAATCTTTTCAGATCCAATGTTACTATTAACCTATGCTGAGAAAAGAAAAACAACACCATTAAGCATCTCAATTGTTGCTCATGTGACTTACATGACTTATAGATTCAACTTCTGGCAGAAGCTTGGGAAAGGCCATACAAATTGCAGATGAAAATCATTGTATAAGGCTCTTGAATGATAAAATAGCACCCCTAGAATGTTGCATTGTTGATAGTTGTGTTCCCAGTATGCTGAAAATCCTTTCCTATTGGATAAATTTTTTTTTTAGATTAGACATGGTTGGCAAAAAGCAGAAGAAATGCTTTGTCATAAATTCAAAAAATTTTCAAGAAAATTCCTTTCATACCTAAAAAGTCCATGTATGATGTTCATTGCTGCAATGCCAACGAAACGAAACATCTTTAGGGCCATTTAAGTACCCAGCTTCACCAACACTCTGAACGTAAAGGACAAGTTGTTCTTTAGCAAGAGAAGCAGAATTATTTGAGGCTTCTAGCTATGACAGAACTATAAAGGATTGTTGTTACACAGGATTCATTCACACAAGATGGTACTTCTCATTAGACAATTTGCATACTCTATTACTTTACCTCATACCTTAATGGTAATGCACTTTCAGTGTTTTTCAACTGTAGGCTCACTCTTCCATCCTGTAACACTTCGAGACTTGACTTGATCCCCCACTAAAATTCTGTGAATGCAAAATAATAGCATTAAAAATACTCTTTTGATAGACAAAAAACCGAAAAGTACCTAATTCATGTTTTATGTTGAACTCATGCTATTTCTGGGTTTCCGTACCACACCCATTTTCAGCCCAAATATGGTCCCACAATTGTTCACTTCCTTTGCTGCATGGACTTATTACTACCAATTCTTTTAGTGCAGCACTAACAGAATTTAACTTTAACACACTGTCAGGTGGTAGACTGAATAACTAAACAATAAATAATTGTTTGTTAAAATTTTATACTTATTTTGAATTCTTATTTGAAAAGTTTAGGTACCTGACTGTGTTCACCTAATGCCAATTCATCCTCATGTTCAGTTAGGGATGAGTTTGGAAAAACCTCCTTCACTGTTTGGAAACTGTTCCGTTCCAATTTGTTCTTTTCCCCTACCTGAGCTTGTAGACTCAAAATTTGAGCTACAAAACACAAATGAATAAAAGCAAATAAATAGAATCATTACGTATTAGGCCTTACCATCCTTAGCATTGCTGTTATCTAATATTTTGTGTTGTTCCAATAATTGGGCCTGCAGCTTCATAATTTGATCTAATAAACAATAATTAATAATTGAAAACCAATATAATAATCTTTATACTTACCATCCTTTTGTTGTATTATCTTATCCATTTTTCAATTGTTCCTCCAGCCACGAGTTTTTCTCCAGCCACGCGTTTTTCTCCAGCCACGCTACTCAATTAACTGCTAATGGGATACAATTAACTCAAATTGCTTACATGCCTGTAATAACGAAACCGACTGGTAGATGGCTACGGGTAGAAAAAAGAGAAAAAAGTGTGATTTTTTTTTTTTTTTTTTTGGTTTTTTTTTTTTTTTTTTTTTATGTAAAACGGATTGCCATAAAATTTTGCCGAAAATTTTTTTAAGCCCGACTGATAAGTAAGCCCGACTAATAAATAAGCCCGACTTTCGGCTGCATCGCGCTAGCGCTGTAGCGTACTGGCGCGCTGCCATTGCGTCAAATATTCGGTGTATTTCAAAAACGATTAACCTAATGAAAAAAATAGCAATTTTTTCCGCAATCAGCATTCAATTTATAGTATATGCTGTGAAATTGAACCAATTCTAATGAGTGGCAGTTTTTTCAGAAAAAACTTTTAAGCCCAACAGAGAAAAGTCGTGCTTATTTAGTCGGGCTTATTTAATCGGGCTTAAAAAAATTTTCTTCGCCACCAAACGGTATCGTACGCGCATATGCTATGTTCTATAGGCTTTGTAGCGTAGCTGATAGTAGTTATCGTAGCTGCTTTGTAGTCCATATCACGAAATTGTTAAGACTTGTCTTTCACTGGGTGAGTAGTGTACTCGCCCCGTTAGCGTTCAGTAGCAGTCGAACTGTGATAAGCATTGCAGGTGAAATTTTCTACGATCAAAATCGTTAAGCGTTCAAAAAAACATCGTAAAATGGCGAAATTGCAGATTCGTGTTGTATATTGGTAATTATAAAAATTTGTCATTATCATTATTTTGCATTTTTTTATGTGTTTCTTGTTCGGTTTTACGCCTCTTATCAATACCGAGCTTCACAAAAGATAAAGGTTAAAACGATGAAATTCTTTGTAAACACAACATACGATAGGGCTTTGCCTTCTCTGTTTTTATCACATTATTAAGCAATTCTTATTTACTCATTACTATTTCAGTGGAGCCTGAGGCTATCGGGGGAAGTTCAACAAGGTAACTTTATTTCATTTTAAGTTTCAAAACGTAGAATCAGGAACAATGGAATATATATAATGGTGTTTATTTCCATATGACATTACAAGCAGAGAATAAGTAACTATTTTATGTATATTAGCTCAAACAGGAGCTTGAAGGACTCTTCCCAGGTCAACTAGATATTGTAAGTTTTACAATGGCAATTTCCAATCAATATATACTCTCATTGTGGTAAACTTGTGAATGGAAGACAGGAGAAGGCACCCCTGGAGTCACTGGCTACTTTGAAGTGCAAATTGTAGGTGGCAAACTTCTTCATTCCAAGAAGGTGAGAAGCCATAGCAAACGCACCTTTCTTACAAGTTGAGGCATTAAATTAATTATCCAATTATTTATTGTTTCTTCAAGAATGGGAATGGCTTTGTGGATTCACCTGCCAAGATGCAGACCATTGTTGATGGTGTTAAGGCTGCTTTAGCTGATTAACCATAAATCTTCATCCTGCTTCTGCCAACATGAAAGTTTGTGTTTTCCAGCAATTTTGATAATCTTAAGTGACAAGAATGAAGAAACTGATTAAAAAACAATTGTTCTGTTAGTTTCTGATGGTTTATTGTTTACTTGTTTTATTGAAAGAACCTTGGTAAATACAAACTGTAACTGCCCCCACTAGTGCGTGTTTAACACATGTGAGTACCATTTAACATAAGCTACAGTGAAAACTGATCACATAAAACAATCCTTTAATCCATACAATAGACTTGCAGGTCACACGATATGATCACAAAGAATGGGCGATAAGAATGCCAAATAACACTAATTAAAATTGCTGAAATCAGTTTTCAGCTTAATGGTAGGAGCCGCCTTGATTTCTGTCGTGGTGTTCATCGCACCCTGTTTAGCATTTATAGCTCCCATTTGGTTTGCTCTTGCAGCTGATTCAAGTTTTGTTCTCAAGTCCGGCAGGACACTCAGTAGAGATTTAAACTCCTGTTGTATCAAATAAAAATTCAATTAACTGTTGCTGAAACAGAATTCGACACTGGTTTGCATTTGCATTTTCCATCACCTGTGGATACTGGGTGCCTATCCGCGTCAAAGTTTGTAATGCATGGGCGTGCAACGTCTTGGCCAAAGGATTGGATGTTTTCATTTGCATCGGATCCAATAAGCAATTTATGAGAATTGGAACCAAAAGTTGCAGAACTAGAAGAGCTATAGAAAATAAAAAATTAAATGCTTTTCCTTAACAAGATAAAATGATATTAAAAAGCTTACAATTTTCGCCATCTGCAAGTGCAGTTAGAGCTTCAACGCAGGTGATTGACTCAATTGTCATCAACAATTGTTGTTGAGAATTAAGGAGGCGAGATGTGGGGCTACACAAATGCGTCACAATTTTCGGTGCCAGTGCATGAACATACGGTGTCAATGGTCGAAGGATTGACTTCGCGTTCTCAGGATACGAAATTAACTGGCGAGTTGCATCTTGAAGTAAGTTACCAAACAGTCGCAAAGTGTGAAGCCTCAGTCTGGCATCGGCCGACTGTAGGGACTGCTGGAAAGCGTTGAGTGATGGATATAATAAAGCGGGACATGAGAGTAATCCAGATGGAGCGTTAAGCAACATCCCAGAGACGGCACTCAACAGCACTAAGGGATCTAAACGATCCTCTTCTTGACCGGCTTTACCCCAATCTAGAAGACGAGCGGCGCAGCTCTGGAGCAGTTTGCCGTATGGCGCTTCAGTTTCCGGTAGCTTCGAAAAAGGATGGCTGCAATACGTGTTCAAACAACGTAATGCAGCCTGAACGGCCGGCGATTCTAGTGTCCTGGCTTCTTGTAAGACATTGGTAACTAGATGTAACAATGCCGGTAGGAGCGAGAGCGCACCGTGCGGCGAACATACAGATGGAAGCAGTCCCATTACGTCCAGCGCAGCAGCCACCAAGTCCTCCCCTGTTTTCCCGCCAATGCCAATTATTCTTCTAACACTTTTTGTGTTGCTGGTGGCACTGGGGTCCATATTGGGATATACTTGGACGAGTTGACATAGGCAGACTTCAAGAGCCGCGAAAACTAACGAGGTACCCGGTAAAAGCTCTCCTTCGCTACCACCTTCACCTGCACTGACAGAATCACTTGATCGATTCATTTGCTCGTGAGTGGCTTGCACGAGTGCCAATAACACTTCTAACGCTTGGTGTTGAATCGGTGCTTTTTTTGTCAACACAACTCGATGCAGGACGTTGCAAACTTCAACTGTTAGCGGTGGTTGGCAGGTCATAGTGTTCCGAGCTTTTGGCGAGTGCAGTAGTGATTGGAGCGCGTACAAACAAGCCGCCGTTGAAGAATCTGGTTCGGTAGATTTGAGATCACACAGAGCTTCCAGCACAATCCCTATTGCAGACAAAAGATTCACATAAATTTTGAGTCTTACGTTAACATAGTGGCAAGTCATACCGAATACTAGGAAAAAGTGATTGGAGTAGACATTGTCTGGTTCAATAGTTTCACCAGCATTATTAGCATGACCCAACCAAAGAGCCGCAGCCTGGAGTAAGGGAGGCCAGCTTAGCTTGTAATAAGGTCGTGATAGATCTGCTGCATCGTGGGTATAAAACGTTCCTCCTTCAGGTGGCAATTGTGGGCCAAATTCTAAACGTTAGTAGAATGGGTTAGAAAGCGCAAAATTTCTAGAACATAGCAAAACGTCGGAAGCAATATTTACCCGCAGGAAGCGTGAGGAGAGCATGGTCTTTAAGAGCTGCAAGCCAAAACTGAGCTAACCCAGCCAATTCAGGTTTTACTAACGGTAGAAGCAGATGTCGACCTTCGGTAACTCTACTGCAAAACCATCGACATCGATCAAAATCATAAAAAAATATTTATTAGGAAAAAATCGAATGATACCTATCTTTCATAGCAGAAACGTAGACCTCCGCCCAAGCTTTGAGAACCGATAGGTTTTCAAGAGTGGCAGCGCTTTCGTTATACAATCGATGCTGTTGAAGTCCACCAATTCCACTCAGTGGGGGAAGAGTACATTGCTGGGCGGCGGTGATACGATTTAATGCTGAGAGAAGAAGCTGTTGAACACGACGAAGGTCTGATAGATCTTGAGCAACACCGCAACACATCCACGTACTGCAAACATGGCAAGCGGCAGCAGTGACATTTGGGGCTGTGTCTGCACTGAACGCTGGTCTTAAGGCGGCACTTATCTGTTTATAAACAAAACAAAATGTAGGGATTAAAAAATATGAACTGTAAAGACAATTACTTGGGCTTGATATTGTTCGAGGATGGAATGTCCGGGAAATTCAGGCTCTTGTTGATCAGCAAAACAATCTATGAGTAGTTGAAGCAGGCGGAGACCTTCCATACGAAGAGCATCACAATCGGATGTGGCAGCGATAAACGCTAGTCGAATCAAATCAGAGAGGTGCAAGACCAGGTAATCAGATCCATTCGCGCTGCTAAGCTGCCGAGCTGCTGCCAAGTCAAAATGAGCCGTAGACGTGCTTTCTCGCATGAGCAACAGCAATTTTCCGGTTGACTGAGCGGCAAATACCCTAGTAGGCCAGCGCGGCGGGGGCAAGCCAGCTGGGCGACTACTAGGGGTAGGTGAAAGGCTATCTCCATTAGCGTGAAACTCCTCTTCATCGTCATCAGCCGCCCCATCGCCATCTGCATCAGCTGCCGATGATCCACTTTTATGTCCTAATCCTGGTTGCCCATGCTGTCCGGATGGAACCGGACCAGCAGCTGTATCAGGTGATGTTGTCAGTACTTCCTTAAACAGCGTGAGCCAAGAACTGAGCTGTTGTTCGGCTAAAGTAGTGAGTAGGCCATTTAATGTATCGCGAAGATGACGCTGCAGCATAACGTCAACTTCGCTATCCAAAAGGAAAAGCAAGGCCATGGGGAGTCCTTGTTTTGATCCGTTAAAAAGGGGAACTGCACGGCTTGATTCTGTAACGTACGCTGCAGCATGTTCACAGACTTCTCTGGCCTCCCTTTGAACTAATTGACGCAGGCATGAGACGGCAGCACGTCGTAGTCCCAAATGTTGGCTGTTAATAGAACGCTAAAAGGACGAAGTACAATTTAAAACAATTCAAAGAAAGGAAACTAGTTAGACTTACGCAAAGGAGAGGAACAAGTTTGCTAAGGTTAACATGACGCGGGGCAAACATGTGCATCTGCTGTAGGCAAAAGATGGCTTCGGATTGTACTACGGGACTACTGTGTTGCTGTAACAGAGCACATGCGGACAATAGCGAGGATCGGGCCGCAATGATATTGCCAGTATTTCCTATTCAAGTAAATTCAATGTCATTACTTATAATCACAAATTGAACGTTGAATTGAATTAATTTTACATGCCTTGTAATTCAGGACCAAAAGCACTAACCAAAGCGGCACAACAACGACCGACAGCTCTGAGTACTTCAACATTAGTTGAAGGTACCGTCATCAGTAATTGCAATGCCATATTGGTACAGGAGTCGGCAAATGGTCGGAAAACTGGACCACTAGCTTCTCCAATCGACGCTAGGGCATGTAGTGCCCATTGTTGCACCATAGCTGACGAAGTATCTTGACTGAGAGCAGTTAAGATGGAAATACTGCTGCTGAGCTGCTGTGAGGAGGCTAGTCCTAAGCCTCCACCGTAGCGATGTAAACATCCTAATGCTAGGCTATGTCCTGTTCTACTAGCGGCGTCTCGGCTGTTCTTCAGTTTCTCGAAGCTGGTCTGGATAGCTTCACTTGTGAAGCGTGGGTCCAATCCTGTCTGAGCCAAGCGACCCAGAGCCTCAGCTGCAGCACAACGAAGCGCGGGACAAGTGGGATTGATAAGGCCGGCTTGAATGAGATTGGAAAGGCCTTTTCGGAGTTCCTCTCCATTAGGACCAAGCCCAGTTTTAGCTTCGGCTACGTTACGTAAAGCAGCTAGTAGACTAGCAAATATATTCGTTTGAACGGCCTGTCGTGTTTTTGCCTGTTTGATGCTATCTTCAAAATGAACCAAGAGCTGAAGGCGGTGTTTCGGTAACACGCGAGGAAAAACGTGACCAAAGAGTGTGATTGATGCATCGATAACCGCTACACCCAATGGAAGAGGTCCCGGAACGCTTCCAACTACATGTGACCGGTCAGTTACTAATACGTAAAGCGAACATGGATCGTGTTCAAGGGCTCCTGAACCAGCGGCACTGTTGGGTAACAACTGCTGTTGTAGTAGATTGTAGTCTGAATCTTGCAAATCTGGGTGTAATAAAACTGCAGAGCCATCAGGCTGGCATTGTTGCTGTAACAAAGATGTGGTTGTATTTGCTGGATTTTCAGCCAAAGTAAACTCGGCAACGAGTAAACGTAAAAGCTGGGTGTAGCTTGCTGTAAAATAGCAAAATCGCATTTGCTTTAGGCTGTTACAGGAAACATTTATATCCCTACCTTCGTAATATTGCGGAGGAACCAAGGAAAGTGCATCGTATAGACGAAGACGAACCATGGCGCAAGCTGCCTTAAGAGGCTGTCCATACGACTTGACGACAGATGCAATGCTAATTCACATATACAAAAGAAGAAAGACACCATTTAATGACTTATATGTATCAATCAAATGTATGTATCGTATCGGGGAAAAAACCTTGTCAGCATAGTGATGGCGGCATCAAGTGGGCCCATTAGACGCTTGGTAATATCCTCAGATGTCGCCAACTGCGGACAGTGTCGGAGGAAACTACAAATTGACGATAAGGCCCCCGCACGGCCCTCCAGTGCAACCTAATGAAAATAATAAAGTTATTAGAATTTGACATTTTTAAACGCTAATAATTGCAATATTTTATGTTATTAACTTGTTTCTTTGCGCAAGCTATTTACACTAATCAAATAATATATAGATTATGGTACCTGCCAGGTGAAGGCGTCACCGCGTGCTTTTTCCGATTCCAGTTCCTTGGCTGAGCGAGGGAAACTATTGCGCCAAAGTAGCAGCATTCGTGGCACAAGACTACTTACTACAGACACCCCTAAAGTCATAACTGCGCCAATAAGAAGCCAACCAGCTTGCGTGCGCTGAACAGCAAGTCTGTTATTTTGGCTGGCGCTTCGCAGCAACTCCTCTGCAGTGTTAAATACAATCTGAACCGTTTGTTTGAAAGTTAGAAGACCGGCGAAAGAAAAGTATTGATCGGATGGCTGTACCTTTCCGCGATTATGCGGAATGCCTAATGTGGTAGACGAAACTCCGGCTATAAGCGCAGCCAAAGCACCGCTATAACCTGAGACAGCTTCGGGAGTGCTACGGAGATTTTCCAGGGCATCCACACACCTTTCAAGTGGAAATGCAATATTAGCAGCTAATAAATTACCCGACGCATGTTAAATATCTAATACTTGTCAATGAGTAGTGTAAGGTGCGAAGGAACAGCCACTGCCATTGACTGTAGACTCCAGGCAGCTGCTAGACGAGCAGCTTGTGACGGATGAAGCAAGACAGCAATAGCACAATCAATCACGCCCGCTCCCTATAATATAAAAATTTTAAAAAGAGATAATAATTGTTGGACGGTTTACTATCATTTAACCTGGTCGGCCAATAGCGCGGACGCAGAACTGGCCTGACTGTGGACAAGCGAGCCAAGTTCCTGAAGCGCGCACACAAGAAGATGTTGACTAAATATTGTTTCTTGTGTACTACTGTCTTTGGCATTTTCGGGATTAGGATCTAACGAAAAATGGAAAAGCGATTAAGATTTTTCGATAATCTGTCTATCAATAAATTATGACAAGATCTACCAATGCTATTCATCTGATGGTTGATAATGCGTGCAAATTCTTTACATGCAGCTGTTTGCTGCTTTTCTCCTAACATCTTTCCCAGTAGTGAACGGAACACAAATGTGATACACTGACGAGAATAGACGGCGTCAACATGCGTGGGAGCAGCTCGTGGTTGCGCTGCTAAGTCAAGCAAGTGTTGCAGCATGATATTTAGATGGCGTTCCAACCAAGCAGAACCAAGTTGCTGGACCATGACGACGTAGCTCTAGAGTAAAAATGGCGATAGAAATGAAAAATCCTTTGCTCGCCTGTAGCTACTAATTACCATCGTTACGCCAACTCGAACTTCTCGGCTGGTGGCAGCTGGTCCTTTTATCATTTCGCCAGTTCCTTTTAGGAAGCCTCCACCCCCACGCAAAAACCCTGTCGAAATTACTCCCAGGACTTCTTCTACTGATGCAACCTTGGCTGCAGCAGATGCCGCAGCCTGATTAGCTGATGCAGCGGACAAGTTAGCTCTTGGTGGGCCGGATTTGGGAGGTGTAAGAGCTGCAGCAGCTGCATGTCCAAGCAAAAGAGCTACAGCACAACGCACTTCATGGTTCGAGCCTTCTAGAGCTCGGAAGCTAAGAGCAGCTATCGATTCAAACTCGTTAAGTTGAAGAATACTAGTTGACGAATGCTTCATGACTTCCCACATGCACTAAAGGATTCCATTAATAAATCAGGAGAAAGTTGGCGCGTGTTAACTTTATGTACCTTGGCTGCTGCAGCTCGAACATTCATGTTTCTATCGGACAGACATAACTTGCAAGTTTTAAAGATATCACGATGTTGATTTGAGGCTGCTGAACCCATACCACAACATAACTAGCCCAAAAATATAAGATTATTAGCTTCAAAACCAATAAACTTTAAAACAAGTATTACCTTTTCTAGGGTGACAAGGCTTTCTGCTCTGGTTTGAGACTCGCTATTCTTAAGTCCTCTTAGCAATACTTGAACAGATTCATCATAGGATCTCCCTGCCATACGACCAAGTCTCTCATACAGACATCCCAAGGTTGTGATAGCAGCCCTGCACAAAGCTGTATGATAAACAAAGATCCTTTTAAAATGTGAGAAAAGTATCTTACAAACGAGTCATGAGAAATCCTGCTGAGTCATCTCGGTTTTTTAATATGTCATTCAACTTATTGATTGTATCAAAGAGAAGGAAAGCATCTCCCACACTGAAAAGAGTTGCTAAGCATTGGCCAATCAGCTGCCGTATAGGTGGTCCTGGGCTTGCGTGGATTTGAGCCATTAATTGTTCAACAATTTTTTTCTGGCAATCTTTTACGTCATTCTAGCAAGATGATATAAAAACCAATGAATTACAATGACAGATGTGTAAATGTGTTAATATTTACCTTTTGGGCTGCTATTAAGACATTTTCTAGGAACTGTAGCCATTCATACACAAATAGAGATTTCTTTGTGTCTGGTATTTTGGCAAGGGCTTCCTCATTAAGAATCAAGCTATGACTCATTTCCATGATTGAAAGAGAACAGCTTCTCTCAAATGGCCCAGATGAACTAATTGTTTCTTTTTAAAATATTAGAATTTCAGGCGGAGACAAACGACGAAAAGAAACTTCGTGCCTATGTGTTCTACATTAAAAAGCATTTAACCACCAGTCAATGATAAATATTTGTAAACTTTTTTTTTCTCGTAAAAATTAAAATTAAGAGCAAGTACAGGAATCTAGGTTGGAAGCAGAGACAGACAAGACTAATATGATAAATACAACTCCGACGATAACGACATCTATGGTTGTTCGCATGTAGCTCAACCACCTTCTTCAGTGAAGATCAGGTAAATATAAATATCGTGCGCCAGTATGAGATGTAAGTTCCTCGCGCAAGAATATGGAGAAAAGCAAAAAATTTTTTTTTATATGATAGTTTGTAGAGTTTCTTATATCGTCCTAAGTTTGCTAGACTAGTTCAAAATTAGGTTCAGATGACACGACGTAGCGCACTGTGCCAGCATGCCTAAAGTACAGGTTGGAAATCACACACCCGATTCGGATTGCTAACATTATTTTCCGGCTTATTGTGTCCCGTGCCTATTGTCACGAGTTCCAAATTCCTTTTTCCTCGCAGATATTTATCGATAAGTTTCTGCAGGTGGTGAAATTATGGGTAAAATGTAGAGTAAAAAAAGAAGGCTTTCTGTGAAGTATTCCAACGCAATATACAGTATATGTTTGATTTGCGAGACAGGATACTAAGGTGGCTGTGAATACACCAAGCCTATTCCATCCAGACCTAAATTGGACTGACTGCCATAACTAACATAATTGGAAAAAACCAACCAGCTTCTGTTTTATTAGTATTTTGATCATTTTAAATACAAATATGATGTTTTATGGTATAATGGCCAATCAGTACACGGTCATTCCATTGATGGCAACGCATCTTCCAAATCAGCCATCGACACCTCTCCTTCATTTGTACTTCGCGGTTTTCTATCACTCCGATGAGTTCCTCCACGACCTCTATTCCGAAAGAAACCCCTGTTCGATGTATGTCCGAATCCCAACATTCTGCCTGGCTTCGACGTACTTGCTGAGGAATCTGTCTGAACTATTTTCTTTTTCTTTTCTCCATTTTTTGAAGAATCATAGCGGAAGTCAGGAGGAAATTTATGTACTTCTATGCAATGTGAGCGTCTTTCCTTCTTGTCTGAAAATCTTAAATTGCAACTTTCAACAAAGCATTGGAACTATGAAAAACAAATGCTCAGACAAAATTGAAAAAAAATCATTTTAGAAAATAGATACCATGGGTTTTCTTTCTGCCAGTGCTGCAAAGTAGGAATCATGTGTTTCAGATATGTGTAAATCCAGAAGATGAGGAGATGGAAGTCGTTTGTGGCATGTGTCACAAACATACCGATGCTGAGTGTTATAGTGATCTTCAAAGCTAATAAGTGTTTCGAAAACTTTCATACATGCAGGAACATGACACCTAAACTTTTCTGTTCTAATAAGCAAAAATATTAAAAACTTTTTCATTCTCTTTAATTGTACAACTTACTGTTGATGAAGGAAATCTTCATTGTCAAATATGACTACTGATTTCTTACCCAGAACACTTTGACACAACTTGTTTCCAGGTTGGTAGTAAGCATCATCGATGAATCTTCTCTGAACAGCGAATTTTTCGAGTTTTGACCAGCACGTATCATTTACCTGAGAAACGGTTTTTTCTGAAAACATTATAGCTGTGATCTAAATAACATATTATGAATGTCTTCGATTATTTGGGACTACTGTCCAAGCAGTCTTAGTTTTGACGTGGGATTTTTACTAGTGGCCGCCAAACAGTACGTAAACAAATAGAAATAAATGACGAACGATGATGCGAATTGTTCACTGGAGAATGACGTCATGGCACGTTATAGGAGATGCAGTCTTGGAGAATATGGAACTGATTTACGCGAAAGATGACAGCTCTCAAAAAATGATAAAAAAACGTTTATCATCAAATCAATTGGGTCCTAAAAAAACTAAGGTTATAGGATTAAGAGACTATTGAAAGCCAACATCGAATCGAGATTGGTTGAATTATAAAGCAGTTGTATTAGCCGATACACTAGGGAACTTTTTTTTTAATTTCAAACGAACAAACGTACAGGAAAAGTTATAGGGGATGGATCAGTTAAAAAGGCCATAAAATACAATGTCGCATGTGAATCAACAGACTAGTTCAACAATTTCTTCTATCGATAAGTATCTTATGGATGAGCGTAACTAGCAAAGGCATCGCGTTTCTTACACTGAAATTTCCTCTTGGTATGGGACGTTTAAGTAGAGCTCACTCAGCCATAGTACTTTAATAGATAATAATTTTTTTTTCAATAAAATAAAAATAGTACTGGTATTCATTGTTCTGCTGATTAGACTCGTGGCATCGTTTGTAATGATTTAAATAAAATATCTTAGCAGGATCAGCAGAGTCATAAGGATTGGATTCCAGCTGAGGACTTTTGTGAATGAGGCACTGTTGGTGAGGTACGATCGAACGCGTGACCAAGAGCCGTTATGCGGTTTAGGCTCCAAGTCCAGAACATGAGCATAGATTTGATAGATATCCACCAAATCAATTGGTTCACCCTTATAATGCTTTTTGAAAGAGGGACCCATGGCCATGAAGATGGTCCTCATGTCAGGATGTGTGTTGTCATAGCCATGTAGGCCGCCCCAAATCATAGGTCGGGGTGTGGAAGGATCACGCGGGATTTGTTTCGGGCTGTCAGCTCCGCTAATAACAAATCCTGAAATAAAAAATTTGTAAATTACTTTGATATTTTTTGTTAATCAGGAAATGATTAGGCATTTCACCATGTTTGGCGCAGACTAGAATCTCCTGAACGTAACGTCCATTTTTGTAGTAATAATGATCAGGTATATCATCTCGCCGATAAACATCCACGCCACGCATTTGCTTCAGTTGCTTGTAGACCTGATAAATGTCATTATTCATTATGACTCTATTACAGGTGCAGTAAATTGTGTAACGCGGAATGCTCGCACGTGCATCTAGGAATTCAAATTTCATTGCAATGATGACTTTCTAAAAACTTTGTTCACCTTATCCGCTTTTCCAGGAAGAGGGGCCACGGCTGCTACTGCAGCACGGTCAATGACATATGAAACATCGTCCATGTCGAGATAATCGTCTATCTCTACGTACTCTGCTCCAGTATGTGGCGTACCTGACGTCATCCCATGGTCGGAAACAATCATCACATTCACCTAAAATGACATAAAACCCCATTTATTTATATACTGATATTTAGAATTTCAAAGTTTGACGGGGTCGTACAGTGCCCCTTAATATATATTTTTACCGTTTCATCGAGATCTGTTTCATCTAACTTTTTTAAGAATTTGTAAAGCTCTGCATCCACTTCTTGTAGAGCTATCATTAACTCGGGTGAGTCGGGGCCTAAATCCAAATTTCAAATGACAATGATTCATTTTTGATTGTGAAAATGTCACTAATGGAAGCCTTACCGAATTGATGCCCTTTGTTATCAATGTGTTCGTTGTAAACCTATTCAGAAATCAAAATTTTTAAAAAATTTAATGAAAAGATATTTGTCACCGGAAATGCTTACCATGACCAAATCGTATCCTTCCGATTTGATCATTTTGATCGTTTTATCTAGATTGGCACCAAGGCTAGTGGCACCTTTGGTAAGTTGAAAACCCTGGGCCTGATGGGGTAGAATGCCTCGAACAGGAATGTCGCTTCTACGAAAAAACAAAACAAAAGGGACATGTTTAGTTTTAGAAAAACAAAACATGTACAAAAAAAAAAAAAAAACGGAGCAAAGGGTTGCGATAGCGTAAACTGATTTACCGAGCCCAGAGGAAAGTTCCCACTTTACGACCCTTGCGCGTGGCTGTTGTCCATATGGGCTCAGCATCCTGCCACCAACGTGGATTTGACGAAAGACTTCGGTTGAACAACTCGAATGTTTCCTTACGGTACGAGTCGTGGAAATAATTCCCGATAATATTGTGGTTTTCCGCATAGAGCCCTAAATTGATTTCAAACTATTTAATTATTCTCGAAAACGTGGATAATAACCCGATAATTCGGTCGTGTAATTCGAGACGAGTCTCGAGCATAATGGCCTCAGGCGACTAACACTGGTAATGACTTTCAACGCAAAAAAAAAAAACAAAAAAAAAAGTATGTTTAATGTTTGTTCACCTGTACTTAGGGTGGTCCAACTGGCGTACGACAGCGAGGGGAAGATGGGATTCACCCATTTGGCCCTGACGCCCTCTTTGTGCAGTTGTCGGAAACCGGGCAGGGCCTCCTTATCTTTCTGTAGCTCAACATAGTCCCACCGAAAACTGTAAAGAGTTAAGCAACAATCTTTAGTTACACCACGAGATCATGCAAAATTCGTTGTAATCTCCTTACCCGTCAAGAAGGATGACAACTAATTTTTCTTTACGATGAGCCTCTTTGGGTTTGTCCGGTGCAGCCAGTGAGCATACGACCAAACAGCAAAGGATCGCCAGGCCACACCGTTGCATTTTGCCTGTAAATAGAAGGCCATCACAAACGCCATTTAGCTATTTAGAATACAATAAAAAACGGGAGAACAATGTGTGCCCTTTGGATTCGATATAATATCCACTACTAAGCATAAATCGTACACACAAACCGCTTTTGAAATACTAATACAACTGTCGAATTTCGGATTCAATCGCGCCGTTTGCTCAGTCGTGGTTAGAATTGATCACAGTCGACACGGACACTGGCTCTATGTGTGTGTATATATAAACGGGCTGCTAGCTGTAGGGTTCTTACTGGTTCGAAAAAAGACATAGATGAAGGGTGAAAAAAAATGTTGTAAAAGAAAGCAAAATCAGTTTCTATCAAGGTGTTGGAGCTGGCCAAAGTCTTTCATATCCTTCAAGCTATAAATAGTGCGGGACCCGCTCAACAAACCGGGACCCAAGTAGGAACACTGGCCAAAAGGCTCTTCGTGGTTTTGGCTTGTTTAGCTATGTTTGACTAAGAGCGGCGCGAAGAAGAGCTAGAGTCATCGTCGTACATTCCGTCCAAACTGGTTAGCTCAATTGAAAGCGGCTAATTTTGACATTTGACACAAACTTCGTCCGCTTTGCAGCCATCAGCCCGAAATGTGACATCCAAGTATAGAATTAGCGGATGACGGTCAAAACACACACCAAAAAAAAAAAAATGTATGCCAAACGAGTTAGGAAGTAAAACCCCTTCATTATCGTAACGAAATGAAGGTTAGATAAAAAGTAAATCAAATCAGAGCGAAATGTGATTGCAATTGCTTTCTTATAGGGATATCGAGTGTAGCAATTACACGTCTAAACATGATGCTGTGACAATGACTCAACTAGTGGAATGCAAATTTGTGAAAGATATTTTTTTACCTCAGAAAATCGGCGATTCAGATTCGTAGTTTTGGCCAATCGATGATTACTGCCCGAACATACACACACACAAACGTGTAAGTGAAGGCAAAGTTTGAGATCTCAGAATTGCACAACAGGAAGACAAGAGTGTAGAACGGATGCGTCCAGACCGCGTGGCGCTTCGCAAGAAACTGAATAGGAGTCCTATCGCAGCGTCGTTGGTGAAGAAGTGGCCGCGGGAGCGCAGGATAACGACGGTGTATGTGTTCGCCTTTACCGGTTGAAACTGACCACCGGTAGTCGAAAACGCACATCTTAAAAAGACAACCGTAAATGTGTTTGAAAAGCTAAGATATTAAGCTCATAACTATTCTAAACGTTGTGAAATAATAAGTTTCTCCAATGACCATACGTCTCAATAGCTATTATTTGCGATAACCATTGAATAAAAAACATGAAATATGTGGTCAGTTGTTTGCGTTAGTAGGCTACATTCATTAGATTAGATAACAGATCCAAGCTTTACGGTAGAAATGTGTTGATTTAATCTTAATAAATCTGTAACAGAACAGACGAAAGGATGGCGCTCACATCGAATTTGTCTGAAATACCGAAAAAGCTTGTGAAAGACCAGCAAACGTCTCCTGGTCGCCATGACTCTCCTTATCGATGCGGTTCACGATCATTGACTAAAGCGCCTGTTATTCGATACGCATGCGGCCGCCACCGTACATACTGGAGTTTGGAAAGAAAGCGCTGATTTTCGTATTAGATATACAGTGATAATGCTAGTTATATTTTGGTGTTGGACACATTTTTTTTTTTGGGGGGGGGGGGGGGGAGGCAAGAATAAAACAACCAAATACACGTTTTAAAAAACAACTGAGAATTGATTTCATCATTTTTTTTTGGGGGGGGGGCACTAATGTGTCATCATTAAAGGAACCTCGGTAGAACGGGAAAGTGACGTGACAATGAAAGATATCGTTATTGTCTGGATGTTTGGTAACATTTTGTTTTTGAATTCACTTGAAGTACGTTCGAGATCTCTTGTGTCGATTCGTCTAGATCTACGTGAGTTGAAAAAGTAAGATGACGTGTCATGACTGGAATAACAGTGGGCAAGAAAAGTAAATCAACATAATTAGGCCCTATACTGTGACGTCCAACCGAAAGCCGCTTATCAAACAAATAAAAACAAAATGTCAACAAACCAAATTTGACGATTGCTGTGCTCCCGACGAAATGGTTGGTGGTTTACAATTGTTTGTTCGTCTGCACTGTATATTATCTTGTAAACGATGTGCAAATACTGTTTCCTTTTGTAGCAGACGACATAAATGTCATCGCGATATTGTGTGGATTACCCAACATGAAACTGATTGACGCGGTGTGTGAACTTTTCCAAGTCAAACGGACATGGGGGTTCAACCGTAGTGCATTTACCTTACGCAGAATTTTTATGTCCCTCGAGTATCGAAGATTTCATGTCAGACTACCTGAAGAATTCGAGGAAAAGAGAAACTACTTCCAAACAGCCATTTTTACGATCCTATGTACAGTCACATGTATTCTCCATTGTCCTACAATGCTTTTCCATGGTCACACGATGAACAATACAATTTGAAATAATACAAAAATTGGGATGAAACCAAGTATTAAAAAAAAAGTGGTCACAGAAGAGGAGTAAGACAAGGTTTTGTGGGGTTCGAAACGGGATTGTTCCTCGAGGATTTTCTATTCTGACCCTCAGAGGTCATTTGCAAAGATTTTCGTTTTTTTTTTAAATTCCTCATGTTGATAAATATTTTCTTGCCATTACTTTTCAATGTGTTTTTTTTTCTCTTTTATTTATTGTGTGTAGACAAAAATGTTCAGGGTTTCTTCAGATTTGACCCTGGGGCTGGACTACATCTCTTCTGGTTCATCACAATATTATCGAGGAGTTTCATAAAGATCGATGAAGGAAGGGTGGGAGAAATAAAACTTGGCAGACAAAAAAAAAAAAAGGATAATAAGAAAAACGTTGAAGATATTTTTTCACAGCAATACAAACAGGTGGTAGACGGCCGTCCCACCTGCCCATTTTTTCTCGTCATTTTGAAAGCTCACGTTCATACACAAGACACTCGCACATTCGCAGACTTTTGACGGAGGCGAAAAGGAAAAATACGCGCCGAAATCCCTCAACGTCGCAACATTTTTTTGAATTTTCGTGGGCCATTGTAGAGCAGTATTTTGTATTTTCAGCAGTCACATGATCGTAGCATTAAGCCAATCACATTGCGTGATCGTGGCTTCACACACACACACACACACACTAAAGAAACTTTCACAGCGTTTTTTTCCTTCTCACTTTCTTTCTTCTTTCCGCTCTCTGTGTCTTCTCTCATTTCCACACGTTTGACAGAGAATTTCCCGACGAGAACCAAAAAGAAGAAGAAAATAAAAAACAAACAAACCAACAAACAAACAAAAAAAAAAATTAGGTAAGAGGTGAAGGTGGTGTGTGGTGATGCGCTGTGTAAAAAAAAAAAAAAAAAGAGGAAAAGAGGGATATAGAGGCGGGCGAAAATATTACAAGGAATGATAGCCAATGCTGGTGAGATTTCCGTTCGCTTTTTTTGTTGTATCAATAATATAATATTTTAATTAATTAAAAAAAAATGAAACAAAGACTCGATTCCACTCATCAATTATCTTTGTCTTATCGTAGTCGCCGTTCGATATTGTTGTTTTTTTTGATGTCGCAAATTGCCGGGGGGTCAATCTGTATGTGTGTGTGTGTGTGTAACTCATTCGTCATCACTGTTGCAGAGGTAGAGACTTTTGGAGAGGAGAGCGGCCACGCTCTGGTCCATGATTTGCGACATCACTAAAGCCAGAAGCCGTTGCTCCAGCTTGGCCAGCAATGGACGCGACTCTGGGTGCCGGGCGATGTGGAAAAGGGTTGATGCCGCTCGACGCAACATGTCCAGGCTCGTACCCATCGACTCTGGATTCTCGCGCAGCGCTTGAATGCCATGTTGGCTGGCCACGGCCAGCGCGTTGGCCTCGGCTTGTTCGACAAACGAGACTAGCAGGGCCAGACTGTTGTTGTGCAGGGCAATCAGCCGGGCCATGCCTGAATCTGCGGCCGATAAGTAGTAGAGCAAGTTGACGGCAAATTCCCGAAGCACCTGGTCCTCGGTGCGGCAGAGCGACCGCGTCAGGAAGTGGACCAACTTCTCCAGTCGCAAGAACGGCGGAGTGGCCAGGATCAAGTCCATGTTGGCGTCCATCACCATCAGTTTGCACAGCGCCTCCAAACTGAGCCGCTGGGGAGACAGCAACGATGTAGAATGGGGACCGAATGAACTGAAGGGATCTTGCGATTGAGCGGACGGGCAAACGGCCCAGTGGAGAAGACCGTCAATCACAGGCCGAACAATCTCTTCCGAATAAACGGACAGATCTAGCTGACCGGCGATGTTAGCCATCAGGACGAGGACGTTTTCACGGAGGGCCAGCAGCGTGTCCCACCACCAGTCCGTTTCGCACTTGCTCAAACCCGAAGCCGATCCGCTGGTGGCCAGCGAGTCGACGGAAGCAAAATCGACATCCTCTTCTCGATCGTAGTTCTTTTGGTGCGACGATCGTAGCGGGTGGTCGTGATGTAGCAAAAGGATCTTGCCAACGATGACCAGCAAAGTGGAATTCTTGGCCAACTCTGTCTCGTTACTTGGCACAAAGCTTAGGCTGCGAAAGATATTCGACAGGGCCAGTGCCCGCCTGGCCAACGCGTCTTGGCTGTCGTCTACTAGGTAGAGGCTGCTCTCATCGCGCGTGTAGCATTCATCTTCGTATTCGTCCATCTTGCGTCTTTTCAACGTTCCGTGGGGGTCACGGATGATCAAACGGCTACCACTAGGGAGGGTAATCACTGTCGACGAAGACTCTGCTTGCCGGACGGCTGGCGCTTTCGCGGCCGGCTCTCGTCTTCCTTCCGCCAATTCGACGGGTTCCTTCTTCACCTCCGCTTCTTCCAGTCTGCTGGGACCGGCAAGTCTGGCCGCCTCTTCGGCATCCGATTGTTCCACAGCTTTTTCTTGATCCGGCGTGGAAGACGCGTCCTCCTTTTTGATCCGTTTGAGGACGTCGGCCAAATTGCGGCTGGGCTTTACAAGACAATTTTTCGCCTGAACTGACGTTGGCTGGCCGGGCTCTTCGGGTTGCTTCTCTTTGACGCCATCCGGTTCGACCTGGCGTTCCGTTTCGTTGGCGTGTTCCACAGTGTCTGGCTGCTCTCTCTTGTCAATTTTCTTCAGGACTCGGACAAACGGGACGATGTTTAATTCCGCCGTAAAGTGTGTGACAATGTGCTGGGTCGTATCGCCGCCACCAATCTGCCACTGATCCATGCCGCTTTCAAAACCGTCGTGGACGTCCCAATCCTTCTTGACATCGACGACAAAGAGTTCCTTGTCTCGTGGGGCAACACCGACTTTTTCCCCGCGTCGCGTGTTCATCGACCAGTCAGGTCCGTCGAGGAAACGGACGCGTTCACCAGCCAAATCGCTCCCTTTGACGGCGCCCAAATCGGCAACGTCCATGCCGTCAGGCTCTGCTTTCCGTTTTGGCCAATTCCACCAAGCATCTTCCTCCTCTTCAACGGCCGTCCCGCTCGTCGCTGGGCAACTGTCCGCCGCCGGTTTGATAGATCTCTGCTTCAATTTGCATTTGAACTCTTCGACGCGGTCGTAACCAATTTCCATGTCTTCCAAGATGGTGAATATTTGCGACAGGCAGCGCCGAAAATGTTCCAAGAGAACTTCCGTCAGACCGGGCATGTAGGACAACGTGAAGTAGTGGACACTGGCGTCGTCGTAGAGCAGAACATTGAGGACGTCAATTGCCCAGGTAGATTCAGCCAACAGACCAGACTTCAATGCGAGGTAAACTCTCCAGGCATCTACTGGAACAACATCGGCCCGGCAGAGGCGGCGGCGCTTGGCCATCACAGGCACAACAGCTTCGACCGAATCTGGAGGGAAATACGATTCGCGTTTGGCCGAGTAGATTGGCATGTTGGCCGTTGGTCCAGGTGGCATGCCCTGTGGAAAATTGGCCGGTCCGGGCGGACCCGTCATTGGTCCCTTGCCGGAAATCGGTGGCATAGGGTAAGGTTTCCCGTCTGGAGCGCGTAACGATGTGTAGGGCGGCCGAGGTCCCATGAACGGCTGTCTATTGTTGGCCATCGTTTGCGGTCCAGTCCACGGTTGTGGTTGTTGCGGCGTAGTTTGTTGTTGCGCCGGTTGTTGCTGTTGTTGGGCCATCGGGTGCGGGGGCACCGCCACTGCCGTCGGTGGCCCTTGCTGATGGCTCGTGCCATTGATTGTGGTAGCCGGAGTGGCCGGCATAGGTCCAGGATACCTTTGGGCTTGATCCCAAGCTGGATTGCGAGGTTGTGGTGTTCCAGTTGGTGGAACCCAAGGGGCACCGACTGTCTGAACCGGACCAGGACTATTACCCTGCGGTGGGTACTGATTTACGTAGGGCGTACTATTCCTCCAACCTGTTTTAACATGAAAGAAAGTTTAAAAAATTAGGTTGACGTCTTCAATGAATTGATGTGATAAAAGAAGCGGGGGATGCAGTTCTGCCATGAATGGCGGGCATGCGCAACGACACACACACACACACACACACACACAGACAATGTGAAAAGAGTGCTGTCACTCGCCTGTTGAAAGATTGCTACAAAAACCCATCATTCCACCCGCTCCACCACTCGACGTTTGATCACTGGAACCAGCCGTACCATACGGTGACCGGTAAGCTCCGTAAGAATCTGGGTGGAGCGCACCGATCATTTCAACATCAGAAAATTAGAGTAGAACATTATACCATTGGCGATTTTAAACCCCTCCCCTAACGATTATGTAAACAAAGAAAATGTCATCATGTCCTTACCAAACGAAGGTTGTCGTGGTTGTTGATTGGGAGCTGGACCGGGTGGTCCGTAAGGTGGGTACGGTCCCGATTGCGGCTGCTGTTGGTTTGGTGCGCCAGGGGCGGATGGAGCACTCGGGTTGGGTCCAACTGGTGCACCCGGTGCACTGCCGACTGGTGGGTTCATACCCGTCGGTGCAGGAGTGGATTGTCTCGGTGGCATACCAACCGGGGCAGGACCAGGAGTTCCAGGTCGAATGATTCCTGGATAAGGCTGACCAGGAGGTGGGCCCAAACTGGATGGTGCAGCTACCACCGGATAACCCTTTAAATAAATAAGATCAATCGTATTATTTTGATCATATTATTCGAGTTTTTTTTTAGATTTTTTGATTTTAGTGACATTATCAAGACCAATCCACGAGTTAACGAAAATTAGAAATCAAGCGGAACGTAAATAAATCATTTAAAAAAAAATAAACAAAATATGATTAGGAAAAAAGAAATAGGAAAAACAAAAAATTCACACATACAGGCTGTCTATCGGAAGGAGGCGGAGCCAACAAGGTCGACGAGGCCAATAATTGACGCAATCCACTCCGCTGTAGTTGCAGATAAGCCACGTTTTCCAAGTGAAAAATTATGGTCGGAGTGGGATTAGGCGAAGGGAAAAAATAGAAAAAAAAACAAAATCGGAAAAATGAGAAACAAATTCGAAAAAACAAAATGCAAAAAAAAAAAAAAAAAACATAACAGAAAATAATTTTTAGAAACTGAATAAAAATAAAAAGGCAACCCATTCAAAACAAATTCTATTAAAGCGCCATGCTTTTTGTGTTACTTTCGTTAGTTCATGCTTTGTTGCCAAACAGAAAAAGAAATATCGATTAAAAAGCTGATCCTTTAAAATGAATTGAATTTACCTGGTACTGATCAGTTTGTTCGGGATAACCAGGAGTTCCAGGATTTGGCGCCGGACTTGGGGCTGGACTCGGACCGGCACTCGTACTGCCAGGCTGTTGAGTTTGCGGAGGCTGCGACTGCTGCTGTTGCTGGACGAGCGGCTGTTGTTGTTGTTGTTGTGGCTGCATAGATTGTGCGAGGGGTGACGGTGGTACCAACTGTGGCCCAGTGGAAGTCGTCGTGGCTATCGTCGCCGGATTGGAACTCGACGTTGATGTCGGAACGTTGGCCGATGCCGTAGGAGGTACAGGCGGTCGCGGTGGGTAAGGCCCCGATACTGTCGCACTTCCTGGGACGTGATTGGGTGGCATAAAACGGCCGTAAGGATCCGAAGGTGATGGCCCAGGACCTGGCCCCGGCCCGGGAGGTGGAGCTTGTCCACTTGGCGGCGCTTGAGGGTTGTAAGGTTCAGGATAAGGAGCTGAATACATTGTTCGATTTGGTGGAGTCGAGAACGGAGGATACTGCTGATTATTGGGGTTTGGGTACTCGTTCTGGTACGGATGGTGATACCCTCCCTGATTCGGATGATTGCCCGGATGATTGGGATGACCTGGATGGCCAGGATAACCCCCAGGTCGTCCATACATTGCAGGAGGCTGCTGTTGCTGTTGTTGTTGTTGTTGCTGCTGCTGCTGCTGTTGCTGTTGTTGTTGTTGCTGTTGGTGTTGCTGCTGAGGACGGTGGCGGAGGTGGGTGTGGCGGATAGCCGGGATGTCCACCTCTACCGCCATAATGTTGTTGATCGTCGAATGGATTGCTAGCGGCGATATTTTCTCCTGCATGCGGTGGAGGATAGCCGGGATAGTGTGCATTAGGGTATCCATCCATCGATGGTATCGGGGGCACTCCTCCCGAAGACGGGAACGAATCCTGACTGTTTGATGATCCTGCCGGCGAGGGCACACTGATTTTCGGCGCTGGTTTCTTCTTGGTAGTCGCTTCCACCTGTACAACAACAGTTTCATTTAATAAAAAAAAAGCAATCAAAATTAGCCACGAGAATGACGCACCTGATTGAGAATAGGCTGTGGATCTACGCCTCCTCTGTCAAACTTGCACTCCCAGGGGAAGAGACTTTTGGTGTAGTGTTTACGTAGCGTGTAGGCGGCGCTGGAAGAGGCACCAATGCCCAAAGTCTGAGCAATATCCTTCCACGCTTTGTTCTTGGTCACTTCCAGGAAACCACCTCGGTCCCGAACCAGCAGGTACAAACGGAAGAGGTCGAGCGGGTTCTTGGAAATGGTCGGACAAGCCGTTATGGGACTGCCCTTCTCCTCCATAAAGCGCAAAAGCTGATCGAGGAACTTCCTCCGGTCGGGGTGATCGTCAAACTCGTACATCCGCGCAAGAGCGTCACTCACGTGAGACGTTTTCTATTAAATGGAACGTTATTAATAAAACAGCCGGAATTTGAAGTTGTACATCAGGCGGAAAAATGCACTGCTTTTACTTTTACCGGCGAGGATGGTGTAGGCCGTGCCGAGACATTCCAATTGCCTACACCTGGGCCCGGACTGTGTACGTCGTTGTATTCTTCGTGTTGCGAAGATAAGGAGGCTGGACCCGGGCTGGGCACAGTGCTCTGCGGAGTTGGTGGATGACTGAGCATTTGGTGCGGCGGCAACGGCTGCTGTTGAGAAAAGGGCGGATGATGAGCGGACGGTGTCATTGGCATCGAACCGGTTTCTTTGCGAGAACGCGGGGTCGAAGGAGCCGAAACGTCGTCACCCGACGCTGCTGACGTATTCGACAGTGTTGACTGCTGCGAGGCCTCGTCCAGTCCAGCCACACCGTCTGGTCCCGTCGTCACCAGATTGGTAACGGGAGAAGCTGCCGACGGAGGGTGACCTGCTTGGAAATAGGACGGGGGGTTAAAATCGTTTATGACCTAGGAGGCCGTCTGATGCAATATCTACCAGCCATGCTGCCGGCATTGTTCATGCCAGGTGGAGGATAAGGCCCCATGTGCTGCTGCTGTTGCGTTGGCGGTTGTTGCGATTGCGGAAGAGAAGGCGGCGGCGGGCCTTGAGATGGCGCGGGAGGAGCTGGGCCCGGCGATGAAGCCATGCCGTACATTTTCTGCTGTTGCTGTTGCTGCAAATGATGCTGCAAGTGCTGCTTCATATAGTGGGGTGGTGTATGAGACGGGCCGGGAGGACGCGGGCCTGAAGTCGGCGGACCAGAAGGTGGTGGACCGCCTTTGCCTCCGTGAACTGGCATGGCGTGGACTGGGCTTCCGGGCGGTCCTCCAGGCATCGTATTGGCCGGTCCCCAGTTTGGTTGCTGTTGTTGTTGCTGCTGCTGTTGTTGTTGCTGCTGTTGGCGGGATTGGCTCATGTTAGGACCACCTTTAAAAGAAAAAAAAAATTCATTCAGGTAAAGATACGAAAAATGGAACCAAAAAATTAGATCATACCTGGTGGATAACCCGGGTAAGGTGTCGGAGGTCCCATGTGTGGGGTTATCGATCGGTTTGGGCCAGGGCTAGCAGGTGGCATCGGATTTTGGTTGGCATTACTGCTATTAGGTGGCATTCCAGCGCCTGGCTGCTGCTGTGCTGGCGGCGGGGGCTGCTGATGCTGCGGACCATAAGATCCGGGAGCAGGACCATAAGGACTGGGGCCTCCTGGTCCCATAGGTGGACGCGGATGTTGCATGTACATTGGATTGGGCAGGTACTGAGGTTGTTGCGGCTGGCCGCCTGGTTGCTGCTGTGGATGATGCATAGGCTGCTGCTGCTGTTGCTGCGGCTGTTGGTACGGAGAGCCACCCATCTTGTAGGATGGCATGCCAACGTGCGGCGGCGGCGGCATCGGTTGTTGATACGCTCCTATGGGAAAAGCCAGACAAAAAAAAATGAACATCAGTGACTACACACATCGATAAGGCTTAGGCTGTACAGTTAAACTACTTCTGGGGGGCGTCATCGAACCGCTTTGTTCCTCTCAAAAAGACCCGCTTCCACATCATCGATCCAACAACCTTTGACAGCGTTGGCTTTTTTTTTTTTATTTATTTGTTTTACGATTTTCCCCATTTATATCATAAACTGATAATTGGTGATCATCGATGATGCATTCTGGAGGAAGGGGGAAAAAGAACATTGTCCAAACTTATTCTTTTTTTTTTCACACATACGGCATCTAGTGCCTATGTTGGAGAAGGAAACTAAATCGCCCTTGACATTCATTGGGTACGAAAGAATAAAAAGAAAATAATAAAAAGACAACAAGGAAACACAAAGGATGGAGGTGGGTACGGAGAAAACCTTAAAAAAAAGGAACTCCCTCCCTGATCATTTTCTGAGGTCGTCTGACAGTCTGCGAAACAGGTGCGTGTGCCTCTCTATTTCCATTATTGACAGTGTCATTTATAACTAAGACTCTATGTATGCACATGTGCACTATTATATACCTTGGGCTGCCATGGGAGAATGACTCATACGCGCCGGCCCGCTATTATTATTATCCGATTGGCCACCCGGGCTAGGCGAGACGTGGCTGTTATTGTTGTTACTGTTCGGCGGTCCTGTAATTGAATTCACAAACAAGAAAAAATATCACGATTAGAATCAAAGTGCACGATTTTTTGTTTTGACTTGGTTGTTTTCGATAAGGGATGACCACATTCTTAATTCTTTCAGGGGTAGGCGGTTATTGTTGCGTATGTTGATGAGCATAAATGAGACAAGGGGCTTTCCCCAAGGTCACGCAGCAACAGCAGTCTGTATCAACGTGTAGTGTACGCACACATCCAATGCCATCACACAAACGGCCACACTTGACTTGGCATACTACTACGCCATCATTTGCTTTTAGAATGGGAGGCGACGAGGAGGAGGGGTGACTACTAAAAAAACTTCATTGGGGGATACCCCACACAACATTCTAACCATAAGCTTTTTTTTTCATCTTTGAACCTTCTCTTTTCGCACGTTTTCCTTCTTTTTTCTAGTGCCAAGAAAAACAAAACGGTGGAAACAAAACTGGTTTGTTTTCACACTTAACTGATTCCAACGTTCACAATCCACAATCACGTTTAAACAAAAAAAAAAAACTGTTTGGGTAAAATCGTTGGGAAATCTTAAAGAAATAATAAAAAAAAAATAGTGTACGAACCAAGAGCCGGGGACATGGACCGACTGGCGGGCGATGGAGCCGGTGGTGGGCGACCAACAGCCGGCGAAGCGACGGTCGACGTTGTCGAGCTCGTCGTTGGCGTGCTGCTGCTGCTGCTACTACTGCTACTGACGGTAGCTGTTGATGTGGAAGTTGTCGTTACAGTTAAAGACGACGTCGACGGGCTGCTGCTATTCCGTTGGATGCTGGATGTCGTAGCGGCCGTGGTGTTATTCGCTTCGGCAGATGGCTCTCCAGATCCTGGGCCACTGCCCTTGACGGGTTCCTGCTGCGATGGCGGCGGCTAATCATATGGAAATTTAAAAAAAGAACAACATTTTCTAACATTAGAACAAATCTTCTATTGGAATATTTTCAAGAGAAAACGAAAAAAAAAAAAAAAGGTTGGAAGTGGCAACAGTTTTTGAAAGTACACTAAGACCCAAACATCATGCGGACTAGTAGTGACATCTATATGAAAGTTGTCAGACGATGGGGAAAGAGAAAAAAAAAACGATCTTTGGCCGACGGAATGTCTATTTGAAAAATGAAATTTCGTTTGTCATCCGATGGACTCAACATTAACATCCAGGTGTTGTCGTGTGAAACAAAAGACGACCATTCTTAAAAGTCATTTGATTTCGGTATTTCTGACCCGATGGGAAAGAAAGAATAAAAAACGAACACCGGACTTAGACAATGGCGGTCGATGTAGGAGAGCGAAGCGGTGTCGTAAAAGAAAAAGAGACAACAATCAAAGAAGAAAACTCACGATCGGCACACGAGTTTAGATAATCACACATTCGCTCACTCGCCAGCAGACACACACATAGGAATACAATACACACCGACACGCACACACACACCACACGGCGAAATCCACACATACACACACACACACACCGGTCGATTCAATATCAAACAACACGGAGGTTGAGAAAGTCTGACGGCGCCCCCACTCGATCCGAGGCAGATTCGACTATACACACACCCGAACCCAACTGGCCAACTCTGCCACTGGCGCGCTGTAGTAGAAAAGGAAGGGAGGAGGAGCGCAGCAGTAGGAGAAGGATGGGAGTACCGCCAAAAGCAAGGGGAGGAAAGATAAGGGCCCCAAACGAACGGTTGGCAGGCAAGGCAGCTTGGGGGGCTTCATGCGCTTTGTATATACACTATATATATATATATATATATATGACCGCGTGTGTACTGGCTGGACTCAAGGTTCAGCCCTGCTGCGTGTGTACCATGGGGGAAGAAGATTGTGCTGTGTATGTGATGGGGAAAAAGAAAACGGGCAACGCAGAGAGAAAGGGAGGGCATTATAGAAGGGGGGAAAACGGGCTCCACAACGAGAGGGGGGAACGCATCCTGTGTGTGTTGCTGGGCTAATGCACACACACACACACTTCCCCACGGCTTTTGGGGTCGAGTCTTTCGACGAATAGATGTGAAGATGGCAGCAGCAGCAGCACTGATGTGTACAAGAAAGACAGAGAGAAATGCGCTCAAGAGGGAGAGAAAAAGAGAGGTCCTCCCTTTTCTCTCTTTCGCTATACACTATTTGCTAGATTATATATCCAACAAGGTAGACAAGCTCTCGGATGGAAAGATGGGGAATAAGAGATGGAAAACGACGAGAGGTTCGGCAAAAAGGGGGTCTTTTCAAATGGGCATTTGTGTTGTCGAGCTCTCGGAGAAAAAAGGAGAACCCAATCGTTCCATCCATGCCACGACGGTTATATATCGACTCGGCAGCAGCAGCACGAAGCCAACACACAAAGGGAGTTCTTATTTTTTTCTCCCTCGGCGTTTGCATCCGAGACTTACTTTGTTGTTGTTCCATATTTTCGAAAACCGGGAATTGCTGTGTTTGAGCCGACGGACACCACCTGAGACACGGAACATGGGCCAGTTATGGCCGACAAAACTTGTATAGTTCTAGCGAACGGACCTTGTCCCAAATTGAACAGATGGCACCATGCGCCAAAGTACTCGGAACAGCATGAGCAATTTTATTTTTTTCACAAAAAAAAATTTTCGAAAAGCCAATTTTTTTTCGTTTCGTCTATGAAAAACTCGAAATGCAGCAGAAATATATTTATGTATAAAACACACTAAATGTGAGTGTCTGTTTTCGTGTATCAGAGACGAGCCATCGGGCATCTATTCTATGCGTAGTGCATACCACGCGGTGAGTTGGTGAAACCCATTTCCCCTTCCCTTAGTCTTTTCTTTTTCCTCTCCCTTTCCCATTTTTCTTTTTTTTTTTTTTTTTTTTTGCTGGCGTCAGAGAACGGCGGCCATCTTGAACACGTCTCTAGCCAATAGCATCCTTCCCATGAGAAAACGGGCCAATCGTAAGCGAGATACCAGATGAAACACGCCCCCTCGCTTCCCACCACACGCTACTCGCTTTGGGTTTTCCAAGAACCACAGTCATCAACCCCACCTCCCAAAGGCTCGGGTAAAAATCTTCTCACTGATAGAAAAAAAAAGGAAAGGCAAGAAAAATAAAATAAAAAAAAAAGTTTTTTTTCTTTCTCTCAACCCCATGCCTCTTATTTCAGGGGTCTATCTCCTTTCTACCGGCATCGTCGCAGTCGAGGAAATTTCCACCACGAGGCACCAAATATATAAATATAAAGTAACCGGGTAGGAGAGAAGGAGAGAGAGAGAACCTCTAAACCGTGACAGGCCCCCCAAGTCCAGCTTAGAAGGGGTCCTTTTTTTTTTCTTTTTCTTTCCCTCCCCCTTCTCTCATTCCTTTTCTGGTGAACGCGCCAGCAGCAGTCGACAGGAAAAAGAGAAGAAAAAAAAGATGGGGGCGTGTATACACTGTTAAGGAATAAGGTAGAAAGAAAAATCATGGCGGGAACGGAAAACATTCCACCGGTTTTACAAAGAAAAGAAAAAGGCTCAAAAGTTGACCTACGAAAATTCAAATGTTCGTAATGGCTTTTTTTTTTCTTTTCAATCACGTGATGTTAGTGACGAGAAGTAAATTCAAAAAGACTATATTTTTGATTCCACTCTCTGTTTGTTCAACTCAGGAAAAACATCTCCGTGAGAGGGAAGGGAAAAAAAAAAAGATGGCGGACAAACGGTCACTCTGGCGAGTGGAATAAAAACACGTCAACGAGTGCTCCTATGGAGAGAAAAAGCTCTCTCGCGCGCGCGCACAAGTGATAGGAGGAAAATGCGCGTCTTTCTTTTCATTCCCCCCATCCACTCGTGTATTAGTCGACGCTGTCTCTTCCAACATCATCCGACGGATGGATGAGAATTGGAAGAGAACGCGTCTTCCATCTCTTTTCGTCTTTTCTCTGTGGAAAAAAAGAAAAGAAAAAGAAGACTGAACCCTCCCAGTCTTTCCTGGCTCTTTTCCCATTATCAGAGCGACAGTCTCTTCTCTAGACACGAACTTCTTGCGCCCGTTGAAGCATATCCTTCTGTCACACGTCAAAGAATTCTTCCAAACTACATTTTCGGCTTTTGAACTTATTATTATTTATATATATATATATATAAAGCTGGTCCATTATGAAAGGTTCCAAAACAACCAGCCGACAGCCAATTAAAGAGTAAAGAAGCGGAGTAGATATCAATCGTTTCACAGCGTATAAGCCTGTCGTGATTATCTCATTGGGCGGAAGAGGGTCAAGTCAGCGCGTGTCGTCTGCTAGAAAAATGCGATTCTTTTGCTTCTAACAATTGCCACAGACCCCTATGTCTGTCCGGCATACAAACAAACAAATAAAAGAAGAACGCGGGCGGAAATAAAAAGTACCGACGACGAAAAAAAAAACAGAAGAAAGAAAAAAAAAAAGCCCCGGGAAGCATAAAAGGCCTCGAGGAGAAACGTCCGTGCGTTTATTATCGCCAGCGTCGTCGTCTATCGACCCGCACGCAAGAGACCCCTCCCCAGTCAGGCTCCTCCCTATTTTTTTTTTTTTTTGCCCACTGCTGCTGAAATTGCCATCGCTGCATGAATCGCTTCTTTTCCTCCTAGCTGCCTGGAACACGTCGTCATTCCTTACACAGTTTTTTTTTTTTCCATCCATCCCAGGCACGGTGCTTTTAACACACAGACACGCTATCAGAGTGTGCGCAGCAAACATCGAGTTCCAAAACGATGACGACGTCGCTCAAACGATTATGTAGACTTTTTCTTCTTCTCTCATATTTTTTTTTTTGTTTGCATCGCTTGCAGACGAATCGGAGAAACGGCGGGAAAAAATACTAACACGAATTGTTTTCTTTAACGAACTGACAGCTCGTCAAGTTTTTTTCCCCCTTGACAGCAGAAAAAAGGGAGGACGCTGTTATGCGCCCTCCTTTGGCGGCCATTTTCCCCACTCTACTTTCTAGACGCTACACGAGTCGTAGAAGAAAGAATGTCATCGATTAGAGAGAACGATTCTAACGACTTCGACAACGCACAGGAAAAAAGAAATCTATAAAAATGAGGACATGGATTTGAATTACTCCCTCTTTTTGTTTTAAAGAACCACGTGGGGAACTAAACACTCTTTTTCAAACAGTTGTGTTTAGAATAATAATAATAATAAAAAAAGGAGGAGGGGGGAAGGAAAAAAAAAAGGGACAGGTGGTGGTACGCCGGTATCGGCAGAGCAGCGGGGTATGGTGAGATTAAAATGACGTCATGTGAACGCAGTCTGTGTGTGTAGGTCAAGGTCAGGAATCCCATCCAAACTCGTCACTTGCAACTTAAACAGTTCCTTCCTTCCCATCCTCCTCATTCCATTTCATTAACAATGGCCCATTCCCCCGGATAAACATTGGAATTCCCTCTCTGCCTCCAGCCCTTCAGTTTACTTACAGTATGGCTTGCGTATGGCTCGTAAAGCAAAATGGATAGATTCGGACAAGTACGTTTCCTCTTTTTCTTTTTTACTATCGGATAACCCTCAGGCGCTACCAAATCATATCGCCAAAAAACATTTTTGTTTTCCCCATTCAGAAGTGAAGGGCCTGGTGAATAAAAAGCCATCTCTTATTCAACGGCAAGAATAGAAGAGAATAACGATCACGAAAACGTATGAGAATAGAACCTCAAAATCTAAACTGGCGATCGTCCAATGGTCAAAGACAGAAATATCAACGACAGTGGCAAAATAAAAGGTCGTATTGTGCCATTTTCTTTATCTAGCTTCTGTTTGCTATTTGTGCCATACCCATGCTCTTACCTGCTGTACTGGTCCTCCACTAGGCGTGAGGGCGTATCGTTGCTGTTGGATTCCATGTCCTATGGGGGCACCAGGTCCGTATGAGGGATATCCTCCTCCCTGAACGAAAACAAGAAAAAAAAAAAAATTGTAATCAGTCGAAATGAATCCATCAACGGTGTGCCACCCAGAGTGAGGGCCGGACTCGAAAGGGATAGTTTATGCTAATAGTGACGTCACTATCTCTGTGGGGGGTTGCGTTTCAACGGGACAGGCAGAAAAAGGGGGTATTCCTCTTTGGCTACATCTTGCTCTGAAAGGACGATCGTCACTTTATTTCTTAATCACATTCATATTTCCCTTCAAGAAAAAGAGTTTCCAGATACTTTCTCCTCTTTCGGCTTCTTCCAAATGGCAACCAAATCTCGCCAATATAAAAAAAAAGGGGGAGAGGGAGGCTCAAAGACAGGGGTACAACGAAAGAAGGATGTCTGTCAATGACGTCACCCCCTCCCCGTCACTAATAACGGGTCAGTAAACATGGCCACGTGGCTCTTTTGCTCCAAACACAAGTACACACACAGACACACATATTCCACGAAATTTTTGGCAAACAAAATGTTCAATCACTCACTCAGCCTTCTTTCATTCAGATCCCTAGCCCCGACCTCCCATTCCATCTACGCAAATAGTTGGCGATTAAAAACCGTGCTGATCGAAACGTCTTCTCATCAAGATGCCTTAACTTAAATTATCCAATTCATTATGCGACCGTAATTGGATCAAGAACCACAATAAAGGTGGGTATGGACTTGCACGATGACAACAGCTAACGGGACGATCTGTTCATTACAGAGCCCACCCCCCTAAACTTTCCTTGAACCATAATGGTTCATTATTTGTTTCTAATAAATGACTACCCATGAAATAAAAATAAATCTAGTCAGATGATGCAATGTGCATTCTTTGGTTGAAAAAGAAAGTTTTCTACTGAAGATTATGGCTCATGATCTTACCTGCTGCATCGAATTGGGTGGAGGTTTGAATCCAGGAGCGAAATTCCTAGGCTGTTGAGGCTGCTGCATAGGCCAGCCAGAAGCTGGATGTGAATTTGGTGGTGGCGGCTGTTGTTGAGGATAATCTCCATAAGGATATCTTTGCACTGGCACTCCTGTTCCAGGCTGAAGAAGTTGGTTTAATGTCGGTGTTGCATATCTAGAAGGAGGATAACCTTGTGCAGCACCACCATGATGAACTGGAGGATAACTCGGCACTGGTCCACCAACAGGCCTTGGCATGGAATTCATGTAAGCCCCTGGTTTGGTGGCCACGGGGCTAGAGACATTGCGAACCAGGTTGCTGCCTGGATATTGTGGGTACGGGTAGCTGCCCTGCTGCTGCAATTCACCCTGCTGCTGCTGATGGATGTAACCATGGGGAGAATATCCAAATCCAGATTGGGCATTCTCATAGCCAGCAGCAGGAGAACCGTCTCCAGGATATCCAACAGGAGGCTTGTAGTAACCCCCACTTGATTGCAATTTGCTGCTGTCGTTCATGTCATGGGAGCCATTGTTGCTGATGGGGGTGGAAGTTGGCCCGTTGGAGCTGTTTGTCTCCATCTGAGCATCCACCCCGTTAGTGTTGGGCCCATCTAGATCCTTCATTTCGGGCCCATTTCTGGGAGCTTCTGCTTCAGCTTGGGTGCTGGCCATGATCTCCTATTTTATAAAGTCAGTTCACAACTGGTTCAGTTCCATCTTGAAAGAGAGTGAGCTTTAGATGGGGGAACGCAATACAACCTGGAAAGAACAAGTAAAAAAGAATGTAAGTTGCCTTTTTCGAAGAAGATGCTTCTAGAAATGCCTGTGTTTAAAAATGTTTTACTGCAAGACAGTACTAACTAAACATGATATTGGCATCCATTCCTCAGACTTACGCTCGAGTCGAGAGAACTTTTCGACAAGCAAGGAGAGTCTGGACTAAAGCACACTTGGCCTCACGCTGAACGCGTCGCTCGACGGGGACACTCACAACGGAGAATAGCACTGTGTAGAACACATACACATTCACACTAAAAACACAAATCAACACACACTTGATCACATATGCACACGATTTTTCCCTTTGAAATCCTCTTCTTTTCTTGTACTCTTCCTTTTTGGTCTTGTGTGGTGGTGAGGAGAGTTCACGAGAACAGAGAGAGCCGGAGCGCGCGCGACGCTTGGGTAAAAGCTTTTTCTTTGCAACTGACGTAAGCGAGTCAGCGCCGCAAGGTGGTGCCCCGACGACCAGAGTGTCAAAATTGCAAGAGGCGCGATTCAAACTTCACAGACAACACACTCAATCGACGTAATTTGGGCTGGTTGGCTCTGAGGCCTCTACTACTTGGCTATGCATTGCATCTTCTCTCTTGCCGGGCCATTGTCGTTTCTCTTCTCTGCTGCTTGCTCTGCTGCTGCGATGCTAGCGCCACCATTAGGTACAGCGCCTCTTCTCTCCCAAGTTTAGATTCGCAGCAAAAAAACGAAGAAAAAATTGCTTCTTTAATTCTCTTCCGTAATCATATCAACATTAATTTCTCCTTTGCTCAATTTCTTTGTAGTTCGTCTAAGTGTTTAGCTTAGTCTGAATTCGTAAAAAGCTGCATAATAGCCTTAAAACGTGAAAAATGCTTGGAACTCTTTTGATGAGGTATGCACGGCGTAGGGATACACAAGGGCTTCATTGCCGTCCGTTCTCTCTCTGTCCTCTTGCACACCACACTAGACGACGAAGTAGAACCGCGCCATGATAATGGCGCTATTGCCGACGGGCGGGAAGGTTCTGTAATCCACAGTCAGTCTCTTTTCTTAACGGGGCAAAGAGAATTTCAACCGTTTCCACTCGGGTCTTTCATGCAATTACACGTATAACATCATAGAAATATGAATTTACTACACCCATGTTTAGTTGTTAACGTATTTTCAAGTTAAAAAATTCCGAGCGACTAGATGCATAATTTTGAATCCATCTGGCATTTTTGGTTGTCGGTTGCTTCATACCAACCAAGACGGGCGTAGACGATTTCGAAAACAAAAAACAAGAACTTGCTAGCCCTGTCAAACAACACCTGGCGGGCATTGCAAATTCATTTTGTCTCAACTGCTGCTCTCGTCTACCTGTTGGTTTTGATTAGGCTTTTCCTGACTTAAGTTTTTTTTTTCTCTTTCCCACATATTGACATGTTGATGGACTATACTTTTTATAAGCGATCGCTTACAACATCGACTCTCATTAAACAAACTTCTTTAGATGGCGACAGAGACGAAACTCGCGCTCCCGGTTCGTTAAGCCATCAATCTCAAACCAGAGAATGAACAATAAAAACCCAAACAGGTTTTCTCAATCGAGCGCTTATTTTCTACTGATGGTCCCCTATTTACCTATTCAATGCAGCGCACCTGAAGCAGTGTGTTCAAAGCAACTGAATAGAAAAATTCTTGAAGAAGACATCGTCCAATGTTCGCTGCTAAATGTGGATAGCCCAGCAGATCAGATTGGGCATCTCCTAATGCTATCGAGCCGGCCAAAAAGTGGGGATTCCGTGAAAAGAGGTCCATTCAAATACGTGAGAAGATGGCTAATAAAATAATCAATCCATAGTGAACCACCATGTGGGTCAAGGTCACCACACACGAAAACAACTAAAAAAAGAGACCATTCAAACAAAGATAGACATTAGAGGAAGGGAAAAGAGCCAATAAAAAAAATCAAAAAAGGATTTGCTTAAGATAGAAAACAAATAAAGGCGAGGAAGGAAGTGGTGAATGAATAAAACAAAACAAAGGTGTCCCGTAAATGAAAAAAAACGTAAACCATTCAGTCGCTGGCAAGCAACTTTTTGGCAATTGTATGTGTGCCAATCGTCACTTGTATTCATCGTCAGAGTGCTTGCATTTGTTCGATGTGCAATTTTACATAAATACAACTATTTCTACATGAATGAGATTTCATTTTTCTACGTTTTCCTTCCGCTTGTGGTGGCTGGTAGGATAAAGATCAACTTTTTCGTTAAGTTTCAATCGGTCCTATTTTTTAAATGTAAGAAGCCGGTTACGTGTCTTTGTTAATAAAAAAAAGGCGGGGTGGTAAGTGTAGCTCACAAAATGTTTCGCGTAGGAAAGGAACACATTCCAAGCTACGGTAAAAACGTTGACATAGAGAACTCGATAGACAGCCGGAACTAGTAAAAAGTTGATCAATTGGCTAGGCGGCCAGACGATACAGTCTGTCTGTGACGATGGACGTAGTTTGGAAATACAATGAAAATAGTTATGTGATAAGTCTTTGAAACGTCGAACACGTATACTTACTAAATATACAAAAAGGAACTTTGATTTGTACTCTTCCCAGCCTTCCAATACTGAACAGCCTTCTAACATCCCGGCACCAACGAAGAACGATGCCGATGAGATGGGAGAGCAAATCAATTGATCTGCCACAATTTTTTTACCAACAGTTGTTAGAGTTCTTCCTGGGAGAATTCGATCCAGCCACGTATACCAAAGATGATTTGGTAGTCCTTGAACCAGACCAACCGTTCCCATTCGACCTGAAGAAATATTGCAGCAGAACCAATGAATTTTTAAATCTTCGCCTTTGACTGCATCCAATTTCGTCCTACAAATGGAAATTAACGCCATCTAGCGTTAGATCACTGCAGGGCTACATTTTAGCAAAGAAAATGTTAATCCTAAAAAAGCACAAATTTAATAGCTCTTACGTAATATCATCCAAGAACCTTTCAATAGAAATTTTTACTGTTTTGTAGCATTCTTCCAATCTTAGAAATAATAGCTAAAGGGTGTTTTTCAGGCTACAAAAACTAAAATGAAATCAAGAACATGCAAGATCCCAGAAATTCTGCAATTATATTATCATGCAAAACACGTCAACTTTTGACAAATAACCAAATTCTTATTGTAAACTGTAATTTACCTATTCTATCAACATCGATAGAATCATTGGTTTGACTAGAGTTGGTGAATAGTTCAATCCTTTGTTGTATGATATCTCCAGCAGTTAGAAGAATTCCACAACTAACAGTATTGGTAGCCCACAGGTACCGGCCGAAAAGCAAATCTTTCAACTTGTGATACCGAGTAAACATTATAAATAAAGAATATACTTTACAAAGCACAGCAAAACCCTAAACCCTGCCACAGCAAACCAGAGATTGCTTACTCACTCCTACAACGCACTTTAGCTAAGGACCAGAACAAACCCAATGTTATTAGGATAAGTTCTGGAATTAAACTAGAGATCACACTATTAGCTCATTTTAAATGAGAAACTGTACTCCTCAATTCTCACGGGATCCGAACGTGAGAAATTAACCCAAAGCCCTCTCGACTCCGATCTAGCAGTCGACGTGCCTGGCATTCACATGATCTCCACCAGATGCCCTTTTTCGACATTGATTCCATTCTTACCATGCTACAATCGCATAATCCAATAAAAATTGGCGGTATGACGCTACCGATATTTCCGTATTACTGAATTCATTGCAAAATCTGGGAAAAATTTAATATGACTAACGACATCGGGGTGGAAAGTTGCCCACAAACGAACTTTGTTTTGAAACATAAGATCACAGAGAACGCTCAGTTCAGCTAAACATCAAAACAATATATACAAGTGCGGATCGCAAATTGTGTATTGATCAATCCACGGAATCAGAACATTCATTTGTGTCCCATAGATTGAATCAGTTTCTGGTGTCGCTCAATTCGCGGGTACACTGCTTTCTTGGCCAATCCCTTGGTTCTCTGTAATATGAAGTTATTTTAGTGAGATACAGAGTAAATTAAATTTTGATAAAGAAAAATGAAGAGTCAGTTGGAAGTGCATGTTTGAATAGATCACGTTTTCACTTAAAAGGTGGGTAAATTTCATCACAATAGTAAAATTAATTGCATTAAAATTAGGTTCATATTTACCTGTTCAACCTTCTTCTTGCCATAAGCAATGGATGCCTTGATCTTGCGCTTGGCTTCAAGAGTGGCAATAACATCCTGGTACTTCCAACCAACCTCATGGGACAGGCGGCCAAGACGACAGTACTATACCAAAATGTGTGATTAATACACAGACAAATATAATAACTTTATAAGCTTACCTTGCGGCCAGGGGCCAGGCAAATAACCCTCAAAGCATGAGGAGCAACCTGCTTCTTGACACGTTGGTAACGAGGAGGTACACCTTCAAAAGCACGCACTCTCTTCAAAGCTTCACGTCCCCTGAAGGTTTTGTAGGGCAACATTCCACGAACTGAGCGCTTGAAAATCTTGGAGGGAGCACGGTGGTGGAATGGGCCTCTGGCAGGGTTGACATTACACCTCTTACGAAGAAAACGGAGAAACTTCAGCTTGTTCCTATGAAGAATAGGAGATTAATAGGTTCTGAAGATACTTGAAGTGTATGCAATTAAGTGTCGGCCTCAGTTGGTAGTGCATGTTATGTATGATCACCAGTTTCACATAGTTTGGTGTTAAATTTCATCCTTTAAAGAATATTATTTAGGTTTAAAAATATAGTTTTTTTTTTACCTGAAAAAGGTACCAGAGATTTCCATTTGCTCAGCCCTAAGCACGCGGACTTTGTGTCCATTGAGGGCTGCCTTGGCACAAATGGTTGCCAATCGTCCCATAAGATGCTCTCGGGCATCGATGATAATCGGCTGTTGCAATAAGAAACAATAAAAATGATCTGATTAGCAGGAGTCTAAAAATTCACTAATAATCCAGCAACTACTATGTAGCGAAAGTTTATATTTGTATATCTGACACGTGTAAAATGGACGCCATGGTTGCTTGTTAACAATAGTAAGAAAAATGTCTCAGTTCTCTAGTAACGGTGGCATAACTTGAGATCAAGCCGCAATACTTTTTAGACTAAAAGAACACAATGCTCGAACGAGAAACAATGACAAGACGAATTAGTTAAAAGAAAAACCTTGTTCGTGAAGCCCGGCATGATGGCTAGAGTAGAAGACCAAGAAATGGGTTGATGGAAGTGGACTCTGGGAAAAGGAAGTAGAGACTACGTAGTCAGTATAAGTGTTTCTGAATAATGCGCTGCAAACGTTAAAATTTATTTACTAACATAAAAATGAGAAAAGTCTAAGTGTATGTAAAATTGTTTATAGATTTTTTAGTTAATATTTCGTGTAATAAAATTATTTTAGTTTAAATGTAAATAAATTAAGGAAATATTTCATTTGGATAGTAGGCTGACTCCCAGAGTCAAGCGGGAAATTCAAATAACAAATGAGGGAAAATGACAGCGGTGTTGCAATATGTGAGATTCTACGTAATTTCATTAAAGGTTTCCGTTTTATCATATATATTAACGCTTATCAAAATATTATACACTTGCCATCGAATTTCGTTTAGCTTCCATTGGCGTCGTTAAGGTGCTGATTAGACGCACTACATCAGCCTCTTACATTATCTAATGATTTTTAAATCATCAGTTTTTTCCCACATGAAAAGATTTCGTGGGGTAGAAGCCTTTAGTTATACCCTATGTTATCATTTGTACACAACGTCAGTGTCTAATTGGTTAACGCAGGCACTGACCACCCACTGCATAAAAAAAAATATGGTACAAATTGACACTGAAAAATCATACGCTCAGCACACGAGTAATTTGAATTCAGCAAACATCAGTGAGGGGCAACGGTTTCATGTCCTGAAGTCTACTGTATTCTTTTTATATCAAGGTCTTTTGATCTTCGAACGTAAATAGACTTTTAGGACTATACAGTCGGAAAAGAAATTAAGGAACGACAACATCCATTATTCTCCTGTTTCAGTTTTTCACAATTGAAAAACTATGCAACCGAGTAGATTTTATCATACCATAATAGGAAAATTAAGATTGAGCGATGGGTAAGCATTGTAGTTTATTGATTTATTTTAAAATGGTGAAAAAGTTAAGAGCGAGGTCGTAAACGCAGTCGAACTGGTTGATCGACTGTGCCCAAAAGTCGCATAACCATTTTTACATGATTCACCGTTTGTAATGTAAATCTTGGTAGCGCCTGAAACGAAATACAGGTAAGTATAAGGCATCACATTTCACAGTTAATATCTTAGAACGTACTCTAAAAAGTAAAATGTAAATCTGAGCCTCGGCCAAACGGCGGCCTATGCAAGATCTTCTGCCATGGCCAAATGGTAATGAAGCAAAATGGTTCATCACCATATTATCGTTTGACGACGCCTGGCGATTCCATCGTTCTGGTAAAAACTGTTCCGCATTATAAAAATAACGATCATTTCGACCACTCGTGAAGATTGACATGAGCACTAAAGTCTATTATTAAAAAATCAGATCAATCCAGCGGGTTACCAAGACATAAAATAAATGTGATTTCAACCTCTGGTGGGATGTCGTAATCTCCGATGACACTGCATTCCGGTAACAAACGAGTGAGAAACGTAGCCACTGGATAGAGGCGTAAAGCTTCTTTAACAGAACCTTTTATCGTAGGGATATGTTGCCATTCGCTGCCTAATCTTCCCTCGGTCGGCTGAATCGATGCTATTTCCTTGAAAGCTTTTTCTTGCACCTCTGGATGTTGAGCCAGTAAGTAAAGAACCCACTGTGTCGTATGTGATGTCTATGAAAACGAATCAACAATGTTAGTTAAAGCAAAAATTTTTTAAATCATACGCATTACCGTATCAGCTGCTGCCAAGAACAAATCAGTTACAATGCGTTGAATGTCAACTTGACTCACTGTTTGCTGCCTCAGGCATGAAACAATACAACCATTAACTTCTTCGCTATCGTCGTTATCGGATGGAAATTTCTCCAGACATGACTGCGTTAGTCGGTCAGCTATTTCTAAGGCCTTTAGCGCGGATTGCTCAAAGCATTGCCACGCGTCAAGATTTAATTTAGCAGCCAAAGAGGGAGGAAGGAGCGTTAGGCGAGCACTACTCTCGAACAAACGCTGTAAATGGTGGGCCATTTCTGGAACATGACTTTGAACCATTTCTTGATCCAATCCAACGGTACGACCGAAAGTGGCACACATTAAACCCTGAATTATTTCGTCCACAGTAAAATTTTGAATTCATTATTTGTTAAGAGTAAAAGTGGAAATCGTTTTCATACCTGCACGAAGTAACAATACAGGTCACGTTCGAGGTTATCAAGTGTACCGTTTTCCTTTTGGCTCCACTGATCGAGTAATCGGTCAGCCACGTCGTAAAAAGTATCCAAATGACGATGGAGCGTAGCCATTTTTAGTAGAAGTGGACTTAAAATCTTCCTGTAGTGTAACCATTCTTCTCCTTGCCTTTAAAATCACAAAAAGATTTAATATTCATTAATAAAAATACCATTTTATCCTTAAACCTCTCATCTGGGCCTTTGTTTAAGGGCAACCCTCATCCCCTCTGTAAAAACCAGAGCTTTTCTTAACTTTCGGACCTTTTCGTCAGCGATCCTTTAGTCATACTTCATGGTTCGAGACGTTACACTTACTCAGGCGGACGCTGTCATAGCATGCTAAATTGGCTGCACGAACGGTTTGACCTGCAACCTCGCCCTGATTCTTTACCAATCATAACGAAAGAAAGGTTTTTGGGACACCCGGTATCGTATTTGTAAGATTTGGAAATCGCGCAGGGACAAAGCTATTTCATGCATATGGAATCCCTATTGATCATAACTGTAATGGGATATTTAGTGAGCTATGGTGCATTAATAATAGTACCTACATAAAAAAGAGGCCTCTTTTATAAGAATGTCTTTTGTTGAAGATGGTCCATGGTTCGGGAAGCATAGGTCGAGGATATGCCCCTTCAGCTTGGAAGACCTGTTGGTAAAGCGCGGGATCGGCTAGCCAGACAGCTTCAACGTGGCCTAACTTTTCCCTGAAAATCGGCCCTAATTGGCGATGTCTTTCATTAATGTAGAGATGAATCTGTGATACACCACCGGCACGGATCACATCCCATAATGTGCCTACCTATGCGTAGATGCAAATGTGGTTTTGGGTACTGCTCCATGAAAAAACAATGGACAAAAGGAAAAGACAAATTACCAATGGGAGTCCTTTGGGGGAAGGAATAGAATGGAAAGGGAGAAGCTTTGAATAGCAGCGTCTTCCGAATAAACTATTCCATGGAATTGGGGAGCGGAGACAGCGGCCCATTTATGAAAAAGATGTTTACTTTTCTTGACTAGCCTCAAACACTTGAATGCTTGATTATAAAAACAACACGAGATCACAACAGCTGAAAGTCACCTTTCATGCTTCAAGTTCACATTGCATGACCTTGATTGCAATTCATTGTATCTTAAAACTACCAAACAGTTGCTTTGGTTATTTTCACTATTTTAAAACCTTGTAACTCTCGTGTGTGGCGGCTTTGTGAATTTAGAGAAGACACTGGGAAGCTTCACTGACTTAAAAAAAAACGCAAACGTTTCCAATGCTCCCACTCCTTTCCCTCGCGGTTTTTCTGTTTTAGTCTTATCTGTCTGTCTGCGTAAGCCCCGCCTTAGTGAAGCGTCAGTTTGCTGTCATTGGTTGTTGTAGCCCTTAAGTTAGTTTGCCAAAATCGAGAGGAATAACAGCCCGAGGTCGTGGATGGTGTGATGGAATCGAAAATCAGTTCTTGTCTGCTAGTATTTAAAATCCCACTACATATTCTTTCTAAAACACTGAAGCTCGGTGGTGGCCTGTGCAATCTGGTATCACTTCGATTGGAAACTAATTTGCAAAAACGAATAAAATTTTTGAAAGCTCAGCACTTTTCCTCTGCATCTTTTTTTAAAGCGCAAAGAACTGCGTGTTTTGTTACATGTCGTCTAAAACTGCGTTCCTTATCTCCTGTAATATATACCTGTTAATGATAAGACAGCAGAAGAATCACTGGCAAAGAAGTAAGATCCACAATTCACGTAATGAAATGCCATTTTTGTTTCCATGTTGTCAGATGGCATTATACCGTTTGACCCCACGTTCGACATTGAACGGAGAACGAGAATTGAAAAAGTGCGAAGACTAGGAGGTGTGCTGTTATCCTTTTATGTTGACTGTCATGGCCACTAGGTGTGGCGAGTAAAATGTTTATGTTCAAGGGATACCTCAACGTATCGTGTACTCGTAGCGTGCAATTAATTTAACTAAAAAACGATAGTAATTCATTTTTTTCCTTTTCAAACTTACTAAGTAGTTTTCATAGTCGATTTACTATGTATTCCCTCATTTCGGATTCTTGCGAAATGGTTCTATTTACCATAGTGTTTCGCGAGTGCGTTCGAAGTAGAAGGCGCTTTTTGTAGCCGTTCTCCATTGTGCATGTTGAACATCGGATATGTAACCGAAGGAAGTCGATTTTTAGCTGGCTTTTCCGCAATGCTATTCATTTCTAGAAACGTAATCCAATACGTAAAGATGTAGTGTCTAACAGACAACTATCGTATCCTTGTTAGGTACGCTCTAACGCCGTAACTCTATATCGTTTCTCATTCAACACCATAAAACAAAGGTGTTTCAGAAATCGGGTAAGATGTTTTACGCATTTTTATCCTTTTTTTTTAGACAACTATACTCAACTACGTTGCTTTTCGGCTTGATTTCAATAGTCTACTCTTGTGCCCTTGCCATACACTAAGCTTTTCCACTTTGATGAGAAAAATTTTTAAATGCCCAAGTTCGATATCCTATTACACCGACAATGAACGATGGGTGTTTTACGGGATAATTCCTAGTGATTTTCCGGATTGAAGAACAAAAGCGGCGTTTAGTTCCTTTGTTTTCCTCGCTAGGTCAGCTGTGCATAGCGACGACGAAGGAAATGGGCAGCGAATTTTGGTTGTCTTTCACGAGTGAAAACGCCTTTCATGCATCCAGTTGGCCGGAAGTATTCTACAAATAAAAATGGTATTCTTTATTGAGAAAAACAAACGGAATGTTTGTTTTAACTTTCACGGTATTTATTGAGATAGGAATCAAAGCAAAATCCAAAGGGACATAATAGAACTGGGCGTGATGATAACAAACACGTTGAAATTCAAAAAAATACTGTCGGAAAATGCAAATATCAAAGATTTACGTAACGCAGTTTCAAATATCTGGCGGCTGATTTTGGTTGCCTTTCACGGGTAAACATTCCCTTGCGGTTGACCACCACCCTACTGGATCCTGTTTAAAAGTAGCATAGCCCCCCCAAAAAGAAACATTGTGATTCAAACTACAATTGCTAATCAAGCTACAAATCTCGGAAATAAACTACGGTAAAATAGTTCCAAAAAGGACAGGGATTTCTATCTTGTTTACGGATGCTGGATTACTATATCTGTTAATTTAAATAATAATAAATATCACTAACCCTGTGGTGTGGCAAAGTCAGCAAAGTTCCAAATCATTTCTCCAATTAGAAATCCCATTTGACGCAGTTGGTCGAACGCTTTAAAGTTCTGCTCCATCAGGACCACTTGGTAATCTTCCGTCCACACAACAGGTGGATCCTGAATTAAATATGCATAAAACGTTAATTTCCAAAGCTAAAGTTCCACTTCGTTCCCACTCAGTTACTGTGTGTAGACCGGCAAGAGCTCCAGCGCCATATTCGGTTACCAAAACCGGTTTTAAATGTTTGTCATGCCAAGCTGTGACTTCTTTTATCATCTATCAGGTAAATTAGGTACCGGTTACTTTTATTTTGCCTTATTTCATTTTCGTAGAAAGCAAAAAATACCTGGTATGTTATAAGTTCGCTGTGGCCGGTATCCGAGTACCAACCGAAATAACGATTTATGCAAATAACGTCCAGAAACTGGGCCTTTAAAAAATGGAAATAAAATATGGACGAATTAGTGCGTGGTTCTTGGAATTAGTTTTTGTGCAATAGCGGCAACTTGCAGCTAAATCAGATGCGTAGGATTGAGCCAAAACCATGGTCACAGGTCTGGCAAGATCCAATGAACGGGTATAATTAGCGACACGCCTAGAACGCACGATAGAAGAAAAAAAAGATTGAAACATGAATACATGTTAAACATGAAAACACCCACCTGTGACCTTAGTTATGTGCATATCTACGTAAGGGAGCTACGACAACTAACTACACTTATCTGAAGATCGACTCACAGCAACATCTTGGGTACTTGGTTTGTTCAGAACTAAAGTCACAGGCCTCGATGAATCTAGTCGATGGACTAGCTTGACAATAGTACTAAACGGTTCAGAAAAAGAAAAAAGCTACTGGTTTCCTTTTCAGAATACGAAATATAAGGATTGAAATTATACTCAAAATAGTGCGCTGAGACTTGTTTTTGTGATTGGGGTTCGTTGCCAATTGACCACACTACAACTGCAGGGCGATTTTTGTCGCGTTGAACCAGTTCCTTCAAGGTCTGCATGTGGGCTTCCAAAAGTTCATCATCGAAGTTACTATATATCATTTAAAAAATGATTATTTTTTTAATGTTTATGATACCAGTAAATGTTTATTCTTACTCAAGCCCAACAGCTGGGACTTCATCAATAACTAGAAATCCTTGTTGATCGGCCAAATCCATTAGTTCTTCTGAGTAGGGATAGTGTGAAGTGCGGAATGCATTGGCTTCAATCCATCGCATCAAATTATAATCCTTGGTTAATGTGACCAGGTCCAAGCCACGGCCTCTCAGCTGAAAAAAGATAAAAAATTTACAAATACTTCTATTGTGAATGCGAACGACCTAAAAATTTACAATTGCATCTTCGTGCCGGCCAAATCCTTTAAAATAGACGCTTTTTCCATTTATGTAAACACCGGTTGAATTCCATTCGATAAAACGAATACCAAATGGAAGTCGGTAAACATCACCCTCAACGTTTTTGGCATCGTTCCATAGCTGAATCTTTGGGTAGAAAAGGCGTTACCGAATAATGTCGGGACAGCTTTAGGTAAAGAAGAAAAAACGAAAAACACGTATTTTTGGGTCAAAACCTTGAGCGTGTAAAGGTATCCGACTGACTCGTTCATTCCTCGGGGCCACCACAAGTTTGGATTATTAATGCTGATTTCGCCTTTGAGCCCCTTAGCTTGACCAACGAGGCGGTGCTGTGCATCATAAATTTCTGCAACGACTGAGTAAGCGGCAATCTTCGGGCCTCCTAGCTCAACCGAGTAGAATATAACGCCAAGAGAATCCGTCACACTTGTAGTGTTGATGGTTATATCGTCTATATAAGTTTTTGGCGTTGCAGATAATACGACAGGACGGTGAATGCCCGCAAAATTGAAGAAATCTTTGGTTCGTTGATGTGCAAATAACAAAATAAAAAATTCCGATATAAATTCAGCTATGACATGATGACATGTTCATTACCAAAGTTATATTGTTGCTCATAATAGCCTGGAGAAAAGAAAAAAAAAAAAAAAAAGAGCATAGAAGGTTTAGTAACCTAGAAATTTATCGAACCATGAGCATGTTAACGTGTTACCTGCGGGGTAGCGTTGAGAGTCGTTGTGGTAAACAATTTTCCCTAATAAAATAAAAGATTTTGTTCAGAGTCACATCTGCATTTAAATTTCATTCGGTAACTGAAAATTTTCTTTGACTCTTTGCCAATTACCCTGAGGGATGGTCCATGGAGTGAGTGTGTCTAAAAAAAACAGAGTTATTTATACTCACAAATACTAACACATTCAAGTTAATTAGAATAACTGTTAACAGCTACTGTGATCCAGTTTAAGTGTCCAAATTTCAAATAGTCAGTAATTTTGACCGTGAAAGGCAAATAACCTCCTGAGTGATTGGTTACTTCAACACCATTGATCCACTGTCATAAACAATATTGGTTTAAAAATGAATTGCTGTCAGAGATCTCTTGATTGATGTACACTCACCACTACTGCATAATAATTGACACTGCCAAACCTGATGGTGACTCGCTGTGATTTCCAGCTTTTGGGAAGGAAAAACTCCCTTTGATACCAAGCCCAGCCAATATGATCCCTAATTTTTGGATCTTGAGTTACATCATTATAACTTGATGGTACTGGCATGTCGATGACTTCTACATTCTAGTCATATTTAATTGCAGAAAAAAACATCATTTCTGTTGGCAACAACATTTTGACATTACAAGTTGGTAGACTTACGTGATGAAGAGGGACTGCATACCACTTTTCTTTAAAACCTTTATCTTGTTCTGTTCTGTTAGCGATCGCAAATTTCCAAATTCCATCCAAGGTTAGCGTTTCCCTTGATTCAGACGGTCTGGGGTAGAGGATTCCTGACGCATGAATTCCATTTACATAGATAACAGTGGCGAGGAAGATTCGCCAATGCATACTGAAGCGTGATTGACTCGCTTTCAAAGGTAGACAAACTCAGTCGTGCGATAATTCTGCGAATCTTTTATCTTCACAATCTTTATTTCAAATAACGCCCCCTCGTACAGAGTGACAGACGACTGACAGTCGCCTGGCCTTGCATGTTTTTGTTTTTCCTATTGCCTCGGTTGCCAAATTTACTATTCAATAAGCAAAAATGTTAAAGATTTAAATCAAAAGAAATTAATCTTCGTTCAAAACAGAGTTACAAAATCAAAGGCAAAATACAAGTACTGGGGCTATGACAGAAACCACTTTTATTCTGTTGGTAAAAGATCGTCAATATAAGACACGAAATATCCACCTTATATTATTAATTCAATATCCCTCTGTATATCATTGTAAATTTTTTTTTGCGTTCAAACTGCTTAATTACAGCAGAAACGTAATTTACAAAGGCGTGTCACAGAACTTGATGATGTCAGTTCAATCTACGTCAGTTTACACAGAACGGAGAATTGGTTCAAATGAATGTATTACATCTTTGTCATCGTTATCGGCGCCAACAAAAAAAAATAAGTCGATTAAAATCAAGCGTGAAATTAAGAAATCCGTTGTGGTATGTCTGCACTGTCCTTTTTTTTCTGTCTCTGTCTGTCTTTCGCTTTCTAGGGTTGTGTTGCAATACGTGTCGTTGAGAGACCAGTTTAAAATTCAAAAAAAGACCCAAATAAGGCAGGCATGCTGACAGTGACGTTGACACGCATATCCCAGTTATTCTATCGCGAGAGTTTCTTTATCTCTTTATGCATCCCCCACTTGAGACACCGCCTGTTGTTGAGCTTATAACGCGTAAAAAATATATATATACATATTATAATGTATTATTTAAAACAAAAAATAAAAATTTAAAAGAGAAAAAGACAACTCGTCAACCATCAAAGAAATGCGATAAGAACAAAGGCTGCCATCTTGCGTTCGGTTCTGTCTACTGATCTGATGAGAATGGTGTACGCACGCAAGACGCAACAACAACTGCGTCGCTCGTTTCTTTTCGTTTCTGGCATTTGAGAAACTCGCAGGACGAAATGATTCCGAACGAGGGGTTTACTGTGTAGTGATGCAACCCCATACATATCTGGAGATTAGTATATGGCTCCAAAACGCCACAGAGCTGCTGACTGCTGTCCTTATAAAGTCACGGCGGGGCGTGCGCGTGCGGGTCACGTCAAAAGTTTTTTCCCAGACGTTCCGTGTACTTTGGCACGGCCACATAGACACACGCACACCCGGCAAATGGTAACGAACACGTTATCCTTGCTGATGGTCGTTTACATTGACAGTGGCATGTAATCACTACCAAACGTCAACAATCTGGCAGATATTATCGTTCGCTCTTTCCCTCCCCGACTAGTGGCCGAGTTAAATCCGGATTCACGTCTCCGGATGACAAGCTCACGTTTAACATGTTACAACGTGTCGGAGGATTCACTCGTCACGTCAATGTTTTGTGCGGCGAGTTCGGGGTCTAGCCGATCAGTCGACGGTCTGGGGTTATTGCAGTACGACCTTCTAGCGTATTTGCTTGTCAAAGGATTGATCACTGATATACGTTTCGTGTTCCAAACGAACACGATGAAGAGAAAACAACGAACGATAGCAACGATATAAAAGAAAAGAAAAGCGAAATAAATTTTCAAAAAATGAATATCAACACGGTTGTTTTTTTTTCCCCTTCGACGCGTATGATCACTGCTCGATTTAAATAATCCAGCGCAACAGCAAGCCACCATATATAGACTTGTCGGAATCAGAACTATGGCACACACACTCCATGCGAGTTCCTGCTTCAACATTTCGGATCTATTTTATTGTGAGGGGCATGTTACTGCAGCAGTCATAAGTCCCTACATGGTCACTTATATGAATAAATTACGCAAAAGGATATTCAGCTCGTTCTCGTTTCTTTCGAAATGTGCAACGGTCAGTTTAAAAGATGGAAATCAGATTGTTTGAAAAAAAAGAAATAGGGAAAGAAAAAAAGAAAAACTGGTAGCGACGCTCTTGTAGTGCCTTCCTCGCTCTTTTGATAAGCTTTTCGGGCCATCAAAGAATGCGCTGGCCCGTCCGTGGCGTTTTTTTTTTGGGCGTAGCACATCTCCGACGTCAACGACTCTCACTTGTTGGATGTTATGTTGGCACCCGGAGCACAGGGTCAACACGAAGAACAGAACAATGTCCTGAATTAAAAGAAATCCGTTTCAGGTTTACAGTTTAAACTTGTTCGAACGTTTTTGAATAAACCCGAAAATGACGTTAACTATTTGCGTCCAACTATGCGTCACCTTTGTTTCTTTATTTTATTTTTTTTTCTACCAAATATCGAAAATGAACGAAGCAGCAACGAGAGGCATTCTTGGCGAGCTGCCAGGAAGAGACCATAAAATAGGTGACATATGATGTGTCAGTCATCAAAGATGTTATCGGTGTCTAGACGGATCGATTCACGGACTTGGAATCAACACTAAAAATTGTCTGAATGTGAATGAGTTTGGATAACGAATTCGAAAAGAAACAAAAAAACATAATAATGATAAAAACAAAAAGATAAACACCCAACAGCAAGACAACAAAAGAAAACCGGTCGTCTGTGCGTGAATTTTGGGTTTTCTCTCGCTTTTCGATGCGATTCAACAGAATCTGGCCAACAAACAAAGTTGATTCCCCTTTTGGGATCATTTCAGATAAAACTCTGGAATATTTGTAAGAACCAGGAAAAGATGAAAGTCTCGACATGATTTGAGACTGTGGATTCCATTGTTGTAAATGCTCTGCCTTGAAATGGTTTTCAAAGAAGAATTTCCAAGGGACGGAAAATTATGCGGGTGAATTCGAACCCCAAGGAAAAAAAAAACGGGAAGAATAAAGACATCATGCAGTTCATCCTAATGTTTCCTCGACAAACCAGAGGAAGTATCTCAAAATAGAAAATGACTCCAAAAAAAAAAAAAGAGAGACAATATGTAAGAAAAAAGAGGCGGGGGGGGGAGGAGGAGGAAAGGGGACTGAAAAAAAAAGGTGAACGAGAAGAGGATGCAGACGGTACTACATAAAAAGAGCTTCGTTCGGTTAATGCAACAAGGTCGAATGGGTTGCTGAAACGCCCCCCCCCCCACCCTCTTTTACCCGCAGCAAAGAGTCGAGCACTCGAGGGCTGTCGGTGTTTAAAAGACGAGAGCAGGAGGATGGTTTCTCTTCAGTCTGGTGGCACACGTCTTCCGAGATACCCGTGTGATCGTAACATTTGCCTTCTTTATACCGTTTCCCTTATTGGTTGAACTCTCTGGCTGTTCCACCATTTTTTTTTTCTTGTCGTGTGCTTCGAAAGAAAAAAAAAAGAAAACGTTCTGTCGTGAAATTATACAATGGACTCTATTCGTCGGAGAGTCATCTTTGTCTCGTCGCACATCAATCACTAGTTGGCGAAGAAGCGACACGCAAACAGGAATTTTCTGTTTTATTTTCAAACTACAAAGTGTCATTGATCAAATTCCTACCTTTTTTTGGGGAAAAAGAAAAATCACGACGGTCGCTCCGTTTTCAAACAATAACAAACGGGAAAAGAAGAAGATTGTCTCCGGCTGATTGATGACCGTGAGGATGACGCCGACCTGCTGGGTGGCGGTGATCTGGACGTGCTTGCTCGTCTCTACCTGCAGCGGGTGAGTCATCTGGCCTGTCAATTTTTAAACGCTCGCGCCGCAATCCAAACAAATGAAGTCCTTTATTCTTCTTACACCGTTTAGAATCATTAAAAAAGGGAAAAGCTCGTAGACGTATACTTAAGTAGTTGACATTGGCGGACTACTTTATATTCGCCTGTCTTTAAAATTTTTTTTTGCTAAAGTGGGGACAGCTGTTGTGTTACTAGTCTCGCTGGTTGATCTCTCCACATATGGTTGTGATGTTGGTTTGTGTGTGTGTGTGTGGATTGAGTGAGGGCAACGGAGAGGAAGAAATCTTATCTCTTCACTTCGTCCAACAGAATCGCTTGATTGACCACTCGGCTAGTTTGTTTTTTTTTTTTTTAAAGACCGCCTCTGTTTTCGTTCTCTCTCACACGATCTACCCCGACTAAATTTTATTATTTTTTAAAAATATATTTTATGTATGCGTTCATTTTTGCCGTACTCTATAACTTGGCCACAAGTTCAAATGCTCGCGCAGCAAGCGGATTGTAATCAACTATAAGTCAGACTTTGTCCTTTTTTTCTTTGTGAATCGTTGATGCGAACAGAGTCGCACGATGAGAAGTGAAAAATGACAATAGTTGATTGATTGATCGATCAAGAGTCAAGATAGTTTTCTTCTTCAACGTTAGAACTTTAACGATGTTTTTTTCAGAGTGTTTGCGACAATGGTAGAAAGCAGGCGGATCGGTGGTGCGACCGGCTGCTCGTTCAAAAGCCTTTGCCGAGCGCTGATGGTTGAAGGAACGTGAGGCACCAAATGATCCGTCGGCTTAGTCAGTCCATAAATCATGCTGATTGGGTTAGGATGCGCGCACTCTGAGAGACGCAGTCAAAATACCCGTTTTTGACCGCGCCACATACATAATGGGCCAAGATCCGTCGTTAGATCTCCCCGACGACCGATGTGCCGGTCCGTGTGTTTTGTTGGGCCATCACCATCCGAGTCTGCTGCCATCTGCTAGCCACCCTTGACGTGTTAACGAATTAGCATCGTAAACTTAAAAAGATGGGGGGGGGGGACTAAATAGGAAAAGAAAATTGCTTTAACGGTCACATGGAGAGCAATGAAAGATGCTCTGTGGCTTAACTCTTCGTTTTCGATGTGGGTCCTTAAATAGCGATGACGCCACTTTGGGGAGATTACAAACAAATAAAAAAGCATGCACGTCGTATACATAAAAATATACACTTTAGAGTCATTGGCTAGATAGGGCTTAAGTCGAGTGCACCGGATGCGGAAAATGACCAATCAAAGAATATTGTTCCATTTCGAACCGATACAACGGAGGTGACGAGATTACAGCAGCGTGGTATAACACAAGGCGGACGTAATTGAATAGATTATTATGGCTGAATCATTCCTAAATGCACGTGAATATTGGGGTTTCAAAGATTTTGAGAGGAAAAATGTGCAGTTCATTCATCATACAATGTTATAAAGCGTTTTGACTTTATAGCATTTCGTGACGGGCTATGGATCAAATTAGATATCATTTCCAGCTTTTTTTTCTTCTTGTCATTTCATATTCAACCAGTATATTTTTTTTTTCCATTAACGAAAAAGAAAGTAAAGGGAGTAGAATGAAAAAAAAAAGGAGGACAAAGGAGAAATGCTGTTGGAACTATTCTTCTTATTCTTTTAAGAAAAAAAAAATATTTAACTGAGGTTGCGCAGATGATTTGCCATTCTAGTCTGCGTTGCCCTACATGGCATTGGAGACGATAATAAATTCTGTTGAGTCGTTTGGTTAGAAATAGAAGAGAGGGGAAAAAAAGGCAAGAACAAATTAAGAACTTGTACATTTTAAATTGTTTGAATAAATATTTTACCCATATGGGTTGTTGACCTTGGACATTTCACAGTTTTTTTCTTGGTGGGGGAGATTTGTTGAGTAAAACACGCCGATACAAAACACTAAATAAATAATAAAAATAGAAAAGAGGAAACGAATAGTGGCATCATAAATCATTGGCCGCTTTTGCCCCGGTCGTTTACTTCAACGGGGCATATTCAGCTCTCAGCGTGCAGTCCAATTGTCCCGATGATTTGATTGCTCCATGAATAATTGCTCGACTCCAGATGGAGCCCATCTTCAACAACCCCTTGATGTAATTCAACCACAAAAAGGAAAAACAGGAACGGGAACACCAAATATAAATCGTTCGAGCAAACGGTATAGTAATACACATTATAAAGATTGGTATGTATATATAGAAAGAGGTCAAAAACAGATTTCGAAACTGGGCGTGACTCTGATCAGAATCTTTCGGTCGTATTTTATCATGCTTGACACAATCTACCCCCCCCCCTTCTAAAGGAAAAACGAACCCAAAAAAGCAAACTATGAAAACGATTCTTCTTCTAGGGCATTGGGAATAACACGAACCAATATCTTGTAATGTCTGGAACAAGCGTAACCCCGATTTGTCATTCCCTAGTAGACCTAACAGTAAATCAGCCGTTTCTTTCCGAAAAGGAAAACTTCTTTTTAGTGAGATAGAGCCAAAATCAGATTTCAAAATATATATATATATATATATAATCTTCAAATACGGAAATGGAGTTGTTTGATTTTGTTGACTGTTCCAGGCTTTATAGTTTCCGCAAGAGCGAATCAAACACAGAAAATCGTAGGACTGGAATAATGGTAGACTGCGTGTAGGGGTGACCTAGAAAAAAAGATGAAAGATGATTTCATCCCCGTTTTGGAGAAGACTAAAATATACATAAATAGCCGCTACTTTTCTTATAAGAGTTTCGAAAAGCCATATAGGAAAAACCGACATTGGCCCAGAAGCTACAAGGTTTTCTTTTTTTTTTTTTTTTTTACAAAAGATATGAACCATGTCAGCAATTACGATATATGACAGTGCGAGGAAGAAAGAAGAATGAAGGCTGTGAAGGAAAAAAAAAAACGTTTCGTGAATGCTGAACGAGAGGATGAAACTAACTTTCACAATCATTTTGAATACAGAGATTTCTGTCCGCAACCAGTGACAAGGACAGTTTCATGTAAAGTCAAAAATGGTACAGAGACTTACACGAAGATGGTACCGCGCCTTTGCAAGCGAAACTGGCCTCCTTCTCAACAAGGATCCTCATCATCGCAATCTTCCAACGGCACTCCACAGCATGTCAATTGCGGCATGGAACCAAGGTAAAAAAAAAAATAAATATATTTTTAAAAAATATATAGATATATATGTATATTATGGCTGGTATTCGAAAAACATGGCAATGCACTCTGAAATATTTCGTTTTTGAAGAGAGAGGGGAAGAGAGAAAAAAAAAGCTGAAAGCATCAATCATTTGTCTTCTCTCGTCCTTCACTTTTCTCATTTTTATTTCAAACACAAAAATAAACTTTGTGTTTCAACTGTATATTCGTTGTCGTGTCCTACTCAATACGAATGTATTTTTCTAAAAATTAATCTCCATTCTGACTGTTTTTGTTTATACTTTGAAAATGCATCAGAGTGAAAGAACGGCCTAGACTGGTGACTACTTATAAGCAAATAACCGAGATGCAGTATCGTTGCTGTCCCGGTTTTTTTGGAGAAAACTGTGATATGGGTAAAATCAAATTTAAATCGTACAAAAAACTGGGCATTGAAACAACTGGCATCCCTCCCCGATTTAGAATGCTTCAACTGCACGACGTTGGAGCGGATGGAACGGCGTTTGAGGACCGTGGAAGAGACCATTCGTGGTGGCAACGGAAACTATAGCAGTTACGCTGGCCCACATCAGCGATCGTTCATTCGTCCTGGACGGCCAGATATGAGCCATGTCACTACGACACCCAGAGGGTATGACAAATCTTTTACGTCTTTAGTGTTTTAGTTACGGATCTAAACTGAAAAGGTCCGTCCCTCGATTGAAAAACGATTTCCGTGTAGAGCGGCACCAAACGGCAGCACTCACATGCGTCGGCCAGCCGTCGGCATGACTCGTCGTCCGTTCAGGTGCAATTAAGATGATTTTTTTTTAGCTTTGTTTTGTTTCATTTTTGATGAACGTTTGGCATCAAATTGGAATATATTACATGACATTTAAGTGGGTATCACGATATAAGGAAACCGGACGCGGCTCTTGAACGCAATGGCCCAGCACAGCAAGGATCGTCAGACGTGTCCGCTGGAGTGCGAGCACCTCAACAGACGAGATGCAACTGTCCGGCAGGACCTCCTGGACAGGCCGGACCGCAGGGTATTCATATCGAAAGGAATTGAGAAAATGGGATTAAAAACTGGCAATTACATTTGGATTTACACACAGGACCGGTTGGGTTGACTGGAATTCCTGGATTACCCGGAAGAAACGGGGTCGATGGGACTACAGGTGCGCCAGGATCTCCAGGTAAAAATGTTGCATCATCAATGATTAAATTGAATTTCGTTTTCTAAAGCAAATTTGAATCGGTCAAGGTTTGGAAGGACAACCTGGACAGAACGGTTCACCAGGGATCGACGGGCTTCCTGGTCTGCCCGGGAACCCTGGTCCACAAGGTCTTACGGGTCTACCTGGTTTACCCGGTTTGAAAGGTGAAACGGGTCCCCCTGGTCTGACGGGAGAACGCGGTGCACCAGGTCTTGATGGAATACCGGGGACACCAGGTCTTCCAGGAGAATCAGGTCTTCAAGGAATTGACGGTGTACCCGGCGCCCCAGGTCCAGTTGGGCCGGCAGGTCCTGCAGGTAAGCAATAGACCTTTATCCCGTTATTTTCAAATAACGGGATAGATGAACATGAACAACTCAAAAAAACAAAAATTGGCCAAAAATAGGGCCCCCTGGTCTTCCTGGACCTCCTGGCCCACCAGGGCTTTCGTCCTACTCTCGCACAAACAGTCGCGATGGCTCTGGTTTAGACGATGATGACGTGCCAACAAGGGTAGGATTACCTGGTCCACCTGGTCCTCCGGGACCTCCAGGTGCGATCGGTGCTGCAGGTCCCTCTGGTGAGCGGGGCGAAAAAGGTAAGAATAGAAATTGCCTTTTTCGAGGTTTGGTTGGTCTTCATAATGAGGGAGGGGGCAACTTGCCCACTAATATATTGACCAAAGCAAAATCTTGGCTTCATTGCTCTGTAACTTTTTTTGGGAGGCTGTTCTGACTAACCACTGATCAGCAAAAGACAACTAATTAAATTGACACCAGGTGAAGCAGGTGATAGCGGTGCAACAGGACCGCGAGGCCAGAGAGGAGATAAGGGCGCCAAGGGTGAACGAGGTTTCGACGGGGTCCGCGGACCACCAGGTTGCCCAAAATCATTAATCCCAACTAAAATATAACTTTTTATAATATAACTATATTCTTAATTTTTCATTTTCTGTTTAATGGCACTTCTTCCTTAACGTTAATCAAGTTTCAAGTCTTCTTGGTTGATGTATTGGAGACGAGCACAAACTAAGCGTTGATGCTAATTGATTTGAAGGTTGCGATTTGATTACATATTTCTATGATTGTCCAACTAGGTGATTCTGGGCTGACTGGCCTCCCTGGACCGAAAGGTGACAAAGGAGATGGTGGTAATGAATATTTTCGACATTGAAATTCAATGCAAATCAAATTTAAATATTTCGTTCGTTTATCTAAATAGCATTAGATGGCGTTGATCTTTCAGAGTCGATTCTTCAGTTGCATCAGCTGGTCGATGATTTGCGAAGCCAAATCAATGAACTACGCGATCGTGTCGTTATACTTGAACTCGGAGTCGGTGAATCTCCCGATACTGCGGAGGCCCATTCCAGCAACCCCGTGGCTTCGCCTCCAACACAAACTCATACCCCAACGCCTATCACTACGACTACCCCACCACCTGTAACTCTCATCGCCACAAATATGTTTATAGATTCGCTATTTGTTGTAATGAACCAGTTTACGATTTGCATAACAGGTGGTAGTTAGTGCAACACCTCCAGCACCGGCATTGTCCGAAGAAGAAGAGTCTGATGACTACGACGAAGATGCTGCTGTGTTGGCCACATCATCGACGACTGCTAGTCCGGTTTGTTCCCATTTCTCAGTTTAATTGAATAACCTTAAATAACAAAACAGGATTTTTTAATTTGAGTAGTCTCCAGCTCTTACGTCACCACCTCCGCCAATCGTCAACCCACCGCCGCTCTCTACAGGTGACCAGGATTACGGAGAAGAGGATATAGACTCGGAAGAAGATTACACAGAGAACGAGGATGAAGACGAAGATTTAGTTTTGGATACAAGGCCGTCTTCAACTGCTGGCCGAGCTTCAACTTCAGCTCCGGGACGTGGTCGACCTAATGCTGTTGTCAATAATGGTGGACGTGGAAATGTGGCCAACAATTTATTAGCTGAAGATGATGACGAGGGTATTGATTCCATACTGAGCCCCAATTCACGAATAGAGCCCATTGGTATTATTTGAAAATCGTTTTCATTTTAATTGCACATGTTATTATTAATTTGTGTTCTGTTTGCAATTTAAAAGGACGAGGAGTTTCCACTGTAGATGCTGAAGAGGATGAAGAGGAAGAAGAAGAAGATCCAGAGTACGACGATTATGACGATTCGCCAACTAGCCGATCCAAGCGGCATAAAACAGTTTCGAAGCATTCAAAACACCCTACGCACTCTAAGCATTCGAAAAAAATGAAGCCTCTAAGAACTAAATTGAAGCCGAAGCAATCTTCAGCTTGAATTATCCACCGATATTGAGAATACGATTTTTCGTTTGCCATTTTTGCTTTCAATTTTTTGTTCGGTTGCCAAAACCTATCTATCATTTTTATCAGTTGCCGAGGCTAAAAAAAAATGACTGCCAAATTGCCTTTAATAATAGTTTTTTCGTCTTCTCGCATGCTCTGCAACTTTTCTTCTGTTTGTTAGAGAAAAAAAATGAAAAAAAGCAAAACAAAAACATTTTGATACAAACCGGCTTTACTTTAAACATTTTTTAACCTAGAATTGGAATTTCTGACTGCCGCCCAATTTTAATTTCCACATCACTGCCGATTAGTTCTGTTTCCCACAGAGATGTTGCTAAAGGTCCTTCCCCAACGTTTTTCATTTAGGGTGTCACGGTGGAATAAACGGAACCATATACATAATACACTTATCTCACATTCTCTCTGTTCGCTTAAGAAAAAATGTTGATCACTGATTGTTGGTTGAAAACGTAGACCAGACGACACAACGATGGAAAAAGGACAATGAATTGCAATTGCTTTGTCGGATGTTACATCATTTGGAAGTAAAGTCAAGAGAAGCAAAATGGCGACGTACAGCCATCCCATTGCATTTGGGTCATTGACTCATTTGTCTTATTTATTCGTCCAGTCTGCATACTTTGGTGTTTGGCCAATATCAACTGAGGCGCTCAAAAGCCAAAGGCTAGTCAAGCCTCCGTCTATCGGTGTACGTGGAAATAGAATAAACTGCGTCTGAAGTTCGCAAAAAAAATGAATATAACGGAGTTTCAAGGTTAAACTGATGGTTTGGGATGGCGGTAAGAGTCCGCTGTCAATTCTAGCGAGAAAATCTGAGAAATCCAGACGTCGAAGAAAGTTTTGACCTATTATTACGTTTGGATAATTTTTGAATTAAAGGTCATATTTCCATATTGCCAATAGGATTCGTAATATTTAGAGTGCGTTGCGTGAAACGTACGTTAACATTTCGTTCGGTTGAAACTGTCGTTTGGCCAGAGATGAATTGATTCTTTACGACATGAACATTCAAGCCAACAGCATTATCGCCTATGGGGCATTTGCTGGCGAGAGGGCCCGGCAATTACGATGTCGATGTTATTGAAGGAGGGTCAAATTTTTGGTGGGCTGTATTTGCAAGAACTACTTTCCTATGATCTTGGCACACAGTTAGCCTACGCAGTTGGTAATGTAATGAAAATGGAGATTTTCGGTCGCTTTATGCGGTAAAAAAAAACGAATCGGGATCTTGATCTGTCGTACCTCGACCACAGGGCATGTCGCCATAAATTCCGTAGCTAAAAATGTTCCCTTGGGTGAATTTGTTGCTATTTTTAGTAAGATACTATTCCATTCGGGCTATTGAACAGTGTACAGGTAGTAAATGAAGTATGCCTCAGTATATATCAGGGTACAGCACTTGTCAATTTCATAGTGTCATTGCATCATCCCACCGTTGCATTGAAAAAGACGTTTTATTGGTGGCTTTCTTATTAAAATCAATTGATAACAATGCTTGCTTAAATCAAAGATTTCATAATCCTACGTTTTATCTCCATTCATATTTAGAATGGTATAGATTTCAAGTTACGCAATAAAAAAGCAAAACAAAAATAAGGGCCAGCATGTTCGTCTGCTTAGTATCTGTTCTCTTTGTAGAGGTCTACGTGACCTTCGTCATGTATACAAACATAGTCACGTTGCAGTGCTGATGTACTTGTGTGCTTTGCTCGGCAGTTTCATTAATTCTTCAGCACATTCAACATCTATCCGTCAGCTCGTCGAAAGCTGAATAAAAAGGTGATATTTGCTTACGTGCATGAACTTTCAATGAGTTCTTGTTGTTTAAATTGTCGTTTGCCAAGGCTTGTTTTCATTATGTAACTTTATTTTCTAAATTGACGTCTATGTTTCCGCTGTTAGGAGAAATAAGAAGTCAAATATTGGACAGCCTTAGATGTTGGCTGTGATGTGATAAGAGTTACTGCTTGTAATGGCTGTAAAATATTTATACAAAATTATTGTGGACAAAAAAATTAATTGTTCTTATCTATGTTTTCAGCCATGACTTCCATGCAAAATATTTTTTTGGCAAGTTGGTCACCCGTTACTGAAGGGAAATACCATTCAGAAATCCTGCCAGAAGTACTTGAGTTCCAGTCAAGTGTCAGTGGCTCTCAGGCCTTTCTACTTTGCAGTTCATCCTGATCTTTTTCAGCAGCATCCTCAAGAACGAGATACAAATGAAAATTCTCTCAAGCAGCTCAATGGCTACATTGAAACACTTATGCACTCTAAACCTGTAAGACCAGCAAAAGTCAAATTCTTTCTTCGGAAACAGCAGTCTACTGATCAACAGTTCAGGGCTGTAAGCATCTCCCTTGCCCAAAGAGACATCCGTGGAGCAGTACAGAGTATTCTTTCTTCGTGTGCTCTGTCAACTCAGTATGTTGACAATCTGGCCACCAAAAATGTCTCATCAAAACACAAAATTTCTATTCAAGGTAAATCAATAGTTAACAGCAGTCTGGTTTTCAACATTATTCCCAAATTCATGTTTCCCTGTCTTCAAATAGATGAAAAATGGGATGCAAACTTGTGGGAGGATACGTTCCGAACGGTGGAAAATACTCCGCCAAGGGAAGACACTTTGTCCGATTGGGTGAAGAGGTACAGCAAAGATGCCGATGAGCGTTCAAAAGCATGCCAACCCGTCCGTGACGAAATCTCCCGATTGCAGGAAGAGCTATGCAAAAAACTCCAGTTGAAAGATCTCGTGTGGGCCTGTGGATGGGGAACGTCCCATTTCCGTGGTTGTCTTCAGTCGTTTCAATCTCTTGTCACTCATCATCCTGAAGAAATGGAAATCTTAGCTGGGAAAACTGTGATTTTCGGTAGCGAGTCTGGAGTTTCCCTTCAAGGTAATCATCTCTACTTATTTTAGTGGTCTTTCCTGCGTTCCTTTAAAATTATGTATTAAATCAATCGAATAAATTTTTCCTGTATTGATTTCAGGACATGTCGTTCTGAATAGCGGAGAGGTTCGCCACAATTGGCTGGATGTGATCCGTAACTTACTACGTTATGAGATTCCACTAAAGCGAGTACCCGCGCTGGAGAAAGCTCTTTCTCGTTCCTTTTGTGAAATCAAAGTAGCACAGCGCCTTTTTCGGCCAGAGCTGTTAGCTGAGGCATACGAGTCTCACCTGAGGATGTTAACAACCAGCATGGGTACGTGCCTCACAAGATTTTCCGAAATTCACTTTGTCTTTTTTTCTTTTTAACTCTTATTGCATATTATACGTTAATAGGTGACTACCGTGCGCGACATCAATTTCCCGATGAATGGCCTGAGAACATGAGCGACTTTCATTTAGTTGTCGAAGGGGAAGCTGGTCCTCTGATGCTGTCTCCGAGTGGACAGTTCATTACTCCGTCTTCTTGTCCGATTTCGTTACTCGTTTCATTCATAACAGCAAATCTTCAGGAAGCCCGTTCACGACTAGATCATTATGTAGCTGACGTGAAGCAAGAAAAAGCCTTGATTTCAGAATGCATGCAAACGGTATATAAATTATTTCTTCGACTCTATTGCCTATTATTTATCAATGAAAATTTTTTCGTGCTTTAGTTTGGGCTTTTGAGTTTGGACAAAGACGATAACGTAACTCCGTCTGAATGTAGCCAATGCTGCCGACAATTGCTGAAACAAATCGATTATTTACGTCCATTCTTGCAAAATGGTCGTATTCGGATCACCCATTACTACTCCTTACTTTCGGATGGCGAAATGTGCATCCCATGGAATGCAAAATAAAATGAATCTACATATTGTAAGAGCCGTCTGACGTGTGAAGTTACGCACACAAAAAAAAACTTATATAAACAAATTCTTTCATATATAAATTGCTTGAGTAGAATATGCCGGCGGTTGTGTTAAATTGCATATCATTATTTTCTTCTATGTACTGTGTGCTTCGAAAAGCTTTTTTCTTTCGCGTTTTTATGAAGATTGATTTACTTAAAATTAAAGTTTTGTTGTATTTGTATTGATGGTATTCATGTCTTTTCTCTAATGAAAATAACTGAGCAGTAGACTTCCAGCCATTTGCTCCCGATTGTCTTGTATTTCGTTATCATTAAATAGTCATTGGAATTAGCAACGACATTCTATATTGCCACAGAAAAATTCCCATTTGTATCAAGAAGTTTGGGGTTGGTCCTGTATCGTATTCTAAGTACCGGTACAGAAGATTTTCCCTGTTTCTCAACATAGAATCAAAGGAGATTTATCTGAACATGATTTATAACTATGTTTGAAAACCAAATCGATATGATTTAATTTACATATTGAGCAATTCTTTTTTTACGAACTTCACACCTATTCAAATTAGCCTCGCCGAAGCTCAATATGCAACGCCATCTTACACATTGGGGCCAATGCTAAATGTATCTTGTATCAATATGGAAGCACAAATGTCAGAAGGAATGTTGGTTATACTTATATTCTCGCTAATCTTTGTATCTGCTGCACTGAGCGTACAACTTGGTATAATTCTATGGCGTAAATCTCATCCACGCTCATTCGACATCGCAACGTTCTGTGCTCTTTGCCTGATTCCATCGGTTACCGCCTTCATACTCTCTCAATGGTGGTTTGTCATTTTGTGGGGTATATTCTTTTTCGTTTCAACTATGGCCTATCTCAAAGCTCGATTCGAAAAGCCTTTACTTCCATCCAAGCCAGGTCTGATTTTCCACTGGTTTTCTTTTGTGCATTATTCCAGTTTTTTGCTTTCGTTCTGCGGATTCCTGGCTTACACCCTTTGTCTCTACGTTGGCAGCAGCTACTCGATCACTGATGTAAGCGCACGTGTTTTATTCTGCGGACTTTACTTTGGCCTTGTTGGCCGCGATTTTGCAATGCACATTACTGACAATTTGTTTGTTAGTCCAAAGTCTAAAAAAGGGCGTCCCCTCCTACCTTTCCATAAGGCCGATCTAGGTTGCTGCTTGCTCTGTGGATACTACTTGAGTGAGCAGACCAAATGCACTTTAAGTTGCCAACATGCCTACCATGAGAGTTGCGTCAGAGGCTGGTACATGATCGGGAAAAAATCTACCTGTCCAGTTTGTTGGGAGAAAGTCGACTATCAACTTCGTAATCGCAATCCGTGGGAAACACCAGATGAAATTCTACAAGCTTACCATGATTTCATCCGTTGGCTTGTCATTTATCTGCCAATTCTAATTACCGTTTTCTCCATTATCTACGTTCTGCTTTAAAAAGGCCTGGTTACTGCTAACAACGTTCAAGGTGCAATAATAAGCACATCAAACAAGATAAATAAACCGAAAAGCTTAATCAAACATGTGTGATTTTTCTTTGAAAACACTACTACATTATCTGTTTCAGTAAACATAACTTTTTTTTGTTTGGTGATAACAGAAATTTGAGACTGAGGGAAAATAAGAATACACCACAAACATCACAACGTTTGCTACAAAACGTTTTCTTGTGTTCTACAAACAACTTGGGAACGATCACGCGCCAAAATTCGAAGCTCCCCATTGGTTGAGACCATGGCCTACTATAATAACGGCCTATCAACGCGCAATACCCCCAGCGCCTAAAACTGCATTGCCAGAGGGGCGTAATACCCCAAATCGAGCTCCACTTTCCACTGTTTGGTAACAAATACACAATAGAAATGAGTGGAAGGAAGCTGTGGAAAGTGGAATTTTTTTTTCTTTTCTAGCAGCACTACAGTAGTACCCCTTTCTCAAAGGACATATATCCCAATAACAATAATGATTCCAATATATCCCATTTCACATAAATCAAACAATAAGAACACGGTTGAATTTTCAAGGTTTTGTATTACTTTTGAAGTTTTATGACTTTTCTTTTCTTTGGTTTGTTAGACACAACTGGAATTTTATCAAATTGCACTTTAAACCTCTTTTCTTCAGTTCACAGAACAGCAAGGAAAAATTTTTTACACAAAAAGATTCCAAAATACCACTAACATTCATGGAAGAGTTGGCCACAGATATTGACGGGCCACTTGTATGGAAATCTGGATAAAGGTTACCAGAGACAAACTGTTTTTCATGAGGTGTTGATTGCCTATTAAAATCAGTAGGTGGTTCACATGCAAAGTCTTGATCAAAGTGGGAATGCATGGTTTGTTCTTTCTCCTAAAAAACATAAATATATTGGTTAAAAGATTAGCCGGACATGCCACCATCTGAATTTCAAATACTTACCAAACTTGTTGAAGGAAAAATACTACCACAGGTAGACTTCATTCCTGGAAATTCTGACCGTTCATAGGAATTGGAAACCAATGAACCCATTGCCTGGTCATTTGCCTGAAAAGGAAAAATGTTTCTGTTACACAATTAGCACTGTACATAAGAATTTTGCATGTCGAAGTAACCTCATCAAGAGTAGCAGTGGATGGCCATGACCGGAACAGACTGGGTACAGCGTTTTTCAGCAATTTGTTTTTTTCATTAAAGCAGTTAGGTTCAAAGTGCAAACTGCAAATGCGGAGATTTTTGTGTAATTTAAAATACTTGGAAAAACCTGTTATCGCACTGTTGGATGCAAATTGACGAAGCCATAGTTGAATTACATTTTTGTCTGTTGGCCAACGAAAGAAACGAAGATTACTTTCTTTTTTTGCGTAACTTGAACTAGAACAAAATAAAACGCAACACTTCACTCTCATTTAAAAAAAAACTACCCTACACAAAAACCACTAATGGCGACTGAGACGCTGTCCACTTAAAGAAGCATTGCCGAGCAATGGCAAAAATCAAGAAAATTTTAATGGGTGGAATTACGCTTTGGAAAGTGGAATTCAATTTGGGGTATTACGCCCTCTGGCAATGCATTTTTAGGCGCTGGGGGTATTGCGCGTTGACAGGCCGTTATTATAGTAGGCCATGGTTGAGACTAACAGGCACCTCAAGTCACCCCACCAACTCTCCATCTTGTGGCGCGATCCGAAAACGGCCGTTGTCATTTTGCACTCGGTTTAAATCACACTACTCAAGCTGAGTCGAGTCTCCCAGATCAAGCCTACGGGGACAGAGTCTTTTGGGCGAGTTACAAAAAGGACTCCAGGGTTTCCGACTTTTGGTTGCAGGTTTCCGACACTTGGACATCTGGTACCCGACGAAAGGACATCTGTTCACCGACGTTTGGACTAGTGGTCCCCGACATTTGGGCGCAACAATATATTGTTGCTGAACCCAACGAGCGCTACACTTTCCGACAAGAGGACTCCCGTGCCATCGACATTAGGACTTTTTTTTTTATTGATGATTAGTATTGTATACGTCAAACGGACTCCCGATCTAGCGACAAATGGACTCTCCATACAGTTACACGTTGATTGTTTTATTTCTATTACCTTATATTTTATACATACTTTTGCCAAGTAGGTAGGATATTTAATTAATGTTATTATTATAGAGATGTTTTTCTATGCTGTATCTGTTTATAAATTGTACTATTTGTATTACAGAAAAAAGTATTAATAAAACTATTAGTTTAGCCCCATTTGCAATTGTATTGTTTACTTTTTGGCCATGGCGTTTGACCGAAACCAAGGTGTTATTTACGAATTAGTGCAAAATTACGTGAAATCGAAAGCATGTCTCGCGCACCTGAAGTCCTATGTAGAACAAGACAGTGTTGTAATGAGAGCTGCAACTGGACACGATTGGGGAAAGTTAAAAGCTAATGCCACATATGGCATTATTGCATCTTCTGATAATCCACAGAGGATAAATGCTGTAAGTTTCAGGTATTGTTTTTATTCATATTGAATTGTAATCGTAAGCCATGTCACAAACCCAGAATAATCAATTGATCATTCATTATTGTATATTTAACTATTGTAACAAAGAATTACATTGTTTAGGAAAACTAACTTCGCCTATTTGTTTTGTTGTTGTTAACTTTTTTTTCAAAAAACTGTATGCCGAAGTGCCATAGAGACCGAAGAGACTTTCATTCAGACGCAAATGTATTGATTTTTCGTAATATTTATAATGAATGCAAGAAAAATCCAATCAAGGAGAAAAAAGAAAAGCGCGTCAAGGCAGAGTAGAGATTATTCTTCCCGTAGTTGATTTTAGGTGTGTTTTCAATAAAAATGAGATGATTTTCAATTGGAAACCCTGCTAACTTTTCATGCTAAGAGAGATTAAAATATTAAGTTATCGCTAAACTCAAGAACTTGGATTTCACGATAGAAGTTTACTTACGCAATGAAGAGGTCAATATATTTTACAGTCAATTACACAGGAGGCCAAAGGGTATTGATTTCTTCATGAAGTGATTCAGGTACCCAGGCTTTATAGGCCCCCAGGAGATAGAATTTATCTTTTTGCCAAGCGGCAAGAAGCGAATCTAAGCTATCGAGATTACCAATTGTCAGTTGTTGAAGTAACACTTGTGTCTTGGGCTGGAGTTTCACCCATGTCTTGACCATTGTTGATGGAGTTGACAGCAGAGCTGCCGTGTATCTACATAACAAAATTACTTATTTAGTACGGCTGGAAAATATGAACAAAACTAGAGCCAATACGTACTTTGCTAGAGGACGACAAACCTCTCCATTAAGGAAAAACTGGGCTAAAAACTTGAACCGGTCGATACCAGCTGGATATTCAAGCTCCATTACAGGCAGAGGCCAACCACTTCTCCCAAATGTAACATTCATGTGACACATTACACGGCCCTGGTCTGAATCATAACCAGGGGCAGGAAGCTCCAAGGGGGCAGAGAAGGTGCACTGTGTAGGACTGAATATAGGCAGCCATTCGGGTTTGATGGCCCTAATACCACGCAAATAGATTTTGTTGGCATGTTCATAAATGTCCTGATAAATGATCCATTCAGGGTGCGAATAGCGCAAGATACTCGATGAGTTCAAGAAGACAGGATCTTCCATTTCTGGGCAGCGATAAGCGTATTTGTACTTTCTACAGTCTTCGGTTTCCTTGATTTCATTTGGAGGTATTCGCTTAGCCACGTGATCGGGAAGTCCAGCCATCAGAATCTGACGCAAAAGTTTGGCTTGCAATTCAGTAGGGGGCGCCATGCGAGGGTCAACCACAATCGATGCAGTGCCCGATGGTAAATTCAAGTTCGTTTCGTTTGTCAGCTAGACCCGCAGTTTTCGGACTTCACGAAGAGCTTTGCTACGTATCCCGTTCGTGGAACAAAACGCTTCAATATCACCCGAGTACTCGGCGGCGCCAACAGCACGCAGGAGTACCATGGGGTCTCCTAAAAGTAGGGACTGTCCCGTTCCAGCCCAGGACGTCTATCTTGACCAAGCCACCTTCTGTGAGTATCGCCTGCTACAGAATCGGCTGGCTGATCCAGCACAAGTTCTTGTACTAATAGGGCAGCCACCAGAGTAATGCTCAGCTGACGTAGGTCATTTTGTTGGCTTAATAATAACATCTTTGCAAAGCGCGGTGCTAATGGATAAGCTGCCATGGCTCTGCCAAGTGGAGTGATTTTTGACATCCATTCTTGGCTTTCTGTAAATGCTAAAATGAATTTTCAATATTTTAAAATGTAATTGAAAAACAGTACGAATCTTACGTTTGAGTCCTACGCTGCGTGGCGGCGGTTCCAGTGCATTTAGCAACAACAGCCGTCGCTCAGCTGCGAATAGTTGCTGAATATCAGGTGGTGTGGGGAAAGGAAAGTGGATAACTTTTTCAATGTCCATTGATTTCATTTGTAGAACTAAGTCGTCGATGGGTCTGGAATAAAACTTTGTTATACTTCCCTTGACAGTAGCCAAATCTATAATAATAATACCTTCACGCGATATCTGGCAAGGAAAATTTTTCAAACTCGTCATTAAAGACGTCAAAAGAATAGAGTCGGTAACAATGTCCCGGGCCGGTACGACCAGCTCGACCAGCACGTTGATTAATATCCCCTTCGCTAAAAAAAAAGGAATTACAAACTCTTAGACAATTAATACTACCAGACGGTTTTTAAGTATGTACTGTATAACATGCTATTAATAGAAATATTATATATTCATTAATTTCATAACATTATTTGAAAGATTGCTGTTAGCATTACCTTTCCCTGGATATGCACATTGGGACCTCGAGACAAGTGGGGCTGTTGGCTTTGAGTCAACAATGGAATCATGAGTTTGTGCTGCGAGTGACAAAAGGTTATGTACATTAATTATTTAATATGCTTAACAGGAATTCTTCCTTGGTCTTACCTTATCCTCCATTTCCACATTTCTTAATAACAGAGACTAAGTGTTGATGTATACTCTACAATGTCTTGGATGACGTATGGCAGCAACATTATAAGGAATGGTTTCGATTGCTACATCATACCTTAGTGCCTTGAATAACTAAAAGATTAGTAAATTTAAGTAAATAAAAACTTGATAGATTTACCTCTGGCATCAGCACATAAACTCTTATAATTTTATTCATCCTTTTTTCTGTAATACAAATAGTAAAATTAATAAACCGATACATCATAGGAAAACACATCTATAGTAACGAAATTAATTAAATATCCTACCTACTTGGCAAAAGTATGTATAAAATATAAGGTAATAGAAATAAAACAATTAACGTGTACCTGTATTGAGAATCCATTTGTCGCTAGATCGGGAGTCCGTTTGACGTATACAATACTTATCATCAATAAAAAAAAAGTCCTAATGTCGATGGCACGGGAGTCATCTTGTCGGAAAGTGTAGCGCTCGTTGGTTTCAGCAACAATTTACTGTTGCGCCCAAACGTCGGGGACCAGTAGTCCAAACGTCGGTGGACAGATGTCCTAACGTCGGGTTCCAGAGTCCAAGTGTCGGAAACCTGCAACCAAAAGTCGGAAACCCTGGAGTCCTTTTTGTAACTAGCCCAAAAGAGTACATGCCAGCCTACGCAAGGCAACGCTGTCATTTTCAAACTCATGTTTTGACAAACAATATATGGCGGACTCCTCAGCTGTTTGAACTAACCGTTAAATCTCTTAGATTTCTAGTGTAAAATTCATGTCTTCCCCCATTTCTGACATGTAAGACTGATTTTATATAACTTTTTAGTATTTCAATTAACGCACTTGTTCGTTTTTTTACCTAGACCTCTGTTATTGTTTTTCATTTACGACGTCGAAAAATCAATATCTGAATCGGACGACCCATTGGAATCCATTCTCTATTTTCACCCCAATAGCGAGTCAGGTAATATTGAGAGAAGAATCAGTGTTGTGGGACAGATCGTAGGAACAGCATTGTGTGTTAAGCAACTGCTTTCTGTACCTAAGCTTATAACCCTAGAGAGGGGAAAGTTTGCATTGAGTTGGAGTGGGAGGTTCATACTGGTATGTTGTGACTCTTTCCTTTTCATATAGTTCAGTGTAGAAAAGACCATTTTAGATGTTTTCCCATAATTTCAGGTTGTCGGATCTCCTCAATCGGTTTCTACTCACATTATCCATAATCAAAGAGACTTCATTCATCGGTTGTTAGGTGGAAAATTTGGAGAATTATCTGATTATTTGGAGGCTTCCAAAGCAGGTACTTATGAAGAATTCAGAGTGCAAGTTCAAACTTTCTGTGATTCACAACTGGCAACAATAAGTAAAAAGTGGGCAGAATTAGCTAGTCAGCCAATTTTGTAACTGTTCCTAAAATGAGAAAGCCACCATATTTGTCTAGTAAGAAGTGGAACAAAAAGTTCCAAAAAAATGTGAGAAAATTCGAGAACTTCTCAGATCCATCAAATGGACAAAAGCTCAACAAAAGTTCACTGACTTTACAGGCAGATTCAGTGTCACAAACTGGCTTATTAAAAAAATGGGTCCTTTTTATAGGTCTTTGTACCTTTGTGAAAGAAGTAATTGCAAACATGTTAATAAAGTTAACCAGTAGAATTACAGAGTTTATCAACCGCGGATTTCTGGGAGGGACTGCAACCGTAGATTTAGAAACAAGAATCGAAAATCTAGAAGAAACACTTAAAGAATACGTGAAAAAAGTACAAGGCCTTGAGTTAGAAGTTGCAAAACATTCAGAGAGGCTAGCAAAAATTGGTAGTCAACAATACATTGCGTCCAATGTCGAACTTGTATCAGGCCCGCACATTCAAACGTCAGTCCCTCCAACCGCTCCAAGTTTTTTCCCCTCTGCTCCTCCTCCTCCTCCCCCACCTCCACCTCCCCTTCCGCCATTGGGATCATTGAGTGTCCAAAACCAACTTAGTGCAAGAAAACCAGTAGCTCTGGCGAAGAAAACCCAAATACAATTGATGAGACCTGCCATAAGCTTGGAAGACATAATTAATGTCAAACTGAAACGGACTCCATGTGTTCAACGGACCGATAAAGTAAGCATATTACATCTTTGTTGGTATAAATAAATGACTGCTTCCGACCCTGCTAATGAAACATTTTTTTTTTTTAGTCGTCAAGAATACCGACGCCGTCAAACAGTTTACCTCGAATATCACTTGAAGCCCTCCGCTCGGTGAAATTGAAGAAAACATCTTTATTGAAAGAAACTAGTCCAATAAAGTCAAAATCACCTAAGGGGTAATTTAATAGAATGAAATCTTTTATGAAGTGTGATTCGATGAATTGTCCTAGGAAAATACGTCATGCGCTTCGGCGGCTTCCCATCACCACCAGCCCTGGCGGAACACCTAAATATGAGCGTATATGTCAGCAAGATGACATGACCCCGATCATGTCCCGTGTTCTGCTTAAACGTTTCAATGCCTTCCAAATGAGTCCAGACGAAGAAAACAAAGAAAATGATATACAGTTTCTGTAGTTTATTTCATTTTTCTCATTTCATCATTCCAAGAAACACCATCTTGGAAGAAAATCTATCGGTAATTACCCATTATTGTGTACCCGTCATTTCTCTCTTCTTCTTATTCTTGTTATTTCGACTACATGTTGCTATTTTGAATTTCAACATCACTTATAGTTTTAAACATTTACATTTTATCTCGTGATGTGTGAGAAATAAAATCTACTATTTATCTTGTATGATCTAAAATAGTTGTTTATTTTCCAACACCTTTGCTACTGCCCCCGATGTTGCCGTTCGTTATAAATTTTGAGAGTAAACATTTTCTCTGCAATTACTTTTCTCGTTTTCTAAGAAACTAGACTAAAATTTAATATTAAAAATTAAATAACGTTTGAAAAGTTTATGCGAACGGGCATCTTTATTTTTATTTTTTGCTTTTTATTTCTTATAACTTTTTATTAAGTTCTGGGGGTCTGGAATTGGGACAGCAAAAGACTTTTAAGAGTTACAGTGAACGCTGCCGGAAAATAGTTTTAACAACTCATGAAGCCGTCACTACATTTCGTATAACCGAAATTCTATAAAATTTTAATTTTTATACCCTTTTCCTAGGAAACCAAACGCTGTAGCAGTTTTTACACTTTTCTTTTAAAATTTTTCTCAGAAAAGAATGGACGGCTCTTCCTGATTGGTTATAAGGCTATTAGGCTACAACAGCAACATTCGGTCGCCATGTTGACAACAATTTTTCGACGAGATTTACGTTGTGTGTTGTCTACGTCGAGCAAATTTGCAATTCTATCGCAGCGCTCCAAGTTTATTTCGCAGTTACATTGAGACATTGCCAGTGGTTCCCAATAGCTGTGTTTGAATCTTTATCAATTAAAACTACCATTCATTTTCTGCCGAGTGAACGTGATACTTCAACGACTCAGATATTCGGTGGTTGAAAGCAGTCAAAACACTGAGCGACTCCCAAACGCAGCAGGAGTTTATTGAGGACCTAAATGCCGGTTCTGCAAGGAAACATGAAAGCATTGAACTTTTGAACATTCTGTCATTTTCATAATTCAGGGTGAGTTACACAGCAAAGAAAAATTCATCACTCTGGTTAGCAAATAGTGGCCTATTTACCATTTCCATCAAGGGACAATAATAAATAAGAATGTGCCTGTATTACTCTTACTATAAGTTTTCAAAAATTACTAAGTCAAATTATATGATTATTACCTTGAGAATTCAATGTTGTTAATTTAAGGTTGTTCTGCAGAAAGAATTGCAGTTTCACAAGCAACTCAATACATGCCATGGCACTGGTAAACGGTGATGAAAGTAATTCGAAATATGGTGCTGTTTCCGATTGTGGCATTGCAAGATTCCACAGTGCAGCTGTTCCTATTAAACAGCCACCAGTAAATGGAAAAACTTTTAACAGCAATGGTTCCTCTTCAAGTGTATCAAGTTTCAGGTAGTGATTTATTGTGATACACTTTGTTTCTAAATTTAGGTTGGAAAACCTTTTCATCAAAACTAAAACTTTGAACTCAAGGTTGAGTGTGGGCAGTGGAAGTAGTGGAGAAACAGACATTCAGTATATTAAACCCTCAGAACTATTCCCGAAAAAATTAGCCTGGGTTGAAGGAGGTTCTGCAAATACCACACCACCATTCCCTTTGTTACCAGGAGAAGACATAGTTTATGAAGTATTGTTACTTTTGCTATTGAAAGAACATATTTACTGAATATGTCACACTATGCATCTAGGGTCGCGCTGTGGAAGGGACATTGTACATTTCCAGTTACCGGCTGTATCTGTCTAAAACAGTTTCCACAGAAACTTTTGCCATTCCTCCTGCCTTGTATCCTCAGAGCAACGTGAAGGATATAAATGTCCCCCTGGGCTTAATTGAATCATTTGAATGTAAAGACATTTTCTACATTAATTTGTACTGCAAAGACGCTCGATCGTTTAGGTACATGGTGGATAATACTTTACTTGCGGATTTTTAAAACTTATTTTGGTGGTATTGAAGGTTGATTTTTGTCAACGGCGAATCTGGTCAAGACTGGGTTAAGCGTCTAACGCAAAGCTTGAATCTCCCTCGAAAGCCCGAAGAGGTCTTCTCGCTGGCATTTTGCGCATGGACTCGCGATGACGATGAAAATCATTCAGCGAAGCCGGTAGTAAACCAAACTTTCCCATGGTGGCGTAAGCTGTCGAATTACGATCAGCCGTTGACAGGAGAAAAATTATTCCGATTTGAGGTAATAATGAACAAGAACGAACTTATCAGTTTCTCCAATAGTTATTGCTAGTAGGATAATAACAATCGCCCGTGTATTCTGTTTATCAGGTGCAGCGCCAAGGTTATGACGACACCGTAACCTGGCGAATCAGCTCGGCCAACAGCGACTTCAAGCTGAGTCCATCTTATCCAACCCATTTGCTTGTACCAACTTCCATTTCAGATGATATGCTAGAAGGTAATTTGTTAACATTCTTTACATAGAATGAGAACTAGTGAGTTGGAAATAGGCAAGGAGCTTCTATTGTCTCTGCCTAACAAAACATTTTAGTGTTATGCTAAAACGGCCGGGAAATATGACAAATCATGCATGAAGAGGAAACCATTTCAATCACTCCTAAAAATCAATGATTGCTGTCCGTCGCAATCGACTTGGGATTGTTCAAAAATGGCCTTCTTGTAGTTTTACGTAAACGTCAATTAATAACTGTTATTTTACCTCTCGTATTCTTTTAAGCTGTGGCAGCGTTCCGCAGTGCCCGCCGTTTACCGGCCGTTGTCTGGCGGCACAAGCGAAATGGGGCCGTTCTCGGCCGCTGCTCCCAGCCAGAAGTCGGATGGCTTGGTTGGCGATCACAGGAGGATGAAACCCTACTTCTCTCCATACTCAATTCATGTTTTTACGACAGCGCCAACAATCCTCTAAGATCACGCCATCCAACACCGAACAAAGAAATCAATCCGGCAAATGAAGAATGGAACAGTGAAGGGTCACTTTCTATTTCGAACGGTAGCTCTGCCAACATCGAGTGCGGTTCCCTGAAAGATCTGAGTGAAGATTCTTCTTGTTTCACTCAAGGCAACAAAAAGGTGCGTTGTGGCAACAGTCACTCAAGCGTGGGTTCTAAGATTGTTTATATGTCATTTCAGTTATATTTCACTTCAATGTAATGTTGTTCAACTTTCAGAAAATGCTTATTGTGGATGCGCGCAGTTATGCAACTGCTGTCGCCAACAGGGCACGGGGTGGAGGCTGCGAATTCCCTCAATATTACCCACAGTGTGATATAGAGTTTATGAATCTTGCCAACATTCATGCGGTGCGGAAGAGCTTCCTGCTTCTTCGTGCACTTTGTCAATCAGCCAATAGCAATACGGCTACCACCGATCAATCTAAGTACATCTAATAATCGTTTTTGGCTGTATGGAATTGCTTCTAACCAAATAGTTTGATTGCAGTTGGTTCACACAATTAGATTCAACGCGATGGCTTCATCATATGGCAAATTTGTTGCGAGCCTCGTGGTACACAGCCGTTAATTTGGAGGAACATGGTCGACCTGTGCTCGTCCATTGCAGTGATGGCTGGGATCGGACACCCCAGATTGTTTCATTGGCTCAGATTATGATCGATCCTTTCTATCGGACCATTAAGGTTTGAATGATTTGTGTTATTTTCACCGAATTAAAAGTAATGTATTTTGAATTGCAGGGTTTCCAAATTCTTGTTCAGCGAGAGTGGATAGAGTTCGGTCACAAGTTTGCTGATCGATGTGGGCTTCTGGGAGGTTGCGAGGATACCAATGAGCGTTGCCCCGTCTTTTTGCAGTTTCTCGACTGTGTCCACCAGCTGATGAACCAATTTCCTACGGCCTTTCAGTTTAACCACGCTTACTTAGTCAAAATGGTTCAGCATGTTTACTCGAATCTTTTTGGAACTTTTCTACTCAACACCGTCCAGGATCGCACAATCCATCGGATCGCAGAACGTAGCCATAGCCTTTGGAGCTTTTTGCTTCAAAAGAGCAACGAATATGCTAACCACTTGTACGAGTTCACAGAAGAGGTAAATTATCTTGATCATTTTGTACTTGGAAAACTATTCTTGGCAAAAGCTCTAGGAATTAACTTAACTTTGCCCCTGTTTATGTAGCCGTTGTGGCCATCCTATCAAGTTCGTGATTTATACTTCTGGTCAGCTGTTTACACCGCCGACTTAGGTAGTAACACACCAAATGGTTGTCAGGCTGAAGATTTTCGTGGAAATTCCCCTACTGTTAATCTGAATACCAGGTAAAGGATTAGTTGATTGTCTTTTACCCTTTCTGAACGACGCCTAATTTTAAATGCATTATCTAGCAGTAGCAGTCCCTGTAGCAGTGGGTATGCCACCCCGCAGCAAACAGCCTTGACTGATAGCATGGTCGATAATTTAGCATGGAAAAATCTAAACATGAAAGGTCCAGTACGGAACACAATGGAAGATTCCACTGACACACTTGTTGACGATGGACATAAAGTATTTAGCTAGAAAATACTTTAACAGAATGTAACATTATAGTAATGTATTTTTTCTTCTTTCCCTCTTTTTTTTTAGCCAATTGCATCGCTAGATCAAGCAGATGGGGATATGGAAGCTGGGGAATGTTTTCCGCTGCTGGAACCAGAGCCTGTAAAAGAATGTTCCAGTAGGGAACATCAGGAGGCACACAATTTAGTGAGCCACTTTCATTCAAAGGAACAATTATCTCCCATAGGAGAACCAATTTCCTTGCCGCATGTTCTAGCCAGTGAAGACGATGGAGAAGAATCGGACACTGATCGTCAACATCCTTATCATAGTGATTGTCCGACATGCCAGAAAAATTGGGATCTCCTTAATCGCGGTCAGATGCAAGGTAAAACTGGTCAGTCAATTAAACATAATGATGGAGAACAAAAATCAACGCCGGAAACTACTACACGGCCTGGTTACTCAACTCCTACGTGCCTTAGCTTTGATTTGGATGGTCTTCTTCCATCCGTTGATCGTCAACAAGTTCGCTTAGGACAGATCCTAGCTGCAAAAGATGTATGTAATTTTGTTAAATTACTTTTTGTCATCAGTTCTGTATTTTTACCAATTTTTTTTCATTTAAACAGGCAGAGCTAGAAGCTCTTCGCCGTGATTTACATCAGACTCGAGTAGCGCTTTGTCGTCAGGTCTGCCATACTTGCCAATCAAGTAGAAAGACTTGTTCGAAGTCTAATTCGGTAACTCTTTAACCGTATAGCCAATTGGTGGCTTATAGAGTCATTGTTGATTTTTTAATAAAGGAAGTTCGTATGTGAACAATTTAGGAAGGTTTGATTGAAGTGTCTTGTCACGAGGGATCGCCTGGTAGAAATGAAAGTTCTGACGGTTCGCTCGGCGGGTTGAAAAGTTCACCATCATCGTGGGAAAATGTTGACGAAAAAGAAATAGGAGATAAGGTATTCAGTTTTTGAGCCTATCGGTTAAAAAGCTGTAACATCTTTCCCGTTATGGGAAAGGGCGACAGCAGCAATCGAAAACCAAGTCACTTCCAACCGAAGGTTACCGATATGTTTCCAGGCTCCAGTTGGTCCACCGATCCTGTGGGTGCCAGACCATCTTGCGCCCACATGTATGAGATGTAGTACCACCTTCTGGATTGCGAGAAGGAGACATCATTGCAGGTTTGCGTTTTAATTTAACAATTCATGTGGCTGCCCATTCATACCGTACTCTCTCTTACCAATATCTGTTTAGGAATTGCGGGAAAGTGTTTTGTTCTGATTGTGCCGATCGCGATTTGCCCCTTCCACATCAGAACTTATTCCAGCCCGTCCGAGTATGTAATGTGTGCTACGATTCCTTAAATGGAGATAATGAAGACGAAGAAATCTGTTCGAGACCGCCCCAAGAACAGGAGGGTTTTGCAGCACCGAAATCACATGTAATGGAAAGAGCCTTCAGCCTTTCCAGCTTAGCCACCGGTTCCTGTGCCTGCCATTGTTGTCAACTTAAACGGCCCAACAAATTTAAAGCTGTAACAGCCGGATCTACCTAAAAGGTTTCAAATCAATCAACTTCCTTATAGGAAGATTGCAACATAACTCCAACTAAAAATAGTCATAAAAAGCAAAACTGTTGAATTAAATTGGCTCGATTTGGTTTGTCACGTGCGCAGAATTTTGCTCAAAGTCCGGCCCGTTCATAGTTTCCCATTGGGACACTTGATTTAGCTAGGGAGCCGTAAAGGGCCAGTTTAAGTGAGACAGAAGGATATGTACGTGTCAAACCGACAGCATAAGTGGCTATGCTATATTATATTCTCGAGACCAGTTGTAGATTAAAAATTCGCGATCCATTCGGAACTTTCCATGAGTAACTAGTACGTTCATTCTATGGTTTGACGTCACAATTGTTACCAAAAAATTTTTAACAAGTAGCAAATTTTGTGTTTGCATTCGGTGTTGAATCAATTCCTAGTCTTGAATTCGTCGATTTTTATAAATTGTATTCGGTAAATGACCAGGTCGTGACTGAGTTGTGTAAAAGAAAGCGTTGAATGAAGCACATTACCGGCGTAAGGTAACCTGGATCAGTTAACGTGTTGCGACGTCCTGCTGTTGTGATATGTGGCGAACCGATTCGTATGGGAGGAAGGGGGGGGTCGTAGAAAGCAGGGAGGTGATTATATTGTTCGAATATGAAACTTTAGGGTTCACCTTCAGACGACATTTAAATGTGAATTATGAAAATAAGGATCGGTCTTCATTAGATAGCACTATATTTCCCACATTCTTTCTTTATATACTATTAACTACCTTACTGACTAAAATTCATAAGAAATGCTCTACTCCCTTTCAAAGAAAGCATAATGGCTAAGAGTTTTCTAATTCATTCAGAACGTAGCAAATTTATAAGTCCCGGAATGGTGATTTTGCTGTTTTCTAAATGGTGTAAGACATGTTATCATATAATCCGAATAAACGTTTATGGGTTCTTCTGCCATGAAGTGCCACAGCTAATAAACGAGATGCAATGGAAATTGTTCATTTTTCATTAGTATGTTGGTGAAATGGATCACATTATGTTATCACATGCAAGATAGGCATTTCTGTTCACTCATCTCTGCCAACAATCAACTGAAATTTCTGATCTGTTAATTTGAGTAGTTGGTCGTACAAGTTAGGAATTAATAATAACATTCAACAGTAACCAATTACGGAATTAGTAATTATTGTAAATTCGTAATTCTTGACGTTTTTTTTTTAAGAAGAAAAGAAAGCGACCACATTATGAACGATGTTGCACCGTAGCGTAGGCAGACGCTATATGTTTTTATTGTTATAATATTGTCAAGACTTGCTGGATTTGTGTAGGGTGGGACAGTTTATAATTTTTTTTTATTCTAATGTGTACCACGTGAAAAATTTAAGAAATTTTTGAAAATGGAGTTATCTAACGTTAACCCAAAACTTCTGGAAGAAGTAAAGTATTTGTCAACGGGCAACCTTAGCGAAACGGTAGGAGTATTTTCAATGAGTTTACCGTTAAGTTTAAACTCTTCGACATCCCAACACCAGATGTTATTACGATTGATTTAACAGGTTCAATTGTTGTTAAACAATGGAGGTTCAAAGTCATTTAAGTATGCAAGTGATATGATGACCCATTGTATAGTTGGAGAAAATGCTGACACCAGTGTTATTGAAGAAGTTAGAGACATTTTTGAGAAACCAGTTGTTCTATCTAATTGGGTTCCATTATCAATCCATGCATCAAAACTTTTACCGTAAAAAATATAGTCTCCAGTACTGTAACATCTTATTTATACATTAATAATGTGATTCCAGGGTTCTCTCTTTTGATCCAAAAATCCCTGCCATTTTCAAAGGAGTGATTGCCTCAGTGTCACAAGTATCAGCCGTTGATGTAAAAAAGCTATGGGTCTTATTAGAAATTCATGGTGGGAAATTAAAACCTACATTGGATTCAACTTGTACACATCTAGTTTCTACTAAAGCATTTGGTGTAAGTATACAATGTTGATAAAAAAAAACAACTTTGCATCTTTTAATGATTTTCTTCATTGTTTTGTTAAGACAAAGTTCACTGAAGCCATAAAACATGAATCGATAACAGTTGTTACACCTGACTGGATCATACAATGCATCTTGGAGAAGTCCTTAGTTGGTACAGAAGGCTACCATCCATCCCTATTAGTAGATTCAAAAGAGAAATCTCCACTCCGCCCACCAGTTGAAACTATGAGACTCGCAAAATTGTCCTTGGAAAAGAAAGAAGAAGTGAAGCCCCGTATAGAAGAAGCGAAACCAATTGAAGTAAAAACCGTAGAGCCAAAGAGTCTCTCTGACACACCAACATTAGCGCAGCAATTGATACAACCCGAAGTTATTAACCATACTACAACGACTATGACTGCACCCCCGTCAACAAAGAACATGCGAGTTGCATCCAATCTTCCACCCCATTTAGAGCAGCAACTTCAGCAACATTCAATGATGAGGAACACGGCCCCGAGACAGCAACAGCAAGGTATGGGTGCCCATTCAGGCGTCCGGATGGTGCGTTCGGGAAGTGGAACGACGTGGAGAGGAGCTAGCCAGCAACAGCAAGCAGTCCTCCAGCGATCTGCTTCAAATCCTACATCAGGGGGAGATCCAAGGTCTCAGCCGCAGACAATCCAAGGAGTACGAATGGGATCTGCTGTGCATCAAATACGTGGACAAGCAAACCAAGTGACTCAACCTGGCGTAGGTAGCCATTCACAACCTGGACATCATCAAACTGCACAGCAACAATTACCTGGTATGGTAAGGCAAGTTAGGCTCGTCAACCCGAATGCTCAACCACTACAGCAGCCTATGCAGTCACTTAACTCGGAGCAGGTTCGGCCAGCAGAACATTCGTCACAACAGCGGGGCCAAGCGACAAATCCAAGCTCTTATCAGCAACCGCATCAACGTCTTTCCATACCTCAGTCACCACAATTGGTCAAAATGGTAATCGCTCAGCCCCAAGCTGATGGAAAACTTCCAAATCATCCCCAGCAATCACCTGTAGCATCACCTCTGATCAATCAACAACAGCCGCAATTTTCGAATATTTATTCTCAAAATGGACAACAGGCACAACAAACGGGCCAACAGCCTGTCACTGATCAGGTGATTCCCCAACAGCATAATTTCCAGCAGGTCACGGAAGATAACTCAAACATTGTCACAAATAACGCCAATGCTCACTTGAGACAGCAACAACAGACCGATAACTCTTTTTCTCCGAATCAAGTCCACAATAATAACTTCGCTCAGCAGCATCAGAGAGGGAATCCGCGAATGCCAGTTGCTGTCAATATTCAAGGAGTTCAAGTGTCGCAGCAACAACAGGTAATTGTAAACATTTAAGAGATGCATCTGTGGTTTCATTCTTACGAATTTTTTATTCATAATTTATTAGACCGTTGTCCGAGCGCAAGGAATCCAACGGCAGCAACTAGCCGCTCCTCAGCAACCGGACTATAGCACACAGATGATAGCTACAGGTGTAGGAACAATAACTGCTGGAGGTGGGAGCCAAACGCAAGGAATGGTTAGCAACCAGCAAATGGGAGTTATACCCGGCAATCAGCAGCAACAACATCTAGTTCACAACACGGGCGTGAGACCAAATGTGAGGCCTACCCTAGCTGGCCAGGCCGTAGTTGCAGGCCGCCCGCCACTGAATACAGCTGCTTCCCCTATAGTCCAGCAGCAACAACAGCCTCACCCTCAGCAAGTTCGGCAATTGACGCCCTATCAGCAGCAATTGCTTCAAATGCACATTCAAAGTAAAAAAAAATTAATAAATATGTATATATATTCTTTAGTTTCTAGCATTATTTATTTGTTGATATTAGATATGAATCCCCAAGCTCGGCAGCAGTTGCAACAGTTGAGTCCACAGGTTAGGAACGTAGTTTTCCAAAGAATTTTGCAGCAGCAAGAGCAGCAGCAAAATATGAATCATTCGCAAGCACAGCTGCCCAATCCGATTTCGCATATGCAAGGTCAACAGCCAAATCAAGCTCCGCAATTACAAGGTCAACAACCAAATCAAACGATACAAATGCAAGTCCAACCAGCCGGACAGCGAATAATGTTACCCCAACAGCAGCAAGGCAATTGGCAAACGGAACAACAGCAAAACCAACTTGTGTCTCCACAGCAAAACGTCCGGCCTTATGGTCCGATTCAGGGCCTAGTTAATCAATCAAATCAGGGTCAAGGTGGGTGATGATTAAATTAGCATTTTTGGTCATAATAGGTTGTTATCCAAACTTTAAAACATTACTTGTGCTATAAAGTGAGTGATTGAAATGCGATATTGTAATGAACATAAATCTTATTTGAATTTTAGGAGGTAAACCGACACAGGTTATTGGTGTGAATCAACAGCCAGTTGATCAACAGTCAGTATCTCCTCAGATACATCAGTTGCAGCCACCTGTGAATCAAGTTCAACAACAGAGTCCTTTAAGCTCTGTTCCTATTCAACAGCCAAATGCAATACAACTTAACCAATTGCAGCAGCAACAATTGCAACAACAACAGCAACAGCAACAGCTTCAACAACCGCTTCAACAACAGCTTCAACAACCGCTTCAACAACAGCAACAGCTTCAACAACCACTTCAGCAACAACAAAATCAACCTCAGCAAAATCAACAACAGCAAAATCAACAACAGCTTCAACAACAGCTTCAACAACAAAACCAAGAGCAACCAAGCAATTCCGTTAATCCAAAGACTAAAACAGCCTTAGCTAACCTTCTTAGCACCAGGCTTCAAACAGCACCAGGAACACCTCAGCAACCCGGAACACCTCAACTTTCTGTAAATCCACAGCAGGTTCCACATCAAGCAATTGCTGCACAACAGCCCATGATATTACAGCAAGCTGTAGCATCCCAGCAAAATCCCGCGCTTTCTCAGGTGGTTATGAACCAACAGCAACAGCAGCATCTTTTACAACAGCGAAGAAGCCTTCAAAATATTACCAATGGCGTTAATGGAACTACGAATCCCCAATTGGCTGCTGGTGCTCCTATGGTTCAAGCAACTAATCAGCCACAACAACAGCTACAGCCCAAGTCCAGCATGGGAGGTGAGTCTTACGTCCACTGTTAGTCAGCTACGAAAATTACAGACATGTTATATTTATATATATATATATATCTTTTTTTCTTAATTCTTAATAAATTTTTGTTTATAGCTGTCCCATTTACGGGTGTTCGAATGCCTGGACCGGGAACAGCTGCTGTGATACCTGGACAACCAGTTATTCGCCGAGAATTTCCTGTTCAGCAACAACAACAGCAACTTCACAGTCACGAGCCCGGCGTCAAATTGCCCGAACACCTCTGTTTACTTGGATGCATTGTTCTGATTGTCGATTACCAGCGAAGTGTCCCATCTGCTGAACTGTTACAATGGACGAAGCTGATGTCATCTAAAGGGGCCGAAATCGAGACCATGTATAGCCCTCGAATCACCCATTTACTTTGTGAGACAAGCCGTTCCGCCGTGGCCCAACAAGCTCTTCGAGACGGCAAGCGATTGGTGACGGCTTTTTGGCTGAATGATGTGGTTATGAAGCAGCATATGTTTCCACCTAATCAAGTGTTGCACTTCCCGACACCTTACGGCGAAGCCGAACGTCCCTGTCGCAACATGCTCGTTAGCTTGTCAGGATTCGAAGGTGACGATCGCCAGCGTGTTCGATTCATGTGCGAAGCACTGGGTCTGAAGTATACTGGCCATTTCTGCAGCCAACACGACGTCCTGATTTGCCGTAAAGCCGAAGGGCCCAAATTTCAAAAGGCGCGTGAATGGCGTAAGCCAGTGGTAACAACAACTTGGATAGCTCAAGTCTATTTTGGATTCCTCAATGCCATCCACCAAATTCATCATCCAAAATACCAGCAGTTCAATTTACCTGCTTACCAACAGGATCCCTTGAAGTTTGAATTACATATGGCAGGAAATTTTCTAGCAGCTTGGCGTATTCCTGTGAAAATCACTCCAGAGTCGCTTGACAAGTTTAACAAGTTGCCAGCGCAGCTCCGTCTCAAACGACATTCCACCACGCATTCGGTTGCGAGCAATGACGGTTTGATTAAGATTTAACTTTTTGTCATCGTATCTAAATAATCGTGGAAATTTATGGTCCCTTAGGTGATAGCCCATCGAGAAAGAAGCTAAAGATTGAAGAAGAAGATAAGGAAAAACATGAAAGAAGTAGCAGTAATGTTGATGCTATTTTGGAAGATGTCATAAAAGGGGGTTTTGAAGAGAAAGGTATTTTTTTCTTACCTTTCAACCAATTACCTCGTACCAAGTACGAGTTTTTATTCTTTTTAATCTTTCAGGAAAAAATAGAGTTGTAATAAGATTCTCTGGATTTGACTCGTCAGAAGTATCAAAAGCAGCCTTGAAACTTGGAGCTGGTGTAGCCCATAATAACCGAGAAGCAACCCATTTAGTGATGCCAACTTTCATGCGAACTCCTAAGCTATTATGCTGCCTTCCAACAGTTAAATTTATATTGTCTCCACGTTGGATTCACGAGAGTGCCCAGCAAGGTAAGCTGTTGGATGAACAGCCGTACTTGCTCAAAGATACAGACCTGGAACGCAAAATGGACATTGATCTACTAAAGTTACTCTCGCTACCTCAGCGAGATCAGCTCTTCAAAGGCAAAATTTTTTACATTACACCTAGCGTTGTGCCAAGTCGTTCGGTTTTACGCGACATCATTGAAAACAGTGGCGGTCAAGTGGTAGCCCAGCCCAAGTCCATGAAAATGATTTCAGAGCTCATGAATAAGGATGAAAATTCATACATCGTCATTTCGTGTGCAACCGACTTTCATCTTCTGAATGATGTCATGAAGAGCAAAATTGGTACGTCCATTATGCCATATTTTATTTGCCATTAATTTATATTTTTCCATTACTTATTTGCAGGAATCTATAGCAGTGAATTTGTCCTAAGCGCGGTACTTAAACAGGCAATAATTGGTGCACCGTATCGAATTGAACCTTAAAAGAAATTCGATTCGACATAGATAGCTTATGTTCCTGGATCCCTGCAATATATCTGTCTTTGGTTCAGTGTGTACTGTCATTCGAAAAAAAAGTACATGAAAAAATACCACCATTTGTTATATGGTGGTGCAGTGGTGACCTGTTCAAGTTAGCAAAATTGCAATATAATACTTTGTATAACGATGTATTTTGTATAAATGCTTCCTTCGCCCAGCGCACTAAAACATTGCATATTCCGTGGACGTAGATAATGTTCTGCGAATTTCCAGGACTATAGCTTCAGAAATTGAGCATGCTAGGGCAGTCAGCTAGTGTTGCGCCATGGCCACTACATACTTAATGAGCATATGATCAACATATGATTGCATATCGACGTATGCACTGCTAACAAGGGTGGGAAGGAATACGTTTTTCATTCTTTCATGTCGTAGATGGCTCAGTGGTAAGGCATCAGACTGATATGGTGAATTTCTAGGATTCGATCCTCATCCCGGTTGATAAATATATTCATACAAACAAATTCAAAAGAATAACACATACAAAAAATTTTATGTTCCTTCTATCCACACACAACTCCACCACTACATATTACAATACAATAGAACAACACATACACAGACACACATACAACTAAAGCGTTGGCTGCATGCGACTTTCTGCTGCATCGCGCTAGCGCTGTAGCGTACTGGCGCGCTAGCATTGCGTCAAATATTCGATGTATTTCAAAAACAATTAGCGTAATGAAAAAAATAGCAGTTTTCCCGGATTCAGCATTCAATTTTAAGTGTATCGTGTGATATTCAATCAATTCTGATGGGTGTCAGTTTTTGCCGAAAAAATTTTTAAGCCCGACTGATAAATAAGCTCAACTTTCTGCTGCCTCGCACTAGCGCTGTAGCGTACTGGCGCGCTAGCATTTCGTCAAATATTCAATGTATTTCAAAAACGATTAACTTAATAAAAAAATAGCAATTTTCCCGGAATCAGCATATGGCAATCCGTTTTACCCAAAAAAACAAAAAAAAAATTTCGACCTTTTTTTTTTTACAGCTATGGTCATCTATCGGCCAGATTCCTACTTAATTTTCTAAATACAACTTTACGCATTCTAGCCATATAAATATAAAATTTTTTAAAATAACTTTATTTTATTAAAATATAACTATAAAATAATTATGTTGTTATATTCTACTTACTTAACTTCATTATTATTACTATTAACTATTAACTTTCCATTTTGTGCTGCAGCAATTATAATGAATGTAATTCTAATAGCAATGAGAATTATTGCTTGTTTTAGGTATAAATAATACGTTTGAGTAATATAAAGTCATTATTGGTTGTTGCGATGTGAAAATAATACACAATAACGTCTTTATATTACTCAAACATATTAATTTTCTTAAGTTAAATTTTCATTTGGATAAGTACTTTAAATGTTTAAAAACATTTAGTTTGTGGCGGATAAAATTTCTCGTAATGACTTTTGCGTCCACAAGAGGCGCCTTAAACCGTGGCTCATCGAACAGTTTTTTTTCAGCCATATTTTTAGATTGGCTTAACGCGTGTAGTCTGCTATCTACCTTTACTCGCTAGATAGACCGTCCTCGCTAGATTTTACTTCTTGACCTCTCTATATAATCTTATTTGTTTCATTCTGTTCTACATTTTTTCTGTCCAGGGTCATAAGGTTAGTGTTTTCTTGTATTCCTAGTGTGATTACGTTAAACTATGGTCTTGTTTAACAGTGTGAAGGACATTTTGCCAGAGTGTCCACAAGCTGGTGGGGGCGGCGGTAGTGGTCCGTTGACGTCACAAAGTAAGATGAAAATATCGAAACATGTGTTCGAACTTCACTTCTTGGTGCTTTTTATAGTATGGGGAAGGGGGACATTTCTCGAAGGATTGTCCACAAGAGGGTCGCGGCGGTGGTGGAAGCCGTACCTGCCATGAGATAAACAAAAAACAAAAAAAAACATGATTTTTAGTGCTCATTTTTAACGAAGAAGAGGGCAATATAGCAAGGGATTTTCCTCAAGGAGGAAGCATTGGTGGCAGCAACTGTTACGATGTAAACATCAATTATATCTTCACAAAAATACTTTATGTTCCAGTGTTCATTGTTTTACTCCTAGTGTAATGAAGCTGACCACACCTCGAAAGGCTGCCCAAATCTCTTCAGTGAATTGACGGAAGATGGAAAGCCACATGAGCAATACATTCCAGAAGCTGTGACATGCGATGAAAAGGAACTGTTTAAGGGCATTGTCTATGTGGGAACGCTTTAACAATTTTGATAAAGTTGTCCTCCATGTAAGCCATTTCTCGTAATTGTATTTTTTTTTTAATATCTATTGTGTTTGCTTTAGGCTACAGGAAAAGATGTACTTCAATACATAAGATCATTCGAAGAAGCCGGCCTGCACCAACTACTACTTCAAAACATTAAGAATTCTGGCTACATAAAACCAACACCTGTTCAGAAAGCTTCAGTTGTAGTTATTCTTGCCAAAAGAGGTTTAATTGCTTGTGCGGTCACGGGCTCCGGAAAACGGTAATCCAACTAATTAACGTTGTGTAATTTTGAAACCTTGATGCTCTCGTACTGACTTGATTCGAATGGGTCGGTATGAACTGGGTAAGTTGAAGTAAAAGTAATTTTGAGTGGGCACGCCGGTGATTGCAACTACTAAAAGGTCCAATTGCATCTAAGATACTCAACAAACCCTTCGTGATATTCGTTGATTAAGTCATCTAAAATTTTACATTTTTTTATGCAGGCGGCGTACTTGGTACCGGTTATGAACATATTGTTAGAACAAGGTGTTGTTGGTGCGTCTCATGCCATGGGGCAAAAGCCAGAAGTTGTAATTGTCGCACCCACTCGTGAATTGGCCATTCAAATTCACCGCGAGGCGTGTAAATTCTCCTACAGTTCGGTTTTAAAGTCTGATTATATATGGAGGAACTCTCACGAGCCATCAGCGGTCAAATCTTCAAGCTGGGTGCAATATCTTTGTCGCGACCGCGGGGCGATTCAATGATTTTCTCGACCATGAAGTATTTGACTTCTCGGGAGTCAGGTTTTAAATTTTGGACGAAGCTGATTTTGAATGCTTGATATGGGTTTCGGTCCCAATGTTGAAAAAATTGTCAATCATCCAACGATGCATCCGAAAGTATGTCCTCGATGGCTTTTGAGTATGAGATTTGACTGATGTAATACTATTTGTTTCTCTGTAGGGAATCCGTCGTGTTTGTATGTTTTCGGCTACATTCCCAGATGAAGTGCAAGAGCTGGCTGCGACGTACATGGAAGACTACATATTCGTCACAACAGGCATTGTCGGTGGCACCAATCCGGGTGTTGAACAGCTGTTTTTTTTTTTTCAGTGCTCGAAAAGAGATAAGAGAGCTAAGCTGAACGAAGTTTTACAAGATCTCGGTGGTGCCAAGACTATCCTTTTTGTCAACAGCAAAAAGACAGCGGATTTCGTCGCTGCATTCTCGTGCAATAACAACTTACAAGTAAGAATCAAAACTGTTGGAATTGGGCAAAGTGTCTTAACTTTAAATGTCTAGTCTACCAGCATCCATGGTGAGCGTAAACGAAAATCGTAAATGTCTCTTCCGAAGCTTCTGGCAGAAGAATATGCTCGCAATCAACTCACGAATCATGTAAGGTATGAACTATATATATGAATTAAGAGTTTTTATGCCTAATGGTGTTTTACTGTCTTATTATAGATGAACAATAAATTTTGATCTGAAAAGGTTTCTTGTTTGGGGCAAGGTCCTGAATAAATTATTATGTTTGGATACACTACATGGAATTTCCATACTTCATTCAGATTCTCATTCAAAAACGGTATTAAATTTTTCATAAATTGAAGTGCATATCTGGGCTCCCTTCCTTTCCGTAGCCCCGTTTCCCCTTGACTCGTAATAAGCCCGTAGGGGGTCATGCCTCTACTGTACGGTATATATAAAAATAACATATACCGAGGTTTGGAGGGCTCTGGCCGGAAAGGGGACGTGGGGGTCCGCTTAGTCCGATGATGTGTTCACGGAGGGCGACGTGGCTACCCACAAATCCGAACTAAAGGTTAATCGCTCCAGTAAAAATGTTCCAAATCTTCGGCTCTTCTTCCGGCTTCTCTTAGCCAATCACCGGGTAATCTCCCCGGTGGGTCAACAAGGCAGTGTCTCCCCCTGCCTGGGTTGACGGCAACTTTTGAAAGGGCTATTGTGCCTTTTTAAAGTTGCAAAAATAATTCTAATGTGCAGAGAATTGTCAATAAAATTTTTTTTATAAAATGTTTTTTCCAAAATTTGTTTCTTTCATTGTCTGTGTTCGCTGTGTTCATTGATTACAATTATAAATTTTTTTTTAGCTTGCTCAATTCATGTTTATTGTTTTTGCCACCGTGAGGTATGCATTATTCTTATTTAGGTTTATCGTTTAACTGTAAGTGTTCAATTATTATTTATTACACTGTTTGAATTCTTCAACTTAGATTCAACGAATAACGTGTAATACCTGGATATTTTCTGAAGTAATCTTGTATATGTATTTTATTTTACTCGTATGGGAACCGATCCCCAGACATTCAGCGTGCAACATCGATGCTCTAACATTGAGCCACGAGATATATGTAAATTGTTTATTATCGCATATCATATGTTATCGTCTAGAATGTTTATGCAGTCCTTCACAACTATATGTTTATCTGTCTATTGCTTTCATTGGGACTATAGCTTTGTGGTAGAGTCTTTAGCTGTGATATCATTTACCCTGGGTTCAAACCTTAGTAGATGTTTAAAAATGAAGCAGGATAAATGTAAAAAAGAATTTTGGAATACTGCATTTCAGTTTTATTCTATTGTAAATGCAAGTCCGCAAGTGACTAGAAAAAAGCCAACTTGACAACATATAATTCATGGCTCATTAGTAGAGCATTGGCGTGGTGTGCCAAACATCCAGGGTTCGATCCCTGGATAATAATTGATTGCTTACAGATAAACGATAAATCTAAGTGTAAATGCAAGTCCGCAAGTGATTAGAAAAAAGCCAACATGACATCTAATAATTCATGGCTCATTGGTAGAGCATCGGCGCGATGTGCCAAACAAAAACGTTGAAAAATGTAATGTGTAAACACAGCGAACACAGACAATGAAAGAAACAAATTTTGGAAAAAAACATTTTATAAAAAAAAATTTTATTGACAATTCTCTGCACATTAGAATTATTTTTGCAACTTTAAAAAGGCACAATAGCCCTTTCAAAAGTTGCCGTCAACCCAGGCAGGGGGAGACACTGCCTTGTTGACCCACCGGGGAGATTACCCGGTGATTGGCTAAGAGAAGCCGGAAGAAGAGCCGAAGATTTGGAACATTTTTACTGGAGCGATTAACCTTTAGTTCGGATTTGTGGGTAGCCACGTCGCCCTCCGTGAACACATCATCGGACTAAGCGGACCCCCACGTCCCCTTTCCGGCCAGAGCCCTCCAAACCTCGGTATATGTTATTTTTATATATACCGTACAGTAGAGGCATGACCCCCTACGGGCTTATTACGAGTCAAGGGGAAACGGGGCTACGGAAAGGAAGGGAGCCCAGATATGCACTTCAATTTATGAAAAATTTAATACCGTTTTTGAATGAGAATCTGAATGAAGTATGGAAATTCCATGTAGTGTATCCAAACATAATAATTTATTCAGGACCTTGCCCCAAACAAGAAACCTTTTCAGATCAAAATTTATTGTTCATCTATAATAAGACAGTAAAACACCATTAGGCATAAAAACTCTTAATTCATATATATAGTTCATACCTTACATGATTCGTGAGTTGATTGCGAGCATATTCTTCTGCCAGAAGCTTCGGAAGAGACATTTACGATTTTCGTTTACGCTCACCATGGATGCTGGTAGACTAGACATTTAAAGTTAAGACACTTTGCCCAATTCCAACAGTTTTGATTCTTACTTGTAAGTTGTTATTGCACGAGAATGCAGCGACGAAATCCGCTGTCTTTTTGCTGTTGACAAAAAGGATAGTCTTGGCACCACCGAGATCTTGTAAAACTTCGTTCAGCTTAGCTCTCTTATCTCTTTTCGAGCACTGAAAAAAAAAAAACAGCTGTTCAACACCCGGATTAGTGCCACCGACAATGCCTGTTGTGACGAATATGTAGTCTTCCATGTACGTCGCAGCCAGCTCTTGCACTTCATCTGGGAATGTAGCCGAAAACATACAAACACGACGGATTCCCTACAGAGAAACAAATAGTATTACATCAGTCAAATCTCATACTCAAAAGCCATCGAGGACATACTTTCGGATGCATCGTTGGATGATTGACAATTTTTTCAACATTGGGACCGAAACCCATATCAAGCATTCAAAATCAGCTTCGTCCAAAATTTAAAACCTGACTCCCGAGAAGTCAAATACTTCATGGTCGAGAAAATCATTGAATCGCCCCGCGGTCGCGACAAAGATATTGCACCCAGCTTGAAGATTTGACCGCTGATGGCTCGTGAGAGTTCCTCCATATATAATCAGACTTTAAAACCGAACTGTAGGAGAATTTACACGCCTCGCGGTGAATTTGAATGGCCAATTCACGAGTGGGTGCGACAATTACAACTTCTGGCTTTTGCCCCATGGCATGAGACGCACCAACAACACCTTGTTCTAACAATATGTTCATAACCGGTACCAAGTACGCCGCCTGCATAAAAAAATGTAAAATTTTAGATGACTTAATCAACGAATATCACGAAGGGTTTGTTGAGTATCTTAGATGCAATTGGACCTTTTAGTAGTTGCAATCACCGGCGTGCCCACTCAAAATTACTTTTACTTCAACTTACCCAGTTCATACCGACCCATTCGAATCAAGTCAGTACGAGAGCATCAAGGTTTCAAAATTACACAACGTTAATTAGTTGGATTACCGTTTTCCGGAGCCCGTGACCGCACAAGCAATTAAACCTCTTCTGGCAAGAATAACTACAACTGAAGCTTTCTGAACAGGTGTTGGTTTTATGTAGCCAGAATTCTTAATGTTTTGAAGTAGTAGTTGGTGCAGGCCGGCTTCTTCGAATGATCTTATGTATTGAAGTACATCTTTTCCTGTAGCCTAAAGCAAACACAATAGATATTTTAAAAAAAATACAATTACGAGAAATGGCTTACATGGAGGACAACTTTATCAAAATTGTTAAAGCGTTCCCACATAGACAATGCCCTTAAACAGTTCCTTTTCATCGCATGTCACAGCTTTTGGAATGTGTTTGCTTGAAGGGAGCACAAATTTTATCGACCGACTTTTCAACAGGGCCTCACTGGCCATCATCCGTGTCCGGGCGAACACACTATAGCGACGCACTTCTTCAGAGCCTCTTCGTCACCGTTCCACGGTTGAGGACGCCTTCTGGACGTCGCACATTGCCCCTGGTTGCATATTGCAAATGTGAAATTAAAAATTTTATAAGAAAAGTCAAACTTACTTGTTGGCGGCTGTATTGTTCAACTGTTTGGAGAAACGATGGCCAGTACCACAACTTTTGGCTGCAAAGTTCTTTTTCGACGACGGCCACGTCTCGTTTCTTTTGTATAACGTTCCAGTCGCAGTTCCAGTTCGATGGCGGCGCGGGGTGTCCATACTTCATGCTAAGCAACATACAAAAAGAAAAGAAGAAATGGTTGTTGCGATTAAAAAGACAATAATAATAAACAAAATCATTTTTACAATTGTTTTTCGTCATAATAGTCTCCATACAACTTAGACAAAGCTGAAATCCTTGTAAATCATATGACACACCTGAGATGTTCTAATCGTTTTTAAAAGAAAACATGAACTACTGAACAACTGAAGTCTATAGACAAAAAAATCTTTACTGAAATATAACTATGTTTAGTACCACAGAAAAAGCTGATTGCTTCACCAGAGTTGTCTTTCACACAAAACACCTATGTCCATATAGTGTTTTTGAAGCATCAAACACAGGAACTTTTCTTTTGGAGATCATAACAAGTAACTAGAATCATGATTATGACTTACCCAATGCAGCACTTTTTTTTGTTTAGCAAAAAGAAAACTTTTTCATCTGCACCTCGTTTGCTTAGTTGATGGAACAGGGTGATAAAGTAGCTGGCATTACCACAGAATAACAGAAAAGATATCTCTGTTCCTCCTTAATGTACTGGATGTTAAAATACTTCCTAAATACATCAAAATGAAAGTAACATCAGCAATATTCTCACTACTTATGCAGCATAAAAGCTGAGTGTTTATATCAAAACGTACCATTATAGTCTTTCCTAATAGCATCGTGGCAAAGGGGATTAGCTAAAATGAAACAAAAAACTTTTAAGTTATGAATGGTTAAGATATAATGCTTAATAGTTAACATAATATCTGCTGCTGATCACCTGGCCCCAAATCCATTTACAAATTACATGAATTAGTTTAATTTTGCAGGCTACGGGGAGAAATACCGCTAAAAGAATGAATCTGCTGTGGAAGTTAAATAATTCTCAAATTTAGATTGAGTAACACAATCCTAGACGCACAAAACCTTGGCGGTAAATGACAAAATGGCGCCACCTCACGACGAAAAAAAAGCTCGACTGTTGGCATTGTTGCCATGCATTTTATTCCCGTTCTCTTTTTGTTGGGGCTAGGACCCGATTCACAAAAATTTGCTTACCCACGGATCGAAAATGAGTTTGCTAGGTAGTTTTTTATGATTCTTTATAGAGGTGCAACGCCAAGTTTAATTCACGGTTTTGACGGGATTAAAAGAAAATCGAGTACATATATTGAATTGTTTAATCTTCGTCATCGTCTTACGGTCGGCGGACGCTTCGCATGTTGGGTAAATTGGTTTTTGGCGTTTTGATTCGTTGCCTTGTTTTCTTGAAGAAACTACGAGTATCTCAACTTCGTAAAATATTAGTTCTAAATCTAGCAAAAATATTAAACGTCACGTTGCTATCGGTGGCGGAAAACTCGCCATAATGTCATTGAGACTGTGGATAGGTGGGTATCAGGAAATTTCTTGATAATATTAATTTCCTTTAAAATATTTGTGTGAATTCATTTGAAATATGTTTTTAATAATACATGCTTTCAAATACTTACCACACTTTTTCATTTCCATGTGGAAAATCATTTTCTAATCAAAATTAGTGAAGGAAAACGGAGATGTTGGCTGCCATTTCATTGACCGCTGGCATAATAGTATCCGACGTTCTAATGAAACATATCAGTTATAGTTTCTATAGCACCAAACAATTCTTCATTACCTTCAAAATGGCTTTCAGAGAATTAATCCTTTACTTTCTCCCTACGTGGATTTTCGGATCCGTCAACCCAGCTCCTGCCGATGCGGCAAGTCCACAACCAGAAAAACAATCGACACACACGTCAAACCAGAAAACAAACCAGAAAGAGTTTTCCACCAACCAGGACGACGTGGAGGAAATAACCCGGCTGCAGCACCTAGTTTTTGAAATTAGAATGGCTCGCGATAACCTTCAGCAAGAAAACCAGAAATTGCGTACTGACCTGAGCTGTAGTCAAGAATATCAGAAACAATTTGAAATCTTGGAACGTCAGCGACGCTTGCTAGAGGACAAAACCACCCAACTTTTGGCTTTAAAAGACCAGGAGTTGGCGATCACTAAGAAGCTCCAGCCCGGCCACGATGTTCTTCACGAAGAAATCGCAAAGCTTCGTTGCGACCTGAAACACAAAACGGAAGAATATCAGAAGGAATTTGAAAAACTGAGGCAGCGTAACACCCTATTGAACCAAAAGAGAACTCAGGTATTGGCTTTGAAGGAACTGCAATTAGAGAAGTTGCGTAACTTTGTTATGGAACGCGAATTTGCTGGGACAGAAAAGCACAGTCAACTTTTGGCTTCAAAAGACTCAGAGCTGCAGCAGATGAGGAAATCCTTCTCAGATCAAGACGATTTGATCAAGAACTTGCAGCAAGAGGTGAATGAGGTGAAACGTTCTAACGCCGAATTAATTGACAAACTTGAGGAGAATGAATCTAACTGGTCTACCATCGGCAAGTTTGAGGAGGTGCGGAAATTCATCTCGGATCGTGACGTTGTTTCGAAAGAAAACGAAAAGCTACTCAGTGCGCTTGATTGTCAGAAACGAGAACATCAGGAGGAATTAGAAGAGCAGAAAAAACGTCAGGTGCTTTTAACGGAAGAGACAACCGCACTTTTGGCTTCCAAAAGCTTGGAATTGGAGAAGATGAAGCGACTCCTCTCAGATCAAGACAACGTTGTCAAAGACTTGCAAGAAGAATTGAAGAAACTGCAACTTTCAAAAGAGCAGCTGAGGCAACACCATGAACAATTAGCGGAAGAGAAAATCAAGCTTTTGGCTTCAAAAGACCTAGAGCTAGACAAAATGAAAAATCTCCTCTCAGATCAGGAAACTATTTCCAAAGACTTGGGAAAAACAATCACCAAGCTGCAAGATTCAAAAGATAAACTGGCAGAAGATTTTGCAAGGAAAGAAGCCGACTCGCTTGCCCAAGCCGACTTAATAAAACGATTGCAAGAAGAAGTTGGCAAACTTCGACAATCCAACGACGAACTTACTGGAAAGCTTGTGAATGCGTCTACTGCTGGTCAAATTGAAGAGAAAATCAAAGAGCCCGAAGTAGCCGTGTGCGCACCACCAAGTATCCAACGACAAGATATCGGAGCAGAGCCAAAATCTCTTCCAGAACCAAACACATCGAGAAGGGTGTATGATCGGCGTGCGCTCATGGAACTGAAGAACAGCATTGGGATCACCAACATCGAATGTCTGGCAGCTCTTGGTATTCTTCGTGACTCACCCAGCTCAGAATCAACCCCGAACAACCAAGGAGTTGAAACTATGACTCGCTCTTTTGGTCCACTATTACCTCCAAGGGAACATAACTACCCACAAAGACGCGAAATAAAACTGACGAGTTCACAGGAAGAACCGAGAAAGCCAGATAACGCCAACGTTTGGAAACCAAAGAGGTCCTCTGCAAAATCTGAAGACAGTAACTTGACAGCTAGCGACCAGATTTTGAAAACTGTACGTGGAATTTTGAACAAGCTCACGCCGTCAAACTACGAACGGTTATTAACGAAGATCCAAGAGGCAAAGATCGACAGCCAAGATTCTTTGGCAGAGGTGATCAAAATCTTTTTGCAAAAGCCGTCGACGAACCAATTTTCTCCTCCATATACGCAAAGATGTGTTTAGCACTGTCGACAAAAGAAGTCGCATCGTCTTCAAATCCCGAGCAAACTGTTAACTTCCGCAAACTGCTCTTGGCTCATTGCCAAAAGGAATTTGAAAAGGATAGCGCTAGTCTAGTCGAAACCGATAAGAAACGAACTGAGCTTGAAGCCGCCGAAACAGAAGAAGTGAAGCAAAAACTGCAAGATGAATTAAATGAACTGGTTGAGAAGAATAGACGAACATCGCTAGGGAACATTCGATTCATTGGCGAGTTATTCAAAGTCGACGTCATTTCTTCCAATGTTATGCATCACTGTATTCGTAAATTACTAAGCCAGAAGGAAGACGAAGACTCGATTGAATGTCTCTGCAAATTGCTGACCACCATCGGCAAGCAGTTAGAGGGTTCTACACTTCCAAAGACTGGAGCTACACCCAAATTTACGAACGCCCAAATTATGGACTCATACATTCAAAACTTACAGGCCATAGCCCGTGAGCGTAAAGTATCGAACCGTATCCGTTTCATGATTCAAGACGTTATAGATCTACGCAAAACTGGATGGAAACCCCGGCGAGCAGTAAATGGACCAAAGACAATTGAGGAGATACACGACGAAGCTAACCAAGAGCTCGAAGGACAGCTAAATCAGTCTCCACAGAAACAGGGGCCAATACGAAAAGACTCACGTCCCACCAAAGAGGTAAAGAACACGGTTATCAACCCAACACCTAAAGCGACCCCTCCCCAAGCAAGAGCACAAGGTAGTGGTTCTCTGAAACCAATAGTCACCTCGAATCCGTTTCAACTCCTGGAGGATGATTCTGATAAATCAGATGACAAACAACTTCCTTCCGTTAAAGATGGAAAACAAGAAGGTGCTGTGTTTACAGAAATAAAAGAGTTTTTCGCTGGGGAAAAGAAAAGAATAGCCAAGAAGCCTGTATCGAACTTGAACTGCAAAGTTAAAGACGATACGAAAGTAGAGCTTCTTGATCGGGTGGAACAACAACCACCTCTTGCTTGCTCAGATAATACGCCAAAAAGCAAGCCCAGCAAGGCAAAAACACGCGTGCCAGTAAAAATCGAAGCCCAAACGACGAATTCATCACACATCGACAATCCTCCGACACCTGGTGTAGTGCCACAGGAAAGAAAATCTTCATTGAAAGACACCGTTCCAGCCCCGAATTTTAAGATCGTGCCAGCGCAAATTAAGATGGAAACATTCCCTGACAAAGTGATGCTGCTTAAAGTATCCCAGGGCAACTATCCACACATTGTCGGCAAAGGAGGCAAGAACATTGATCGTGTTAACTTGAAATTTGGTGTGCGAATTCAGACAAAAGTGGGCGAATCGGGCCATCGTGATTACACGTTCACAATCTCGGGAAGTGACCCTGACAACCGTAAAGCAGCAGCCAAAGACCTCATTGATGGACTACCAGTTCGTTTGGAATGCCCCGAGCTCAATTTGGACGATGTTAACAACGCAAAAATTAAACAAATGAATAAGGAGCTGTCTGTCGAAATAAACCGACCCTCTTCGCCCACCGGGAAGGTTACTATTTACGGTAAAATCGACCAGTGTAAACTTGCCTATGAACAACTGACATCGATCGGCAAGTAACTTTTCTACCGTCTTTCAATTTTTTGCTTTTCTTTTCTTTTTGGCGACTCACTATCCTCTTAAAAACCCTCTTCCATTTGTCAAATGTGTGGAAAAAATTTCTCTGCGTAAGGGCTTCCGAAGGCAGTGTTCTGGACATCTATTATAAAGACTAGACGTACAATTTGCAGCCAAATGCACTTCAATGTCTACCTATCATCTCCAGGCACTATCGACGGACTCCGACTGCAAGAGAATTTCTTGTTTCACACATTTACACGATTTAATTGTACGAAGAGTTTTTTTTTTCTATTCTCCACTTTCTTTTTTCTTTAATTTTTGAGTAACTCACTATCATACTAAAAACCTTTCTTCCATGTGACAAATGTATGGGAAATATTCTCTACGTTTAACGGCTTCCGATGGCGGTGTTCTGGACATCTAAAAAGACTAGACTTACAATTTGCAGTCAAATGCACTTCAATGTCTACATATCGTCTCCAGGCACTGTCGACGGACTGCAACTGCAAGAGAATTTCTTGTTTCACACATTTACACGAATTAATTGTACGGAGAATTTCTTTTTTTTTTCTGTTCTCCACCTTTTTTCTTTAATTTTTAAGTAGCTCGCTATCATCCTAAGAACAATTCTTCCATGTGACAAATGTATGAAGGAAATTCTCTGCGAAACGGCTTCCGAAGGCGGTGTTCTGGACATCTATAAAGACTAGACTTACAATTTGCAGCCAAATGCACTTCAATGTCTACCTATCGTCTCCAGGCACTGTCGACGGTCTCCGACTGCAAGAGAATTTCTTGTTTCATACTTTTACACAAATTAATTGTAAGAAGGATTTCTTTTTTTTCCAATTCTTCATCTTTTTTGTTTAACTTTTGGATTACTCGCAATCCTTCTAAGAACCCGTCTTCCATTTGACAATTGTATGGAAGAAATACTCTGCGAAACGGCTACCGAAGGCAGTGTTCTGGACATCTATTATAAAGACTAAACTTCCAGTTTGCAGCTAAATGCAATTCGATGTCTGTTCATCGTCTCCAGGCACTGTCGACGGACTCCGACTGCAAGAGAATTTATTTCATACATTGACGTGAGTTATTTGTAAAGGGGATATGCAAAAGGGTAAAAATAAATTTAATTTCATGAATATGAAGTTCTCATTGTTTAATTATTGATGGACAGTATTGGATATCATTCAACCAACACTCAAAAAATTGTTTTGCTAGCTTACACAAGAACAAATTAAATACAGACGTAGCAGCGGTATCTGGTCTATCCATTTATAACCAAAATCAATCGAATTGGAAAAACTATTGCAATACTTGCAAAACTTGCTTTATGACGCGCAACTGCATCGATATGACCCCTATAATCATATTTTCAAAGCTAAAATACCCCAAATACGACTAGAATTTGTAAGCTGTATGGACAGAGGCCTCAAAACGCATAACCAACCAATATCAACATTTGATATTTATATGCTTTATGGTCTAAAATAGTACTAATATTGCTTACCTACTGGTCCTGCACATTTTGTTCCTGCTGTTTGGTGATTTTAGTATGACACAACTCCAAAGGAACACCAACGGCCAACTACAATCAGCTAGCAAACACACATAAGAACATAAAGGTCATTTGAATGTACACCGCAAAAAATGTCACCTCCGCACAACCTATACAAGATATAAATTCGTTCGCTAAGTACATGGCTATGTCACATCTTCCTTGCGTAATTATATCACATCTCATCCTATGGTATAGGAAGGACGCGTGGCGATCGGGGTTCAGGGAAATGAAAGAGAACCATTACCTGCGTGAAACGGCGTCATAAAAGTGTTACGACACAACACCCACATCGGCAAACCATGAAGGAAAAGTGGAAAAGCTACAGCTACTGAAAATGCAGACCAAATATGAAATTGAATAGAGCTCAGCATCCTGGGTTACATCATAACCTTGCGGTTAATCAGACATATGCTTAAAACATCACAGCCCAAAATTCACAATGTGCATAAACTACCTGATCGATGTCCGAAGCGCAAGCGAACCGACAGAAATCGTTGAACGGCCAACGCCATTTTGTGAATAGAAACCTACCAAATTAATACGTACGAGTAGAAAAAAACACAAAAGGCCAGGTAAAAGTGTTATCGCGAAGAGATATCAGTGAGGGCAAGGGATTTCATGCTTTTGTTGCAGAGCCGTCGCGTATAACGGATATATCATACAAAGCTCTCATCATATAGCTAAATGTAATATGAAATCCTGGGAAGCACTTACCACAATGTGATTTCTCCACGCGGTAGTTTTGCAACACCATGAAACGAACTCAAAACCTGAAAAGAAAAAGTAAAAACAAAATCAGAAAATTTTACCGTTCTAGCTGAATTCTGGGTCAGAAATTTAAAAGTACCATTGTTAAATTATCGGTTTTGTAAGCCAGGGATAACAAATCAGCACATAAAAACCAGGTAAGCTTCTACACCCAATACACATCTATTGTAAATAGATAATTCCTTAATATAAAGATAACCATGGAACATATCAGTATATAATGGATGGCTTCAGAGAATGTAGGTAAGGGTTAATTTAGTGATACATCACAACACACTCAGATTGGATAATTTTCTCATCACATTAGGATTTACCAAAGAAGTAAATTGCTAACGTACATTTAGTGGTCACTAAGGCACAAAGTAAGGAACAAAGTATTCCTATGTTGTTATTCACACCTGTAAAACAAATAAAAGTTAGCTTTGTTAAGAATAAAATACAACTTCATGGTTTAATTCATTGAAGATACTTGGAATCAACACTGAACTTATCAGATTTACAGGAAAGTGAAAATCCTCATTAAGGCTGCATTTCTTATACAAACGGAATTATCAGCTGATTTACCAAGCATGAAATTTATGTCCAACACACTACCAGCCATTAGAAATGGCAGTCTGTACAACAATAAACGAATAAAAAGAGAAGAAAGTTAAGCAAACATAAAAGCTTTCAATATGATATAAATATATTTGCATGCAAGTCTTAACTGAATGAAAATGTAATGTACCAAGAAATATTTCAGAAAAAAATTTACCTCAGAGAACACACGTTGTACAGGCCCTGAATCCAGATAGCCAAGTGCTCTAAGCATGGTTTTTCAGCACATTTCGTCAAATCAGTTCCCCTCCCACGTTTTTTTGCATCATCGGAAAGCGCGACGGTTCACGTTTTGTAATTTGTTTTTCAAGAAAAACTTTTGACGCATTAAGCGGACTCAGAGGTTTCGCAAATCAATTTCTTTGTCGATTATTGTTGACACTATATGACATTTTTGGTAGACCAATTAAGCTTTTTGTTTATTCGAGTCGAGTTCTTGAAGCAGCCATTTTATAATATGACGACGCCATGTCTTCCTGGCTGACTCCGACCCCTAGACCCACCCCGCTGGGAAAATAGCGGAGCAATTGAGCCCGATCAGAGGTAGGGCGGGGCGGGTAGCCTGACTACAGTTGATGGCCGAGTCGTATGGTGCTAGTTGTAATACAGTTTACCTCACTTTTTATTTACGCATTATGTAATGTATCAATAAATAGCATTTTATGTTTTACGTGCATAATAATGCGCCAACCATATGATTATAAGTGCACCCACTTGATACTTTACCCTTATTTCAAGCATAATATTTAGCTAGAAATGCTTCTAGAATATAACCTACAATCTAAAACATTATAAACTAACAATCATTTTCACATTTGTGTATTATACTTCAAGTCCAATTACAATGGAAACAAGAAATTCTGGCTGAAAGGTAACAACGAAGCTCAACGACTGAACCAATTGCTAATGGGGAATCATATAAAGAAAAAAAAAAATAAATCGTCACCATGAACCTGAATGGATTTATGTTGTATGTCAGTGTTGAGCTGCCGTAGGCCACACTATCGCCTCGAACGTTTACGACGATCTTCTTTCTCTCTTTCAGAATCGGATTCGTAAGTGGGACTGGTGGGCGAATATGAAGGCGAAGTGGGCGAGTAGCCCGTAGGTGCTGGTGAATAGGTGGGGGATGTTGGTGAATATTTGGGAGAGGCGGGCGAATAGGATGGAGAAGTAGGAGAGTAGTTTGGGCTGCTTGGCGAGTACGCCGGGCTTGCCGGACTGTAGCTCGGTGAAGTCGGCGAGTACTTGGGAGAGGCGGGGCTATAGCGCGGCGATGTAGGTGAGTACTTTGGACTGCTCGGAGAGTACGCCGGAGAAGTTGGGGAATAAGTCGGCGACGTCGGCGAGTACTTGGGCGACGCTGGGGTGTACTGTGGAGAGCCCGGCGAGTAAGACGGCGATGTCGGCGAATATTTCGGGCTACTAGGAGAATAAGCTGGGCTACGAGGCGAGTACTGTGGAGAGCTGGGCGAGTAACTCGGGCTTGTCGGGCTGTAGCTGGGAGACGCCGGCGTGTAGCTCGGAGAACTTGGCGAATAACTCGGACTCGTCGGAGAGTAACTCGGACTTGTCGGGGAATAGCTCGGGCTGGTAGGAGAATAGCTTGGCGAGCTCGGACTGTATGATGGACTGGATGGTGAGTAAGTCGGCGACGTCGGGCTATAACTCGGCGAGGTAGGCGAGTAACTAGGACTGGTCGGAGAGTAACTGGGACTAGTCGGTGAATACGTCGGCGATGTCGGGCTGTAACTTGGTGACGTCGGAGAGTAGCTCGGACTGGTCGGCGAATAGCTCGGTGATGTGGGCGAATATCCAGGGCTCGTCGGACTATAATTGGGGCTAGTCGGACTGTATGACGGGCTGGTAGGCGAATAAGACGGACTTGACGGCGTCATTGAAGGGCTGGTAGGCGCGTAAGCCGGTGATGAAGGCGAATATGAAGGTGACATTCCAGGACTGGGAATGTAAGGGCTCATACCCGGACCAGGCGACCCTGGACTGCCCGGTTGCGGAGACCAAGCTGGAGAATAGCCCGGTGAGAGGCCACTGGCGTCACTAGCCACCGATGGAGAGAATGCGGGACCTCCAGGTGTCATGCCACTTCCAAGACCAGGTGACCAAACCGATCCGTAGGCCGGCGTCGCCACTTGGTTCCACGGCGTCATTTGAGGACTCATGCCGGCCATGGGAGTTGCCGCGCTACCGAAGAACATACCCGTACCCATACCAGCGCCAATGCTGAGCGGAATTTCAATGCCTTGTTTGCACTTTTCGGCGTCGAGGAGGAGGTCGAAACAACCTGTACCCATCCGAGGAAGCTGGCCCAAGATGATGTTTTCAGACACACCACGCAGAGGATCGACTTCAGCATGGCCGGCTGCCTCCAACAACACGTCCACCGTTTCTTCGAAGGAACATCTCATCAAGGCACCAGTGTCCTAGAAAGAATGAAAACGTACACAAAAAATAATTAGGAATTGTTAGAGAAAAATTTAAAATAAAATAAAATATTTGCTACAAGACGAGCATTACCTGTCTGTTGATACCGTGACGAGTGATGGCCATCAAATGACCTTTGGCCGTCATAACGTCGCAAAGCAAAGCCAAATGACGATAGTTGACGTAAAGTCCGTAGAATTGAAGCACCATGTTCATTTCTTTCTCCACTGATTTTCGAACGGCCTCGATACCCAAGACGGCAAAGATTTCACAAATGTCGTTTGAGTAGGTACGGACAGGGTCGACGTCACGTTCGCTCAATACTCGCATCAACTGCGTACCGTCCGTTTCGAGAAGCCATTCCGCAATGGCTTTGAACTCTCCAGCTTCCGTGACGACAATACGTTTCTTCTGGTCCGTTTGTGGCAAATGCATGTAGACTTTGCCGATGGATTCGATACCTTGCAGTGTCATGTCGGACAACATGTTGGCTTCGATACAGCGCAAGAACATGTCGTCTTCCATTTTGTCAACTTGCTCCTCTTCTTCCGTGAATTTGCTGTCGTCGCTGTTCATGATACGGATACGCAGCACCAACTTCTCAGCGTTGTCGTCGTTAAAGATGCAATTCAAGTCGTCACCGAATCCAGCATTGACTTTTTCAGCAATCTGTTCCATAGTCAATCTCTTATCCGTCATACGCTTGCGATCGAGCTCAATACGCAGTAACCAAGGCGAGATCCGCGTCGGATCGAAGTCAGGCATTTCATAGTAGACATTGACGAATTCCTGATCTTCAGAGATGACCGTGTTTTGTGGGTCGGGATCGTAGTAGATGGCTGTGTTGGCCGTCACCTTACGCAGGGTCGTGTGTTCAAGACGACACAAAACGTTTTTAGCCTTTTCGGCATCGCGAGCAGCCGCGCCCGTCAGGAACACGGTGAGAGAAGGTGCTTTAGGATTTTCACTAATGTTGATGATTTCCTTAAGACGCGGCACACCGAGTGTTACGTTCTTCGATGAGACACCAGCAAAATGGAAAGTATTGAGCGTCATCTGAGTGGCGGGCTCACCGAGAGATTGAGCGGCGAGAGCACCCACCATTTCACCAGGTTGGGCCTGTGCTTGTTGGAAACGGGTCTCGATTTCACCGATAAGCCATTCAAAAGCCTCTGAGGAGAGCCGATACTCTTCGGCTAAACGTTTAGAACATAGTGTGGAACGAATTAGGCACTGGAACAGAAGAGTGGCGTTCTGATTAGCTTGGACACTCAACTTGTCCTCCCCAACTACAATGACACATCTGGAAAGCAGGTCTCTGACACCTTGAATGACACGCAGCGGGCTAAGGTCTGTTGGTGCTCGTTTATTGATGTGGAAAATCTTCTGAACGTTCCAGATCATGCGTTGAAGATTGCAAGGCAACACTACCTTGTTCTCGCCAGTTGGGAAAATTTGACGTAGGGCTTCACGATCTTTGTCCAACTGCTCCCACTCGTGTTCGATCTCTGTGATGACTTCGGCGCTGCTCATCAATTCACGAGTAATGTCTTCGTTGAAGATGCGTCGTAAATAGCGTTCGTTACTTGGCTCAAACTTGAACTTTTTCTCAAAGGCCTTGTTGGAAAGCTTGACAGTTGGCATCGTCTGGAATTCCACGGATTCTGCAGAAAGACCATCTTCACCATAACGGAGCTGAATCAATTGGCCGACCGAGTTACGGACTGTTCCGTCGTAGTGGACCATTACAGACTCCATGGCTTTGATGAGACGTCGCTGAATGTAACCAGTTTCGGCAGTTTTGACGGCTGTGTCGATAAGACCTTCACGACCACCCATAGCGTGGAAGTAAAACTCCGAAGGGGTCAAGCCGGCAAGATATGAATTTTCGACGAATCCTCTCGACTCGGGACCGTAATCGTCCTTGATGAAATGAGGCAGTGTCCTTTTGCGAAATCCAAAGGGAATTCGTTTACCTTCGACGTTCTGCTGACCGACGCAAGCAATGACCTGCGAGATGTTAATGTTGGAACCCTTGGAACCAGCAACCACCATGGCCTTGAGGTTATTGTACTCGGTCAAAGATTTCTTGGCTGAACCACCGGTTTTGTCTCGGGCATCGTTGAGGATACGGTTGACCTGGTTTTCGAATGTCTGGCGAAGTGTGTTACCAGGGGTGGGCTCTAACTCGTCATTGTGGGACTTTTGAATGACCTCTATCACGTCTTCTTTGGCCTTTTTGATGGTGGCCTGAATGTCAAGGTAGGTCTGAGGATCGGCGATTGTATCACCAATACCAATACTGTGACCCTCGTACAACAACCAATTATTGATGACAGTTTGAATGTTGCCGTAGAATCTTCCACAGACTTCGTGACCCAATTCCATGAAAATAATGTGCAACAGAGAAGCGGCGGAGGCACCAAGTGTCTTCTTACATAAAATGCCCATCACCAGTTCGCCATTTTCTACCATGACTTTGGTGTCTCCTGGAGATATCCACTTGTAAGGACCGTCATCTTCATCGTCAGGATGGGTAGAGTGTGTACGAATCATGTTTACATTTCCTGGAATGATCAGGGTGAACAGCTGCTTGCCTGCAATCGCCATAAATTCAAGGTTAATTGGGATTACTTGTGAAATTTTTATTTGTAGGTGTATCACCTGTCCACTGGGGCCTTGGTTTGAGAATGGCTGGTTGAGGCATTTTGCCATCCCAGGTGGGCAAAAACATGAGCAAATTCATCATCTGCTCTTTCTCAAGGAATACGTCGCGTTTTGTCATTTTACGGACAGCACAAAGTGTGTCCTGCACAATACCCATGACGGGTTTGTTGGCCTGCGGAGTGATAATCTGGCGCGGAGTGACGTGGATATTTTCTACTTCGGCACGAGTTTCCATACTTTGAGGAACGTGCAAGTTCATCTCGTCGCCGTCAAAATCAGCGTTGTAGGGAGACGTGCAACTGAGGTTCATGCGAAACGTGGACCAAGGAAGTACTTTGACACGATGCCCCATCATAGACATTTTGTGCAGCGTAGGTTGTCGGTTGAAAACAACTAAATCACCATCACGGATGTGTCTCTCGACTTTGTAACCGCATTGAAGATGCAGATCAGAAGATTTTGGATGAAATCTCAAATCAATTCGGTCGCCATTTTCTCGAATGATGTACTTGGCACCCGGGTATTGCGAGTTACCACGTTGCACTAATTCTTGCATCTTCTCAATGTTGAAAGGCGTAACAATTTCAGGAAAGGTCATGTTTTGCGCAATACTTCGAGGGACGCCGACTTGATCGATGCGCAAATTAGGATCCGGCGTAATAACCGTACGTGCTGAAAAGTCGACACGTTTACCCATCAAGTTACCTCGAATACGACCTTCCTTACCTACAGACACCAACAAAGAGAAAAAAAATAATAAGATTTTTGACATGAGTATGAGAGTAAAATCCGTTTACCCTTCAAACGAGCTTTGACAGATTTGATTGGACGTCCTGATTTCTGCTGCGCACGAGGCAGGCCGGAGGAATCGTTGTCTACCATGGTTGCAACGTGGAACTGGAGCATTTTAATATTTTCGGCTATGATATGAGCTGCAGCACCAGACTGTTCGTTACGTTGCAGCTCGTTGTTAGCTTTAACGATGTCTGCCAGTTTGTGGGTGAGATCGTCTTGGTTACGGGCCGAACCGTGCATCACAACGGCCGGGCGAACGGCAAGGGGAGGTACGGGCAAGCAAGTGACGATCATCCAGTCTGGACGGGCATATTTAGGGTCCATACCCAGAATGGCACATTCCTCGTCTGATATATGTTTGAAGATTTCCCAGACGCGCTCAGCCGTCAAGACGATCTTTTTTTCTTGCGAGTCTTCATTCACGTGTTTCCATTCACCCGTCATCTCCAAGCCTTGACGTCGAATGGTAGGTTGATAACGTCCACAACCTCCGTGACCAACTTTTTTTGATGGTTCCTTGGATATATCTTCATCTTTCCCTATGTCAATTTCATCACCACCTTCACAGATGTTCTTTCCTTTGCACAAATCGTATACATGAGCCATGCGTTTTCTTGGTTGGCCTTTTGATTTCACCAAAATTTCCTTAATTTTGGGGTTGTTTGGGCTTACCTATGGTATCAAGAGAGCATTTCACTGTAAATACATATTACACATGTTAGTTGAAAAAACTTACCAAAAATTTAGAGCAGTAAAAGCCCACACAGGGAAGAATTTTCATAGTCTTCTGAATGAATCCGATGTGATATACAGGCTTGGCTAGATCAATGTGGCCAAAATGTCCTGGGCATTCATTCATGTTGCCTGCACAAGTTTGGCACCTGGCTGAGCGATCAATGACACCTTGCCTGGGATCCATGAGGCCACCCAGTTTGGGTTTACCACCTTCATAGATCTCAGGATATCTGATGCCACCTTCGGTGACAGACATCCTGCGGATTTCATCTGGGCTCAGGATGCCAAACTGAACCCGTTTCACCAGCCTTATAGTGGCTTTTGAATCTGAGCCTAAAGTGCCCATGTCAGCAGCAATCCCACCCTAGAAATTGACCAAACAATCAATAGGATAAACAAAAATTGTTAAAACTATATTGATACAGGAGTATATAGAGAAGTAAGATAAAGTACTTTGATGGTAACATTTTGGATCCAAGTGGGAGATTGCTTTCTCTCTCCATTCAATCCCCATGAAGGTTTCAACACAAAAGGAATAATAAGCTCACCAAAACTTTTCGACTTTAACGGCATGTCATGCAGTCTCATTCTGACATCCCAATCCCCAGTACATGCGATAGCTTAGCTATTCTGGCCACTTCGTAAAGAAAAATATCGGTGACATCAATAGATAACATTTCTAAAGATTTTCAGAAATAAATGTGTTTCCTGATATCTAAAACCCACAAAGCTGAATTCTAAGTGTCTCTGTAGCCAGACACCTCCAGGTAATCCAACATTGAAAAACCTTCATGATTTGGCATTTTTCAACTGGGAAAATGGAGGTAAAATAGTTCTATTGTTATGCTAGATAGGATCTGGAACAAAAAGAACTGTTATTAGGTAACCCGCACATTTCTGTGGAGCTAAGCGTTCTTACAGTAATTTGATGGCACTTTCCCTTCCATATTCGGCAACCAAAAAACACCTTTGAGTTGATTTAACTGAAATCCCATCGTAGTTTTAACTTATATATACGTATCTGGCCACAGTACATAACCATAACCAATGTAAATAATACCAGTTGCAACACCACAACCTTTCACACAAGAGAAAACTTTCATGATTAACGACGAGTGTGTAAAACGTGTATGCCGCCATGATATGCGTCTCTTGTGAAATTCTGGTCTATGCTGCAGTTCAGGACTAAATCGACAAAAAGTTTACCATTAGCAATGCCTGCAAAAGCTACGCATATTACTGCGGAGAGATGGCGTACTCAACACCAGAAACGCCATCTATGTGGGTTTGAATTTCTACCTTACCGTGTGTGACTGTCCAAGTTTCGTTTCTGTTATACAACTGAAGGGATACTAACTCTTAACAATTGCTGGTCATGCTACATTAAACGCGACTGATTATCACTTGATAATGCTTGATTATTAAAACTTGTGCAAGCGTATTGCATTTATTACGTACCTGTAGCTACAACTCCATTAAAAGTAATGAATATACTGGGACAAATCAACTATGGTATCAGGGCCAAACGTGTTTCGAGCACCCGGACGAAACGAAACCGCGTTTGCTGGATTTTCTCGGTCGACTTCTGAACATTCCATATAGATTCAGCCACCAATTGGTTACTTTACAATACAAAAAAAAAAAAAGGCAATTGGTGAAAGAGACCGAAGAGGAGCTACTGGCCTCTTTGATATATTTTGCGGCACTTGCCATGATTAGTCCAACGCTGCTTGACGTGTCCGCAACCGCAGCTAGTCAAGCCATTCTGCTTCAACTGAAAGAGCTTGAAGGGAGCACAAATTTTATCGACAGACTTTTCAACAGGGCCTCACTGGCCATCATCCGTGTCCGGGCGAACACACTATAGCGACGCACTTCTTCAGAGCCTCTTCGTCACCGTTCCACGGTTGAGGACGCCTTCTGGACGTCGCACATTGCCCCTGGTTGCATATTGCAAATGTGAAATTAAAAATTTTATAAGAAAAGTCAAACTTACTTGTTGGCGGCTGTATTGTTCAACTGTTTGGAGAAACGATGGCCAGTACCACAACTTTTGGCTGCAAAGTTCTTTTTCGACGACGGCCACGTCTCGTTTCTTTTGTATAACGTTCCAGTCGCAGTTCCAGTTCGATGGCGGCGCGGGGTGTCCATACTTCATGCTAAGCAACATACAAAAAGAAAAGAAGAAATGGTTGTTGCGATTAAAAAGACAATAATAATAAACAAAATCATTTTTACAATTGTTTTTCGTCATAATAGTCTCCATACAACTTAGACAAAGCTGAAATCCTTGTAAATCATATGACAAACCTGAGATGTTCTAATCGTTTTTAAAAGAAAACATGAACTACTGAACAACTGAAGTCTATAGACAAAAAAACCTTTACTGAAATATAACTATGTTTAGTACCACAGAAAAAGCTGATTGCTTCACCAGAGTTGTCTTTCACACAAAACACCTATGTCCATATAGTGTTTTTGAAGCATCAAACACAGGAACTTTTCTTTTGGAGATCATAACAAGTAACTAGAATCATGATTATGACTTACCCAATGCAGCACTTTTTTTTGTTTAGCAAAAAGAAAACTTTTTCATCTGCACCTCGTTTGCTTAGTTGATGGAACAGGGTGATAAAGTAGCTGGCATTACCACAGAATAACAGAAAAGATATCTCTGTTCCTCCTTAATGTACTGGATGTTAAAATACTTCCTAAATACATCAAAATGAAAGTAACATCAGCAATATTCTCACTACTTATGCAGCATAAAAGCTGAGTGTTTATATCAAAACGTACCATTATAGTCTTTCCAAATAGCATCGTGGCAAAGGGGATTAGCTAAAATGAAACAAAAAACTTTTAAGTTATGAATGGTTAAGATATAATGCTTAATAGTTAACATATCTGCTGCTGATCACCTGGCCCCAAATCCATTTACAAATTACATGAATTAGTTTAATTTTGCAGGCTACGGGGAGAAATACCGCTAAAAGAATGGATCTGCTGTGGAAGTTAAATAATTCTCAAATTTAGATTGAGTAACACAATCCTAGACGCACAAAACCTTGGCGGTAAATGACAAAATGGCGCCACCTCACGACGAAAAAAAAGCTCGACTGTTGGCATTGTTGCCATGCATTTTATTCCCGTTCTCTTTTTGTTGGGGCTAGGACCCGATTCACAAAAATTTGCTTACCCACGGATCGAAAATGAGTTTGCTAGGTAGTTTTTTATGATTCTTTATAGAGGTGCAACGCCAAGTTTAATTCACGGTTTTGACGGGATTAAAAGAAAATCGAGTACATATATTGAATTGTTTAATCTTCGTCATCGTCTTACGGTCGGCGGACGCTTCGCATGTTGGGTAAATTGGTTTTTGGCGTTTTGATTCGTTGCCTTGTTTTCTTGAAGAAACTACGAGTATCTCAACTTCGTAAAATATTAGTTCTAAATCTAGCAAAAATATTAAACGTCACGTTGCTATCGGTGGCGGAAAACTCGCCATAATGTCATTGAGACTGTGGATAGGTGGGTATCAGGAAATTTCTTGATAATATTAATTTCCTTTAAAATATTTGTGTGAATTCATTTGAAATATGTTTTTAATAATACATGCTTTCAAATACTTACCACACTTTTTCATTTCCATGTGGAAAATCATTTTCTAATCAAAATTAGTGAAGGAAAACGGAGATGTTGGCTGCCATTTCATTGACCGCTGGCATAATAGTATCCGACGTTCTAATGAAACATATCAGTTATAGTTTCTATAGCACCAAACAATTCTTCATTACCTTCAAAATGGCTTTCAGAGAATTAATCCTTTACTTTCTCCCTACGTGGATTTTCGGATCCGTCAACCCAGCTCCTGCCGATGCGGCAAGTCCACAACCAGAAAAACAATCGACACACACGTCAAACCAGAAAACAAACCAGAAAGAGTTTTCCACCAACCAGGACGACGTGGAGGAAATAACCCGGCTGCAGCACCTAGTTTTTGAAATTAGAATGGCTCGCGATAACCTTCAGCAAGAAAACCAGAAATTGCGTACTGACCTGAGCTGTAGTCAAGAATATCAGAAACAATTTGAAATCTTGGAACGTCAGCGACGCTTGCTAGAGGACAAAACCACCCAACTTTTGGCTTTAAAAGACCAGGAGTTGGCGATCACTAAGAAGCTCCAGCCCGGCCACGATGTTCTTCACGAAGAAATCGCAAAGCTTCGTTGCGACCTGAAACACAAAACGGAAGAATATCAGAAGGAATTTGAAAAACTGAGGCAGCGTAACACCCTATTGAACCAAAAGAGAACTCAGGTATTGGCTTTGAAGGAACTGCAATTAGAGAAGTTGCGTAACTTTGTTATGGAACGCGAATTTGCTGGGACAGAAAAGCACAGTCAACTTTTGGCTTCAAAAGACTCAGAGCTGCAGCAGATGAGGAAATCCTTCTCAGATCAAGACGATTTGATCAAGAACTTGCAGCAAGAGGTGAATGAGGTGAAACGTTCTAACGCCGAATTAATTGACAAACTTGAGGAGAATGAATCTAACTGGTCTACCATCGGCAAGTTTGAGGAGGTGCGGAAATTCATCTCGGATCGTGACGTTGTTTCGAAAGAAAACGAAAAGCTACTCAGTGCGCTTGATTGTCAGAAACGAGAACATCAGGAGGAATTAGAAGAGCAGAAAAAACGTCAGGTGCTTTTAACGGAAGAGACAACCGCACTTTTGGCTTCCAAAAGCTTGGAATTGGAGAAGATGAAGCGACTCCTCTCAGATCAGGACAACGTTGTCAAAGACTTGCAAGAAGAATTGAAGAAACTGCAACTTTCAAAAGAGCAGCTGAGGCAACACCATGAACAATTAGCGGAAGAGAAAATCAAGCTTTTGGCTTCAAAAGACCTAGAGCTAGACAAAATGAAAAATCTCCTCTCAGATCAGGAAACTATTTCCAAAGACTTGGGAAAAACAATCACCAAGCTGCAAGATTCAAAAGATAAACTGGCAGAAGATTTTGCAAGGAAAGAAGCCGACTCGCTTGCCCAAGCCGACTTAATAAAACGATTGCAAGAAGAAGTTGGCAAACTTCGACAATCCAACGACGAACTTACTGGAAAGCTTGTGAATGCGTCTACTGCTGGTCAAATTGAAGAGAAAATCAAAGAGCCCGAAGTAGCCGTGTGCGCACCACCAAGTATCCAACGACAAGATATCGGAGCAGAGCCAAAATCTCTTCCAGAACCAAACACATCGAGAAGGGTGTATGATCGGCGTGCGCTCATGGAACTGAAGAACAGCATTGGGATCACCAACATCGAATGTCTGGCAGCTCTTGGTATTCTTCGTGACTCACCCAGCTCAGAATCAACCCCGAACAACCAAGGAGTTGAAACTATGACTCGCTCTTTTGGTCCACTATTACCTCCAAGGGAACATAACTACCCACAAAGACGCGAAATAAAACTGACGAGTTCACAGGAAGAACCGAGAAAGCCAGATAACGCCAACGTTTGGAAACCAAAGAGGTCCTCTGCAAAATCTGAAGACAGTAACTTGACAGCTAGCGACCAGATTTTGAAAACTGTACGTGGAATTTTGAACAAGCTCACGCCGTCAAACTACGAACGGTTATTAACGAAGATCCAAGAGGCAAAGATCGACAGCCAAGATTCTTTGGCAGAGGTGATCAAAATCTTTTTTGCAAAAGCCGTCGACGAACCAATTTTCTCCTCCATATACGCAAAGATGTGTTTAGCACTGTCGACAAAAGAAGTCGCATCGTCTTCAAATCCCGAGCAAACTGTTAACTTCCGCAAACTGCTCTTGGCTCATTGCCAAAAGGAATTTGAAAAGGATAGCGCTAGTCTAGTCGAAACCGATAAGAAACGAACTGAGCTTGAAGCCGCCGAAACAGAAGAAGTGAAGCAAAAACTGCAAGATGAATTAAATGAACTGGTTGAGAAGAATAGACGAACATCGCTAGGGAACATTCGATTCATTGGCGAGTTATTCAAAGTCGACGTCATTTCTTCCAATGTTATGCATCACTGTATTCGTAAATTACTAAGCCAGAAGGAAGACGAAGACTCGATTGAATGTCTCTGCAAATTGCTGACCACCATCGGCAAGCAGTTAGAGGGTTCTACACTTCCAAAGACTGGAGCTACACCCAAATTTACGAACGCCCAAATTATGGACTCATACATTCAAAACTTACAGGCCATAGCCCGTGAGCGTAAAGTATCGAACCGTATCCGTTTCATGATTCAAGACGTTATAGATCTACGCAAAACTGGATGGAAACCCCGGCGAGCAGTAAATGGACCAAAGACAATTGAGGAGATACACGACGAAGCTAACCAAGAGCTCGAAGGACAGCTAAATCAGTCTCCACAGAAACAGGGGCCAATACGAAAAGACTCGCGTCCCACCAAAGAGGTAAAGAACACGGTTATCAACCCAACACCTAAAGCGACCCCTCCCCAAGCAAGAGCACAAGGTAGTGGTTCTCTGAAACCAATAGTCACCTCGAATCCGTTTCAACTCCTGGAGGATGATTCTGATAAATCAGATGACAAACAACTTCCTTCCGTTAAAGATGGAAAACAAGAAGGTGCTGTGTTTACAGAAATAAAAGAGTTTTTCGCTGGGGAAAAGAAAAGAATAGCCAAGAAGCCTGTATCGAACTTGAACTGCAAAGTTAAAGACGATATGAAAGTAGAGCTTCTTGATCGGGTGGAACAACAACCACCTCTTGCTTGCTCAGATAATACGCCAAAAAGCAAGCCCAGCAAGGCAAAAACACGCGTGCCAGTAAAAATCGAAGCCCAAACGACGAATTCATCACACATCGACAATCCTCCGACACCTGGTGTAGTGCCACAGGAAAGAAAATCTTCATTGAAAGACACCGTTCCAGCCCCGAATTTTAAGATCGTGCCAGCGCAAATTAAGATGGAAACATTCCCTGACAAAGTGATGCTGCTTAAAGTATCCCAGGGCAACTATCCACACATTGTCGGCAAAGGAGGCAAGAACATTGATCGTGTTAACTTGAAATTTGGTGTGCGAATTCAGACAAAAGTGGGCGAATCGGGCCATCGTGATTACACGTTCACAATCTCGGGAAGTGACCCTGACAACCGTAAAGCAGCAGCCAAAGACCTCATTGATGGACTACCAGTTCGTTTGGAATGCCCCGAGCTCAATTTGGACGATGTTAACAACGCAAAAATTAAACAAATGAATAAGGAGCTGTCTGTCGAAATAAACCGACCCTCTTCGCCCACCGGGAAGGTTACTATTTACGGTAAAATCGACCAGTGTAAACTTGCCTATGAACAACTGACATCGATCGGCAAGTAACTTTTCTACCGTCTTTCAATTTTTTGCTTTTCTTTTCTTTTTGGCGACTCACTATCCTCTTAAAAACCCTCTTCCATTTGTCAAATGTGTGGAAAAAATTTCTCTGCGTAAGGGCTTCCGAAGGCAGTGTTCTGGACATCTATTATAAAGACTAGACGTACAATTTGCAGCCAAATGCACTTCAATGTCTACCTATCATCTCCAGGCACTATCGACGGACTCCGACTGCAAGAGAATTTCTTGTTTCACACATTTACACGATTTAATTGTACGAAGAGTTTTTTTTTTTCTATTCTCCACTTTCTTTTTTCTTTAATTTTTGAGTAACTCACTATCATACTAAAAACCTTTCTTCCATGTGACAAATGTATGGGAAATATTCTCTACGTTTAACGGCTTCCGATGGCGGTGTTCTGGACATCTAAAAAGACTAGACTTACAATTTGCAGTCAAATGCACTTCAATGTCTACATATCGTCTCCAGGCACTGTCGACGGACTGCAACTGCAAGAGAATTTCTTGTTTCACACATTTACACGAATTAATTGTACGGAGAATTTCTTTTTTTTTTCTGTTCTCCACCTTTTTTCTTTAATTTTTAAGTAGCTCGCTATCATCCTAAGAACAATTCTTCCATGTGACAAATGTATGAAGGAAATTCTCTGCGAAACGGCTTCCGAAGGCGGTGTTCTGGACATCTATAAAGACTAGACTTACAATTTGCAGCCAAATGCACTTCAATGTCTACCTATCGTCTCCAGGCACTGTCGACGGTCTCCGACTGCAAGAGAATTTCTTGTTTCATACTTTTACACAAATTAATTGTAAGAAGGATTTCTTTTTTTTCCAATTCTTCATCTTTTTTGTTTAACTTTTGGATTACTCGCAATCCTTCTAAGAACCCGTCTTCCATTTGACAATTGTATGGAAGAAATACTCTGCGAAACGGCTACCGAAGGCAGTGTTCTGGACATCTATTATAAAGACTAAACTTCCAGTTTGCAGCTAAATGCAATTCGATGTCTGTTCATCGTCTCCAGGCACTGTCGACGGACTCCGACTGCAAGAGAATTTATTTCATACATTGACGTGAGTTATTTGTAAAGGGGATATGCAAAAGGGTAAAAATAAATTTAATTTCATGAATATGAAGTTCTCATTGTTTAATTATTGATGGACAGTATTGGATATCATTCAACCAACACTCAAAAAATTGTTTTGCTAGCTTACACAAGAACAAATTAAATACAGACGTAGCAGCGGTATCTGGTCTATCCATTTATAACCAAAATCAATCGAATTGGAAAAACTATTGCAATACTTGCAAAACTTGCCTTATGACGCGCAACTGCATCGATATGACCCCTATAATCATATTTTCAAAGCTAAAATACCCCAAATACGACTAGAATTTGTAAGCTGTATGGACAGAGGCCTCAAAACGCATAACCAACCAATATCAACATTTGATATTTATATGCTTTATGGTCTAAAATAGTACTAATATTGCTTACCTACTGGTCCTGCACATTTTGTTCCTGCTGTTTGGTGATTTTAGTATGACACAACTCCAAAGGAACACCAACGGCCAACTACAATCAGCTAGCAAACACACATAAGAACATAAAGGTCATTTGAATGTACACCGCAAAAAATGTCACCTCCGCACAACCTATACAAGATATAAATTCGTTCGCTAAGTACATGGCTATGTCACATCTTCCTTGCGTAATTATATCACATCTCATCCTATGGTATAGGAAGGACGCGTGGCGATCGGGGTTCAGGGAAATGAAAGAGAACCATTACCTGCGTGAAACGGCGTCATAAAAGTGTTACGACACAACACCCACATCGGCAAACCATGAAGGAAAAGTGGAAAAGCTACAGCTACTGAAAATGCAGACCAAATATGAAATTGAATAGAGCTCAGCATCCTGGGTTACATCATAACCTTGCGGTTAATCAGACATATGCTTAAAACATCACAGCCCAAAATTCACAATGTGCATAAACTACCTGATCGATGTCCGAAGCGCAAGCGAACCGACAGAAATCGTTGAACGGCCAACGCCATTTTGTGAATAGAAACCTACCAAATTAATACGTACGAGTAGAAAAAAACACAAAAGGCCAGGTAAAAGTGTTATCGCGAAGAGATATCAGTGAGGGCAAGGGATTTCATGCTTTTGTTGCAGAGCCGTCGCGTATAACGGATATATCATACAAAGCTCTCATCATATAGCTAAATGTAATATGAAATCCTGGGAAGCACTTACCACAATGTGATTTCTCCACGCGGTAGTTTTGCAACACCATGAAACGAACTCAAAACCTGAAAAGAAAAAGTAAAAACAAAATCAGAAAATTTTACCGTTCTAGCTGAATTCTGGGTCAGAAATTTAAAAGTACCATTGTTAAATTATCGGTTTTGTAAGCCAGGGATAACAAATCAGCACATAAAAACCAGGTAAGCTTCTACACCCAATACACATCTATTGTAAATAGATAATTCCTTAATATAAAGATAACCATGGAACATATCAGTATATAATGGATGGCTTCAGAGAATGTAGGTAAGGGTTAATTTAGTGATACATCACAACACACTCAGATTGGATAATTTTCTCATCACATTAGGATTTACCAAAGAAGTAAATTGCTAACGTACATTTAGTGGTCACTAAGGCACAAAGTAAGGAACAAAGTATTCCTATGTTGTTATTCACACCTGTAAAACAAATAAAAGTTAGCTTTGTTAAGAATAAAATACAACTTCATGGTTTAATTCATTGAAGATACTTGGAATCAACACTGAACTTATCAGATTTACAGGAAAGTGAAAATCCTCATTAAGGCTGCATTTCTTATACAAACGGAATTATCAGCTGATTTACCAAGCATGAAATTTATGTCCAACACACTACCAGCCATTAGAAATGGCAGTCTGTACAACAATAAACGAATAAAAAGAGAAGAAAGTTAAGCAAACATAAAAGCTTTCAATATGATATAGATATATTTGCATGCAAGTCTTAACTGAATGAAAATGTAATGTACCAAGAAATATTTCAGAAAAAAATTTACCTCAGAGAACACACGTTGTACAGGGCCTGAATCCAGATAGCCAAGTGCTCTAAGCATGGTTTTTCAGCACATTTCGTCAAATCAGTTCCCCTCCCACGTTTTTTTGCATCATCGGAAAGCGCGACGGTTCACGTTTTGTAATTTGTTTTTCAAGAAAAACTTTTGACGCATTAAGCGGACTCAGAGGTTTCGCAAATCAATTTCTTTGTCGATTATTGTTGACACTATATGACATTTTTGGTAGACCAATTAAGCTTTTTGTTTATTCGAGTCGAGTTCTTGAAGCAGCCATTTTATAATATGACGACGCCATGTCTTCCTGGCTGACTCCGACCCCTAGACCCACCCCGCTGGGAAAATAGCGGAGCAATTGAGCCCGATCAGAGGTAGGGCGGGGCGGGTAGCCTGACTACAGTTGATGGCCGAGTCGTATGGTGCTAGTTGTAATACAGTTTACCTCACTTTTTATTTACGCATTATGTAATGTATCAATAAATAGCATTTTATGTTTTACGTGCATAATAATGCGCCAACCATATGATTATAAGTGCACCCACTTGATACTTTACCCTTATTTCAAGCATAATATTTAGCTAGAAATGCTTCTAGAATATAACCTACAATCTAAAACATTATAAACTAACAATCATTTTCACATTTGTGTATTATACTTCAAGTCCAATTACAATGGAAACAAGAAATTCTGGCTGAAAGGTAACAACGAAGCTCAACGACTGAACCAATTGCTAATGGGGAATCATATAAAGAAAAAAAAAAATAAATCGTCACCATGAACCTGAATGGATTTATGTTGTATGTCAGTGTTGAGCTGCCGTAGGCCACACTATCGCCTCGAACGTTTACGACGATCTTCTTTCTCTCTTTCAGAATCGGATTCGTAAGTGGGACTGGTGGGCGAATATGAAGGCGAAGTGGGCGAGTAGCCCGTAGGTGCTGGTGAATAGGTGGGGGATGTTGGTGAATATTTGGGAGAGGCGGGCGAATAGGATGGAGAAGTAGGAGAGTAGTTTGGGCTGCTTGGCGAGTACGCCGGGCTTGCCGGACTGTAGCTCGGTGAAGTCGGCGAGTACTTGGGAGAGGCGGGGCTATAGCGCGGCGATGTAGGTGAGTACTTTGGACTGCTCGGAGAGTACGCCGGAGAAGTTGGGGAATAAGTCGGCGACGTCGGCGAGTACTTGGGCGACGCTGGGGTGTACTGTGGAGAGCCCGGCGAGTAAGACGGCGATGTCGGCGAATATTTCGGGCTACTAGGAGAATAAGCTGGGCTACGAGGCGAGTACTGTGGAGAGCTGGGCGAGTAACTCGGGCTTGTCGGGCTGTAGCTGGGAGACGCCGGCGTGTAGCTCGGAGAACTTGGCGAATAACTCGGACTCGTCGGAGAGTAACTCGGACTTGTCGGGGAATAGCTCGGGCTGGTAGGAGAATAGCTTGGCGAGCTCGGACTGTATGATGGACTGGATGGTGAGTAAGTCGGCGACGTCGGGCTATAACTCGGCGAGGTAGGCGAGTAACTAGGACTTGTCGGCGAATAACTTGGACTGGTCGGTGAATACGTCGGTGACGTCGGACTGTAGCTGGGAGATGTCGGAGAGTAGCTCGGACTGGTCGGCGAATAGCTCGGTGATGTGGGCGAATATCCAGGGCTCGTCGGACTATAATTGGGGCTAGTCGGACTGTATGACGGGCTGGTAGGCGAATAAGACGGACTTGACGGCGTCATTGAAGGGCTGGTAGGCGCGTAAGCCGGTGATGAAGGCGAATATGAAGGTGACATTCCAGGACTGGGAATGTAAGGGCTCATACCCGGACCAGGCGACCCTGGACTGCCCGGTTGCGGAGACCAAGCTGGAGAATAGCCCGGTGAAAGACCGCTAGCATCACTAGCCACCGATGGAGAGAATGCGGGACCTCCAGGTGTCATGCCACTTCCAAGACCAGGTGACCAAACCGATCCGTAGGCCGGCGTCGCCACTTGGTTCCACGGCGTCATTTGAGGACTCATGCCGGCCATGGGAGTTGCCGCGCTACCGAAGAACATACCCGTACCCATACCAGCGCCAATGCTGAGCGGAATTTCAATGCCTTGTTTGCACTTTTCGGCGTCGAGGAGGAGGTCGAAACAACCTGTACCCATGCGAGGAAGCTGGCCCAAGATGATGTTTTCAGACACACCACGCAGAGGATCGACTTCAGCATGGCCGGCTGCCTCCAACAACACGTCCACCGTTTCTTCGAAGGAACATCTCATCAAGGCACCAGTGTCCTAGAAAGAATGAAAACGTACACAAAAAATAATCAGGAATTGTTAGAGAAAAATTTAAAATAAAATAAAATATTTGCTACAAGACGAGCATTACCTGTCTGTTGATACCGTGACGAGTGATGGCCATCAAATGACCTTTGGCCGTCATAACGTCGCAAAGCAAAGCCAAATGACGATAGTTGACGTACAAGCCATAAAATTGAAGCACCATGTTCATTTCTTTTTCGACTGATTTACGCACAGCTTCGATGCCGAGAACAGCGAAGATTTCACAAATGTCGTTTGAGTAGGTACGGACAGGGTCGACGTCACGTTCGCTCAATACTCGCATCAACTGCGTACCGTCCGTTTCGAGAAGCCATTCCGCAATGGCTTTGAACTCTCCAGCTTCCGTGACGACAATACGTTTCTTCTGGTCCGTTTGTGGCAAATGCATGTAGACTTTGCCGATGGATTCGATACCTTGCAGTGTCATGTCAGACAACATGTTGGCTTCGATACAGCGCAAAAACATGTCGTCTTCCATTTTGTCAACTTGCTCCTCTTCTTCCGTGAATTTGCTGTCGTCGCTGTTCATGATACGGATACGCAGCACCAACTTCTCAGCGTTGTCGTCGTTAAAGATGCAATTGAGGTCGTCACCGAAGCCTGCATTCACCTTCTCAGCAATCTGTTCCATGGTGAGACGCTTGTCCGTCATACGTTTACGGTCCAACTCGATACGCAGTAACCAAGGCGAGATCCGCGTCGGATCGAAGTCAGGCATTTCATAGTAGACATTGACGAATTCCTGATCTTCAGAGATGACCGTGTTTTGTGGGTCGGGATCGTAGTAGATGGCTGTGTTGGCCGTCACCTTACGCAGGGTCGTGTGTTCAAGACGACACAAAACGTTTTTAGCCTTTTCGGCATCGCGAGCTGCTGCGCCAGTTAAGAAAACGGTCAAAGACGGGGCTTTGGGATTTTTACTGATGTTGATGATTTCCTTAAGACGCGGCACACCGAGTGTTACGTTCTTCGATGAGACACCAGCAAAATGGAAAGTATTGAGCGTCATCTGAGTGGCGGGCTCACCGAGAGATTGAGCGGCGAGAGCACCCACCATTTCACCAGGTTGGGCCTGTGCTTGTTGGAAACGGGTCTCGATTTCACCGATAAGCCATTCAAAAGCCTCTGAGGAGAGCCGATACTCTTCGGCTAAACGTTTAGAACATAGTGTGGAACGAATTAGGCACTGGAACAGAAGAGTGGCGTTCTGATTAGCTTGGACACTCAACTTGTCCTCCCCAACTACAATGACACATCTGGAAAGCAGATCTCTGACACCTTGGATGACGCGAAGAGGACTCAAGTCCGTTGGTGCTCGTTTATTGATGTGGAAAATCTTCTGAACGTTCCAGATCATGCGTTGAAGATTGCAAGGCAACACTACCTTGTTCTCGCCAGTTGGGAAAATTTGACGTAGGGCTTCACGATCTTTGTCCAACTGCTCCCACTCGTGTTCGATCTCTGTGATGACTTCGGCGCTGCTCATCAATTCACGAGTAATGTCTTCGTTGAAGATGCGTCGTAAATAGCGTTCGTTACTTGGCTCAAACTTGAACTTTTTCTCAAAGGCCTTGTTGGAAAGCTTGACAGTTGGCATCGTCTGGAATTCCACGGATTCTGCAGAAAGACCATCTTCACCATAACGGAGCTGAATCAATTGGCCGACCGAGTTACGGACTGTTCCGTCGTAGTGGACCATTACAGACTCCATGGCTTTGATGAGACGTCGCTGAATGTAACCAGTTTCGGCAGTTTTGACGGCTGTGTCGATAAGACCTTCACGACCACCCATAGCGTGGAAGTAAAACTCCGAAGGGGTCAAGCCGGCAAGATATGAATTTTCGACGAATCCTCTCGACTCGGGACCGTAATCGTCCTTGATGAAATGAGGCAGTGTCCTTTTGCGAAATCCAAAGGGAATTCGTTTACCTTCGACGTTCTGCTGACCGACGCAAGCAATGACCTGGGAAATGTTGATGTTAGAACCCTTGGAACCAGCTACCACCATGGACTTGAGGTTATTGTACTCCGTCAGCGACTTCTTGGCTGAACCACCAGTTTTGTCACGAGCGTCGTTAAGGATACGGTTCACTTGATTTTCGAAGGTTTGACGAAGGGTGTTACCAGGTGTGGGCTCTAGTTCGTCGTTATGTGATTTCTGGATAACCTCTATGACGTCTTCTTTAGCCTTTTTAATTGTGGCCTGAATATCCAAGTATGTCTGAGGATCGGCGATGGTGTCGCCAATACCGATGCTGTGGCCTTCGTACAACAGCCAATTGTTGATGACTGTCTGAATGTTACCATAGAATCGTCCACAAACTTCGTGGCCCAATTCCATGAAAATAATATGGAGCAAAGAAGCGGCGGAGGCACCAAGTGTCTTCTTACATAAAATGCCCATCACCAGTTCGCCATTTTCTACCATGACCTTAGTGTCTCCTGGAGATATCCACTTGTAAGGACCGTCATCTTCATCGTCAGGATGGGTAGAGTGTGTACGAATCATGTTTACATTTCCTGGAATGATCAGGGTGAACAGCTGCTTGCCTGCAATCGCCATAAATTCAAGGTTAATTGGGATTACTTGTGAAATTTTTATTTGTAGGTGTATCACCTGTCCACATAGGCCTTGGTTTAAGTATGGCGGGTTGAGGCATTTTGCCATCCCAGGTGGGCAAAAACATGAGCAAATTCATCATCTGCTCTTTCTCAAGGAATACGTCGCGTTTTGTCATTTTACGGACAGCACAAAGTGTGTCCTGCACAATACCCATGACGGGTTTGTTGGCCTGCGGAGTGATAATCTGGCGCGGAGTGACGTGGATATTTTCTACTTCGGCACGAGTTTCCATACTTTGAGGAACGTGCAAGTTCATCTCGTCGCCGTCAAAATCAGCGTTGTAGGGAGACGTGCAACTGAGGTTCATGCGAAACGTGGACCAAGGAAGTACTTTGACACGATGCCCCATCATAGACATTTTGTGCAGCGTAGGTTGTCGGTTGAAAACAACTAAATCACCATCACGGATGTGTCTCTCGACTTTGTAACCGCATTGAAGATGCAGATCAGAAGATTTTGGATGAAATCTCAAATCAATTCGGTCGCCATTTTCTCGAATGATGTACTTGGCACCCGGGTATTGCGAGTTACCACGTTGCACTAATTCTTGCATCTTCTCAATGTTGAAAGGCGTAACAATTTCAGGAAAGGTCATGTTTTGCGCAATACTTCGAGGGACGCCGACTTGATCGATGCGCAAATTAGGATCCGGCGTAATAACCGTACGTGCTGAAAAGTCGACACGTTTACCCATCAAGTTACCTCGAATACGACCTTCCTTGCCTATAGACACCAACAGAGAGAGAGAAAAAAAAATAAGATTTGTGACATGAGTATGAGAGTAAAATCCGTTTACCCTTCAAACGTGCTTTGACGGATTTGATGGGGCGACCGGATTTCTGCTGAGCTCGAGGAAGTCCTGGCGAGTCGTTGTCTACCATGGTTGCAACGTGGAACTGGAGCATTTTAATATTTTCGGCTATGATATGAGCTGCAGCACCAGACTGTTCGTTACGTTGCAGCTCGTTGTTAGCTTTAACGATGTCTGCCAGTTTGTGGGTGAGATCGTCTTGGTTACGGGCCGAACCGTGCATCACAACGGCCGGGCGAACGGCAAGGGGAGGTACGGGCAAGCAAGTGACGATCATCCAGTCTGGACGGGCATATTTAGGATCCATTCCGAGGATGGCGCACTCTTCGTCAGAAATGTGTTTGAAAATCTCCCAAACACGTTCGGCCGTCAAAACAATTTTCTTTTCTTGCGAATCTTCATTTACGTGCTTCCATTCGCCCGTCATTTCCAAACCTTGGCGGCGAATAGTTGGTTGGTAACGACCACATCCGCCATGGCTTACTTTTTTTGATGCCTCCTTTGATATGTCTTCATCTTTCCCAATATCAATTTCATCACCGCCTTCACATATGTTTTTCCCTTTGCAAAGATCATATACATGAGCCATACGTTTTCTTGGTTGGCCTTTTGATTTCACCAAAATTTCCTTAATTTTGGGGTTGTTTGGGCTTACCTATGGTATCAAGAGAGCATTTCACTGTAAATACATATTACACATGTTAGTTGAAAAAACTTACCAAAAGTTTAGAGCAGTAAAAGCACACACAACGAAGAATTTTCATAGTCTTCTGAATGAATCCGATGTGATATACAGGCTTGGCTAGATCAATGTGGCCAAAATGTCCTGGGCATTCATTCATGTTGCCTGCACAAGTTTGGCACCTGGCTGACCTGTCGATGACTCCCTGTCGGGGGTCCATAAGACCACCCAACTTGGGTTTACCACCTTCATAGATCTCAGGATATCTGATGCCACCTTCGGTGACAGACATCCTGCGGATTTCATCTGGGCTCAGGATGCCAAACTGAACCCGTTTCACCAGCCTTATAGTGGCTTTGGAATCTGAGCCTAAAGTGCCCATGTCAGCAGCAATCCCACCCTAGAAATTGACCAAATGATCAATAGGATAAACAAAAATTGTTAAGAGTAGTTAAACTTTGGAGTTGCATAATCTAGGTTAAGGTTTCTAGTCAAGGTGGCACTTTCAAGAGTGCTTGCTTTCTTTTATTTAGTCCAATTACAAGTAAAATATTATTAACACGATTTAAATGTATTACCCGGGAACCGGGAGAACGTAGAAGATATCAACAAAAAACAATACACTATGAACGACTTGAATCAACAGATAATTCCTACAAACGGCTACGGATGCTTGTGAGCTAGCTTCATGTAGCCTTTCTCCTTACGATCAATGGCGGTCTGCTGCCGATTGGAAACTGACTGTTGGCTCCTCTTTTTACGAACAAAACTTTCCCTCCCCCTTGCGCTCCAAAACAGCGTTGCCATGTTTGTTTACAACTAAACCGAAAAGTTAGGCAGGCAGTAAATCAGCAACGGCCCGTGAACCCATAGTTAGTCCCGACTCCTGAGCCCCCTACCATGATGTAACAGCTTAAGTTCTATTATACCATGTCCCTATTCCGTGAGTCCAAACTCTGGGGCATTCCGATTCCCAATCCTTCACTGCACCGAAATGTTGGTCCAAGTTTGTATTCGAACTCGTGTAAAACAGAAACCCCTGGTATCGTTTATACAGCAATTTATTCACAGCAGATTGACATTTTCACCAAACAATAAAATTTCAGCTTTTAAATATGGGAGATTGCTTGACAAGCTCATCCAATTTTGTTTTAAACAGTTCACACTGGATTGTTTCTCCAGATTTATAGGCAGGATTCTTCACACAATATTCAATATAAATCTGTATAAATATATAATAATTGGTCACATAGAATGATTTGGAATAAACATAACCCATCAAATAAAAATTACCTGACTGTTGATTGTTTGTAAAAGCTCTCTTACACCCTGGGAATTCAGGTCAGTATTCATCACAAATTTCACTCCAGAAGGAGTTTCAAAATAGTTCAACACATACTTGGAAGTTCTATAACACTGGAAACCTTCTCGGACATCAGTTGGAGACATTTTACTGACAAAATTTTTGATGGAATACAGCATACCATACATAAGTTTTGCTTCCTGTATTAAGAAAAATAAGAAAATACTTTTCAATAAAGATTTTAATGTAAATTTGTGATGGAATAAACTTACTTCTTCAATGGTCATTCCTGATTGGCGTTTTCGATTCCATTCTCCATAGTACATCAAAACACCTTGTCGGTCAAACATGTATAGATTGTGTATCGTCATTTTCGTCCTTTTACTTCAAACTACACGATATTATTATCCTTGGCCTTATAATTCCACCTTCCCTGACGTTGTCTGTAAACACAGCACGAATTTTTCCCTATGAAATAGGAAAGTTGGTTTATTTTCTTAGTAACTAAACAAGCTCAATAGATGGCCTGGAGAAACAAATGAAACGCACCATCCGCCCTTAGCCGGCTGTTAAGTGACTGAGCACAAAAATTGTTCGGTAGCACACGATACGAGACATTGAAAAGTATCTTGGATTTTTTTTTCATATTAATTTGTTCGGCCAGTGGCACGCTTTGTCTCCGTTATGTTGAAAGTAGCCCCGCAACATTGCGAGACTTCGAAGATGAGCATCACTTCAGCCGGTGGGTTTCTTTTTTAAACAATTTTTTTCCTTGGACGAAAAAGTAAAGCTGAGGAAGTGTCAGACGTATGATGTGAAAATGCAACGACTTGTTACATTGTGCAACTCAATACAAAACAGTGGCACATCTTTTTATGAACCAGCTAAAAAACCTGTCCAATTAAATCATTGATTCTTTTTTGTATTATTTAGTCGGAGTCATTGCTCTTCTGGATGAACCAAACATACTGCTGAAAGAGTTTGCACTTCAGAAACTAAACGAAATTGTGGATGAGTTCTGGCCTGAAATCGCTGATTCAGTTGAAAAAATGTGAGTGACTTTGCAAAATGTGAGACAGTTACAAACATAATTTTCTTTATGCTTGTAGAGAAATTCTTCATGAAGACAAGAGCTTTCCCCAATGTGAACTAGCTGCTCTTGTTGTGAGCAAAGTATACCATCATCTTGGCTCATTTGAGGACTCTCTTACATATGCACTTGGTGCTGGTAATTTGTTTGATGTCATGAGCAATTCGGAGTATGTTCAAACAACAATAGGTGAACAAGTAACTTCATCGCATATGAACCATTTCTAATTAACAGAACTTTTTTTTTGTCAGCTAAATGCATGGATTTCTATAGCCAACAAAAAGTAGCATTAGCTGAAGGAGCACAAGATGTCAAACCAATTGATTCAAGGTTTGTTAAATTCTAAACTACAGACTAAGCCAGAGTTACAGCCATGTTTTTAATAACATTCAGGCTGGAAGGCATTGTCAACCGAATGTTTCAAAGATGCTTAGATGATGGGCAGTATAAGCAGGCCATTGGAATTGCGATCGAAACCAGGAGAATGGATGTATTCCGACGTGCAATTTTAGAATCGGTATATCAATAAGAAACAAGCGCCTGTTCTCGCTTTATTCACCCTAGATGTTTTTGGTTGACACAGGGTGATGTGCCTGGCATGTTGCATTATTGCCTCAAGGTTTGCCTTGAATTACTGCAACACCGACAGTTTAGAAACGTAGTTCTTCGTTGTTTGGTGGATTTGTATCGCGAGCTAGCTACCCCGATTACGTTAGCATGTGCCAGTGCCTCATTTTCCTGGATGATCCATTGGCCGTTGCTGATATCCTCGACAAACTCGTCCATGGAGAACAAGACTCAACTCTGATGGCCTACCAAATTGCGTTTGATTTGTACGAAAGCGCTACACAGCAGTTTCTCGCACGAGTGCTTCAAGCCCTAAAACCAACAACCATTGCACCTCCAGGTTTGCTTTGAATATTCTGATTCGCTTTCTAACAGATTAACGACATTTTTTTATCGGGATGTAGTGGCTGATGAAGACAAAACTGAAGAAAGCAAGGAAGCAAAAGTAGAACCTGTTTTAGTAAGTCATTTTCTTCATTTTAGAATTCGAATTTTGTTAAGTAAATGAGTTTGAAATAGAGTCCAAAAGAAGAGCTTATGAAGAAACGCCTAGACCGCTTGGTGACTATTTTGGGTGGTGAACTGAGCATTGAGCTTCATTTGCAGTTTCTCATCCGGAACAACAAAAGCGATTTGCTGATTTTGAAGCAGACAAAAGATGCAATTCGTGTGTCTGTTTGCCACACGGCTACTGTTATTGCCAATGCTTTCATGCACAGTGGAACGACTTCTGATCAATTCCTGAGGTATTCGTTTTATGACAAAAGTTTTCTTTTCTGAAATAAAACATTTTTTGTCATTGATGTAGAGATAATTTGGACTGGCTGTCACGTGCTACCAACTGGGCTAAATTGACTGCAACAGCTTCATTGGGTGTCATCCACCGCGGACACGAGAAAGAAGCACTAGCCCTCATGGCGGCATATCTTCCTCGTGAAGTTGCAGCGACGTCCGCGGGCTTCTCTGAAGGTGGTGGACTGTACGCACTTGGCTTAATCCACGCCAACCACGGCGCCAACATCACAGACTACCTACTCCAACAGCTCAAAGAAGCCTCCAACGAGGTGATCCGCCATGGAGGATGCCTTGGCCTCGGTTTGGCCAGCATGGGAACCCAGAGAGCCGACGTCTATGAACAGCTGAAATTCCATCTTTACCAAGACGATGCTGTGACGGGCGAAGCTGCTGGCATGGCCATGGGTCTGACGATGTTGGGCTCGCGATCGCAGCAGGCCATCGAGGATATGGTGTCGTATGCCCAAGAGACTCAACACGAGAAGATCATGCGCGGATTGGCTGTTGGTATTGCCCTCACCATGTACGGTCGTCTGGAAGAAGCCGACGACCTAATAGACACGCTGGCCAAGGACAAAGACCCGATCCTTAGGAGGGCCGCCATGCACACACTAGCCTTGGCTTACTGTGGAACGGGCAACAACCAGGCCGTCCGTAAACTATTACACGTTGCTGTAAGTTGTTCAATTTTAAGATAGAGTATCGAAGACGTGGTTAATCATATTCATTTTGGGCCCGTAAGGTATCTGACGTAAACGATGACGTCCGCCGTGCTGCCGTCACTGCTTTGGGATTCCTCTTGTTCAGGTATGTTCACGTGCTTCGCTTCAACGATTCGAAGTTATAATCATCTGCGTAGGCCTTCCAAAGTCTTTAAAATCTCTTTCTACGTTGTATCCAAAAAGCATTTGTGTGTCACCCAACATATCTAAGTTGTCAATAATTTCAATCTCACAACGTTTCTTTTTTTGTTAAAACAATGAGTAATTTTATTGGTTTCATTATTCTAAAAAAGAAATCCGGAGCAATGTCCCAGTGTAGTCTCTCTCCTAGCTGAGAGTTACAACCCACACGTTCGATATGGAGCAGCCATGGCATTAGGAATTGCCTGCGCCGGCACGGGATTAAAGGTAAATTCCTTTTCATTTTGCATTCTTTACATGATTCTGGTCTTCGTCTTCTTCATTTATTTGATTCTTAAAATTTTTTACATTTTGTTTTCCGCCTTTATTAGGAAGCAGTTGCACTTCTAGAGCCCATGATGAACGATCCGGTCAATTACGTACGCCAAGGAGCACTGTTGGCTTCAGCGCTAGTGCTCGTTCAGCACACCGAATTCACGTCATCAAAAGTAAAAGACATCCGACAGCTTTATGCCAAAGTCATCGGTGACAAGCACGAAGATGTCATGGCCAAATTTGGTGCCATCTTGGCGCAAGGCATCATCGATGCAGGCGGACGCAATGTAACCATCTCTTTGCAATCGCGAACCGGGCATACCAACATGAGTGCTGTCGTTGGGCTCATGATTTTCACGCAGTATTGGTACTGGTTCCCGTCCAGTTTGTGCTTGTCTCTGGCATTTGCACCTACTGCCATTATCGGTCTGAATTCTGATCTGAAGGTATTCAATTTTTAATGTTTCGATCATTAGGAGAGCCTTTGACATTTACCCACATCTTTTTTTTAAATTATTATTATTAAGATGCCTAAAGTTGAGTATCGCTCGAATGCCAAGCCGTCCGTCTATGCTCCTCCACCTTTACTTGAGGAGAAGAAGCGGGAAGAAAAGGAACAGTTACGGCTGCAGTTTTGTCCATCACAGCAAGAGCTAAGCGTCGCGAAGCAGCCCACTCGAAAACCTCTCAAGCAGCTAGCTCTGGTGCCACTCCTGCTGTTGCCGAGAAAATGGAAGTCGATGAGCAGCCCAGCGCAGAAAAGATTGCCGAAGACAAAAAACTAAAAGAGGAAAAAGAAAAGCCGAAAGAAGAGCCCAACTTTGAAATACTGTCCAATCCAGCTCGAGTTGTCCGACAGCAGGTAAGCGTAAATTTAATCGTAACCTGCTACGATATTTCTACATTAAAACCCATTTTTTTTTTTTTAAATTTTGCATCCCAGTTAAAAGTTGTTCAAATGGCGGAAAACTCCAAGTACATTCCGTTGAAGGATATCGGCATTGGTGGCATTATCGTTATGCGCTACGGACAAACAGATCAACCTGAAGAATTAGTTGAACCTGTTGCAGGTTTGATGGATTTCATAAAGCTTGAGAAAATAAAAACGATACTTTATTCTGTCCATTTTCTTTGCAGCAATGGGTCCCAAAGTGGAGGAAGAAGCCGAACCTGAACCACCGGAGCCGTTTGAGTACATTGAAGATTAAAAAAATGCAACCACATTTGAAATAAATAAAGTGAAGTGCGAGAGTTTAAATTACATTTTGGTAACAAATGTTTCGTTACATAAATAATGTCGTATTCGATGGAACGGGGATGTGCCGCTGCCATACTTTTGCGATGGTAGTGCGATGAGTTGACTTTTCTTCTTCGCGCCCGCGGACAATACATTGGTAAACGATTCTATCATTTTACAAAACATTTTTTTTTGGCAACTATCAGTGACCACACGAGTTGCGAGATCACTTGGAATAGTTTACTTAATTAGGCTTAGAAAATTGCTTGTAATCGGTATACGCTGGATATTAAAGAAGAGGTTGTTTCTGTTTGTTTCGTTTTGTTTTGTATTGCTTCTATTGGCTTTTATTTCTTTGTCTGGAAAACTTTGTTTCCTGCAGGTTCCAGACATTTCTCCGTAGCCACTTGGCTCTATGACAAATCCTGTTATTTGGCCTATACACTTATTAGTTGGAAATCTTTCTTGTAGAATCTGCTGGATGTTGCCGATCTTCTCGATAAAGTTGTCCACAGAGACCAGACTTTTATGACCTACGCAATTGCTTTCTATTTGCACACGCGCAAACTCAGCATTTTCCTTCACAAGTACTCTGACGTTCCAACTGAAATGAGATTTTGCTTATATCTTCATTTTAGGCAGTTTAAATACTTTCGTAAACTAGCAGCTGATAGATTCTATGTATAACAATTCAATAGGATTAACTAGATCAATCGGCTTCTCTTAGAATGGACCAAAAATACTAGCAACTCTATCGAGTTGCACCTGCAGTTTCTCACCTCTAACTCCAACAGCGTTTTGATCCCATTTTTTTTTCATCACACTTGACCCGCTTTATTTTCTCATCCATCGATGCTGTTAATACCAATATCACGTGACGAGTTCTAACCAACGTAGCTCTGTTACAGGATTTATTATGCTGTCGTCACTGCGTCGGTATTCGTTTTGAGTTGCGCATCAATTGCGTTACGGTTATTCACTTACGCGTGCGCTTCTGCGAATGTAGAGATAGCGTTCTTGTACAATTTCATTCAAGACTCGATTTGTTCAGTCCATTACCCAATTGAAGCTGTTTGTTTGGAGGGGGTTGTGAAACATCTTGTCAAGGTTGACGTGAATACAGAATACAATCGTATTTGGAAAAGATAAAAAGCCATTCGACGCCTAACTGAAATGCAACGCAGTTGTATGGGAACGAAGGAAAAAGGACACGATCAATTGGTTAACAACAAACCAGGTCATTGAATGCAGATGGTAATGGAAAAGGTTGGGAGGGGGAATCGGATTTTGTTCGTCCTGTTGGGGACAGTATGACATCCTCAGGGCCAAGTCTTTTGTTTATGATAAACTAATCGTTAACTAAAATTTGCCTTGCATTATTTATCAGTCTGTTGTTGACTGTTGGATTACATCATCTTTTTGTGATATGCTTTGATTTTCTACTTATCTGCAGAATGTCATTCGGTTTGCTCGTAAAAAACAAAATGTGCGTGACACGCTGCTTTCTTTAATATCTCTCAATTTTTTTTTTCTCTCTTTCATTAGGAACGTTAAACGAACGCAGGTCCATTGAGAATTCACGATTCATTCCCGCCATTTTTCGGATGCAAATAGCTGAAACGGGAGGCTGTGCTTGTGGCCGGTCTTAATTGGATGCGTGGTGTAACTGGGCGTCTAGTCCAAGGAAAGGTTACATTTTTATTCTTCCAATGCTTTTATCTAGTTCGACATTTTGATTAGATGCCCCCCTCCCATCCCTGTTTTGAATATGTTGAAAGCATCCGAAGTCTCTGACACAGACAGACGGACGGAAGGCATGTACTTTTATTTTTTAAAGATTCTTTTTCCTCCGGAAGAAGGGAAGAGAATGACAGACCTTATCGATTAGACTGTCCTCTACTCTTTTTCTTTTCTTTTTTTTTAACATCTTTCCCTCTTTTTATTTTTGTTGGACAGCATTTGATTGCTGCTGAATTTGCAAAATCCCTATCACCTCTCCGTCTGTTCTACCATTGATATGTTTTGAAAGCCAATTAGTTGAATGACATTTTAGTATATCGGCCATGTTTTCTATAGTTAAATCAGGAGTGATCAATATCAAAATGAAAAACAAAAGTTTAGTCTTCTTTATTATTAGACAGGCCAAGTCATTTCTTTTTCCACGTTAGAGCCTCGTTAATACGATAGCAGAAATATGATTTTGTTTTCGTTCCAAAACAAAACTAGCAAGATCTATTTGATCGGTTGGATTGGGGCCCTGTAGTTTCAGTCGCTTTCATAATGTCAGTAGTTCGCTAATCATCCGGCCTGCGAGTTTTATTTGTCTATCCTTAGGGCGTATCCCCTAAAGACAGTCGTTTTGTCGAAATTTTTCCTGTGGGAAGCGCATATAGAAAGCTTCTGATGTAAATGAAAAAAAAAAGGCCACATAGTTTGACAAATATGAAAGTGAAGAGAACGAAACAAGAGTATTTTCTAGGGCTGTTAGCGCGATTAGCCGTTCTCCTGTTCTTTCTTGAAAAAAAAAAGAAGAAAATAGTCCTTTTTTCTCTCTTTTTCTTTATTCGTCTATATATCATCGTTTCTTTTCCGTTTGTCGTCTTTCCTATTCCGCTTTTGGCCCTCTTCTTGTTCGGTGAGTATAGTATAGTAGGCTCGCAAGGAGTTGTATCCGAGATTGATTTACTGGTCTCGTCCGTTGTCGTCGTTTACCCTCGTTTTTTTTTTTTTTTTTTTTTTTTTCTTTACTCGGCTCGCTAAACGATGAGTGATTGGACTCCAATCATCCCGACATCCCTCGTTAATGAACAGGTTGTGACCAGTAATAGCTGAAGAAAAACCATTTTGACGTTTCGTCCGACCACACACAGCCTTCGCCTGTAGGCCAAAAAATATCAAAGAAAAAGAACGAATAAAAACATTTAGTTTAGTGCCGAACAGCAACGAAAGGGAGGCGGGCCTGGCGATGTTCATCAGCCCGATCGATGATGGCCGAGTATTTTAAGGCGCGGTCGGAGAAAAGACGACGACGCCCCTGTAACCCAAACTTTCGACATCGAGTTGACTAAACGGGAGGAATCGTTTGTTTATGTTTGTTTAGACGCACCGGTTTCAGTAGAAAAAAAAACTATGTACAAAGTTGAATGATAAAACGAGCGTTCGATCATACATCTTGTTGTCCAGTTTCTCTTTGCATACCTCCACTCCGGTTTGTTTTTGTTTTTTTTGGTATTCTTTCGCGATTTGCTCAGATCTCGAAGAACTGACCGACTGGAAAACGTTTTAAGAGTTAAGAAGAAAAACATCGGTTTGATATTCTTTTATTTTTTCCTGTTTATCTAGTCAATATTGGAACTGTGCGCTTGTTTCTGATTCGTCGAGCTTTTTTTTTTTTTTTTGGCCCACCATTGATCTATCTGCGATGTTTTCAAGCAATACACAACGGCAATCGGCGATGTTATATGCAGGTAAATTGTTTTTGACGTTGTCGTTGGCAACAGTTGATTACGTTTCGTAGTAAAAACAAGACTTGACGTTTGTGAATGAATCAATGCTTGTTTGATGCAAAATCTGCAGTACAGTGGCTGATCAAAATCGATCCGATTGCTGCGCTTCGTGCCCGTAGTGTATCGGACTCTTATTGAAAACGGTCAATCGAGAAGCGGAAACCACGCAGATGTAAAAAGCGGATGATTGCCCGGCGCAGTGTAACCAACTCACTCATTTGCCGAAAAAAAAAAAAATAATAATAACACTCGTTTTTTCGATATATATCTTTATATATCGAATTCATTTTTGTTGACAAGCTACGGCTTCCCGGTTGTTTCCTTATCAAATAAAAACAGTACACAAATAAATCGTAATAAATAAATAAAAAAAGAAAAAAAAGGATCACGGAGATACGAGGTTTATTTGCCACATTGACGAGTGTGTGAATACAAAATGGTGATGGCGGCGGCAAGACGTGAATGAGCGTGATTTGTTTATTTCTTCTTCCATTTTTTTTTTGTGTGTTTCGATCCTGAGCCAAACGCCGTTATGGTACGGGGAAACATGTTCTATACAATTAGGATACATTCGTGAAACGTGAGCACATTTCTTTTTTTTTTTTTTTTTACGTATTTATATTTACGTTTAGATGGGTCTGTGAAACGGATAGCAGTGTATAACAATAAACAAGATTGAATAATAACAACAACAACAACAACAAACAAAAATGTTGAAAACGCGTGAAATGTTGATTTGGAATGCAAGTTGAATTATCGATAACGATTAGCTGACGGAGGAAGGACCGATTGTTGTTGATTGGCCAGTCCCTCGAAGACGGATGCACACCGACTGTACCGATGCTGGACGGTGGCAACGGTCGTTGCGCTGGCCGAGGCCGCCAACATGGACGTCGGCGACTTGCGGCACTGGCATTTCAGAAGGCTGATGAAGACGCGCTTAAATGTCCGGTTGAAAACGGTGTAAATGAGCGGGTTGATGGTCGACGACACGTAGCCCAGCCATAAACACGTGGCCACCAATCGTTCGGGGATGTAGGCGCTGCACGCCGGCCACACGGCCATTAATAAATTCAGTAAGAAGAACGGCGCCCAGCACAGAACGAATCTGTCGCATTTGAAAAATTTCAGAAATGAAAATAAACAAAAAAGATCAAAGGGCGAAAAAAGCTGTTCGATTTCTTTCGTTTGTTTGTTGATCGTGCTCTTGTTGATGTTGTTGATTGTTTGAGCAGATCAAAAAACGCTTTTTGTCGTGTACGAGTTGAAGTGGCAAAGGAGACAAAAAAAAAAAAATGAAAGTTAAGAAGCTCTGTTGTTTGTGAGGCCTACAATGCAACAGCACGTTCCTAACCTGGGGAAGTCTTTTGATTTCCGCAACGCTCTTTCGTTTCCCGTTCGTTAAATTCCAAAAATCCAGCAATTCTGACGAAGCAACAGCGGAACATTTTTTTAAAAATTCTCTTCGTATTTGGAGCTGTTCGCATTGCCCTCAAGTCAAAACGAATCAGCTTTTAATGACGTCAAAAATCAATCTCTTAGCTTTCTATCGAACATGTCTTTTGTACGAATTGTCCGAATATCTAAATGAAAAAAAAAAAAGGTGGAATGACGAAACGAGAAAATTGAAAAGGGAAATGAAATGAGTTTGCAGTACCCCTCCCCTCCTTGCTTTTTTTAATTCCCAAAATACTACACAATAGTACAAGACTCGTCCTTTATTATTTGAAGCCGCTCCTTTGGGGGATCGTTCCTTTTTTTACGAGCGTAAAAAAGGAAAAAAACAAATTGCACAGACTTCTTTTTTTTTCCTCTTCCATAGTAAATGGATACCGTTGATTAAGTTCGTTCTTTGGCACTCCTGATTTCGTGGACACATTGACTGCGCTTTATGATGACCGTTATGGATCAGTTACGTTCTTTACATCCATTAGCCGTATCGTGTGTGCTCCGTTATCCTCTGATAACATCACTGCTAACGGGAAGGGATGGACCGAAAATGGCGGATGGCATACTACTAACAAGCTTTGTTTTGTTTTTGCCTTTATTTTTTCTTTTCGTTCAGATTTTTTTTTTTTTTTTCCCGTCTATTTGTCTGTTATGTTATGTCGTGTTTGTTTGTTCTTTGCTTCTGTTTGCTTGTTTCGTTTATTTCCTTGGTTTGTGTCGTCCGTCGTTGGACGCGTGCCAATGTCTACATTTTTCTCAACGCACACGGACGGAGGTGATGGATAACGAGACGCTGCTCGTATTATTGTTACGCCTCTCTCCGCCCTCTGATGGGGAACAACTCGTCAACATCCGCTTTTTCTTTTCTTTTTTTTTTAATTATCTATTTTGTTTTCTGTATCTGTGATGGAGGCACTTGATTTTTTTCAAAACACACATTCTCGTTCGTACCTTTTCTATCACAATCGAAAATTCATGAAACAAAAACAAAAATGAAAAGACTCACGTGAAAAAGACGACGCCGAGGACTTTGCTGGCTTTCTGCTCGTTGGCCACCGTTGCGGCGCTCGATATGTTGGGCGTCGACGACGAGACGAGCGATCCCGATCGACGATGGAGTCGTGCTGCCAATTTTGCGGCCACGACTGGCCGCGCTACTCGATGCCGAGGCTTTGATTATTCGAATCGGTTGTTCATCATCGGCTGCCGCTGTTCGTGCGGCCAGAGAGCATTGACACGAAGGCGAAAAGCTGATCCTTTCCTTCCATATCAATCGCCGTCGTTCTCTCGACACGCTGACGGGCGTCTGAGTGCCGCGTTCCTGCTGCAACGGCCCATCATCTTCGTTGACGGCTTTATGTTCGTCGTTGTCGTTGAAATTGACCGAATGAAAACTGCGTTTATTGCCAGCAAAACGTCCGGCCGTCGTGTAATTACCGGAGCCGCTGCCTCCGACCCTGAGCATTAATTGCTGTTGGTGTTGGCGGGCTTTGTTGCGCAGCAGGTGGACCGTTAGGGCGTAGGAGACGACCATGATGATCATGGGGATGTAGAAGGCGGCCAGGGATCCGAAAAAGGCGAATCCCCTGTTGTTGATGACGCACTGGTCGCCGATCATGATATTGGACGGGTCAATCAGGCCCAGGGCGCTTATAGGCGAACTGATGAGCAGGGCCAGCAGCCAAACGAGGACAACCCGAACGGCCACCAAACGTTTGGAGCTGCCTCCAGCCAGGAAAACGCTACTGCCGCCACCTCGTCCGCCGTATCCTCTGGCTCTCAACGGACTCCGAATGCCCAGGTAGCGGCCCAGGCTGATGCAGCACATGTGCAGGATCGAAGCCGAACAGGCCAGTACGTCGCAAGTGACGTAAACGTTGCACCAAGTCACTCCCAACGGCCAATATCCTAAATGTGCAATATCAACATTTTTTTATTATTAAACTTTTAAATTTTCTACGAACGACGACCAAGTATTTAAAAAAAAAAAAAAAATGTTTTAGTCCAACTGGACAGAGAAGAAACTGCTGTCAGTCATGACGTGAGAAATGATTTAGCTGCCGGCCTTTGCCACAGTCAAAACGTTTTTTGTTTTTAGCTCTTCGTAGTTGGCTTCGCTAATGAATTTGTCTCATCTTTCCCCCCTCTTTTTTTTTTTTTTGTTTGTTTGTTAGAGAATGGTAACTAGCTGCTATACTATACCCAAAGGCGTTGTCATGTTAACATAAAGCTCCGCTTTTTTTTTCATTCTCATTCTTGCTGGCCAGCAGCCCAAAGACGGTACGACGGCAAAAGAAAAAGAAAAGGCCCTTTTCTTTCTGTTTCTTTTGTTAGGTATTCCTGTGAGCCACTTGGAGCTGTTGGCACTCAAATCCCGAAAGCTTTGAAACGGTTACAAGTCAAGATGGTCCACCCCATGTACAGTGTACACATTTTGGGTGGGTGGGAGGGGCTGTTGGCAATGTGCGGTGTTTCTGATTTTCGGCCAGTTCGGGCCAACTCAGCGCCCGACACATCTTATAAGGGTTGTATCAATCTGTAATCAGATCATAATGGACATCAATCTGATTCGAGTAGAGTGCGGTGGGTGGTTTCCACATGATCTTTCTCATTTTGATCTAAGAAAAACAAAAAGATGGGCGGCCGTATTTACCTAGGAATCCGGCCGTGGCGCCGAAAGGCATGACGATGGTGCTAACGATGAGGTCGGCAAAAGCCAAGGAAACGAGGAACCAATTGGTGACGTTTTGAAGTGGCCGCTCCAACCAGACGGCCAAGCAGACAAGGACGTTGCCGACAGTGCCGGCAACCACAAACACCATCACGATGATGAACGACCAATTGTACACATTGGAGTCGCTGTCGTCGTCGACACTGTCTACGGAAGTGTTGCTAGTCGATGTCAACCACACTAATAGGGACGTCGGCGACATGGACGACACCGTTGCCGTTACGCTCTGATTCCATTTGATATGGCCTTCCATTACCAGCGACGCTAACGTTCACTATTTTCTTTTCTTTTTCAAACTCAAACCGAAAATTCAATATTTCAATATTTGTTCAACTTTCTTTCGCGCATTGTTAACCGCAAACTGCTGACCGCATATGGCGAACGCGTGGAACACCTGCACTAGCACTGGTCCGTCTCACTGTTTGAAACCGATTGATTTATGTTCATCTTATCTAAACTGAAGGTTAACGCTTATCGGCCGAACTGTTATCGTAGTGATTAATGTCCTTTTTTTTTTTTTTTTTTTTTTTTTTAACAAATCTTGATTTTGCTTTTAGATTTTTTTTTGTTGTTTTGTTTGAATTAGATACTTTGGAAGGGCCCGACCGGTTTTTTTTTTTGAAAAATGATATCCTTTTTGAGTTTTTGCGAACACCTGCATTGGTATAGAATGTTGACAACAAAACTACAACGATATTCATACGGTCCTTCCCGTCAGCGACGAGATGATGAACTGGCTGGACTTTGGGGACTGCGGCGTGAGGGGTGTCGGCTCGCCATGTGAGCGCGCGCCACGCATGCACATACTGTGTAAAAAAAAAAAAAAAAAAAAGAAAGGCAAGGCAGGAAAAGGAAAAGAAGAAACATACCTTTAAAAACACAAAGTTATAAATGAAAGTAACCTACACACACACCTCTTGGGAGTTTTTCACGAGTTCGTGAGCCAGCTCGGAAGGTTAGAAGAATAGAGCGGCAGATTTGTTTTGTTTTTTTTTTTTAAAGGGGAAATTTGCGCAGGCGCATTAGTATATCTTTTTTTAGGCCCGCTTCCCCAACTGTTTTCAAATTTAAGGGTTTTTTTTTTTTGAAGAGGGGTTGAGCTAGAAAGAGCTCAACAACGTGTTCGTATGCGATAAGGCTGTAGGATCATTATCGGTGTGTCTGATTAATGACACGAGGACTTGCATAATGCTGATATGAAATGCCTTTTTTTTTTCAGTCCACTTCAAATTGAAATAAGGATAGCACGTCTTAATATTTTTTTTTCTGTATCCATGTAGCCTGTTTTCGTAGGATTACTATATATATATATATACTAAACAGCGACGCCCCGAAAATTTGATTATCTTTTAATCTCGATACGGCACCTTCCGCTATTCACTCACTGCATTGATGGACTCTCTATCGCACACTCCAGCCCCTCTACCAAAATTGCGTGACAGATTTCTTCTAATTTTTTGTTTTGTGATTGAGCTGGAGCGCGTCATTCATAATTTCATATTTAAAAAATAATATTACTATTGACAGGATAATTCGCCATGTGGTACGAATCAAAATTCATTTTTTCTGCCATTGCAACAAATGAGATTGAATTGAATCAAAAATCGGTGACAGCTGCACGGCACATGTACAAGTCTCTTTATCATAAAGCAAAAAATTGTTTCTTTTTTTTTTTTTCATCTAGTACAAATGCGAGATGTTAGATGTGTTCTTTTATGACGGTGTCTTGCAATCATCCGGCAATCTTTTATCTTCCATCTTTACAGTCTTGACGCCGTGCCGTCCGTGGATTCTCTATTGTTCGATTTCTTTTTCTCCCTTTTTTTGGCCGGTCTTGTGATGATGAATGACCCTTTCGTCTCTTTCGCTCTCGTGCGTGGACCTCAATAACCCACAGTTCCAGAAGCTCTAGCAAAGCTGTATGAAACCTTGGGGTACCTTGTCATCAGTGCTCAGTCAGCACAACAAAAACGGGAACTTCTCCATTGTCTTGAGGGACCTATATAGGCCAAATCCACATTATAATCAAGCGAGAACTGTTCGACGTCAGTAACATGCGAGGAGAAAATGAACATAAAGAAGACGGCAGAGCGGGCGGGGGGGGGGGGGTGGGCGTTCGTCCTGACGGATGATACGCCCACTTTTTTTTTGTGTGTGTGTGTCTTGTCGCCCGGCTGACTGAACAAGTCAATTATAAGCAGTTCAGTGTTTGATTGATTAACACTGCATAGGGCCGGCCGTTTTCTCCAACTGAAGGCGTCACGGTACTGTTTTGATTATGGGCCAAAATGTTTCATGCCAACCTCCAAAAGAATACGAGTACAGCTAGGCTAAATAGTGTTTTGATGAGTTTCGAAGTTTCATCATATGACCCGTTTGCACTTTCTGTCAATATTGATTTGCTTTGCGAATTGTTTTAGATGTTGAATTCAATATTGATAGACCCCCCCCCCCCCACTCCGTGGCGCGATTGAAGCTACTTCCCGTTCATATCCAAACGGTGATGATGCTCTTTTCATCCTAAGCCGCTACGTTTTGCCACTTGGATTGTTGTCTAATTATCTTCTACTGTTGATGTCGCCCCCCTCTGATGAGCAGCCTCTAAAGATCTAAAAGTTAGGAAATGAATGGCTTCTTTTCAAGCTCTTTTTGTCTTGTGTTCGTATTATGTGCTGCGAGCAGTGAATAACTGCTGAGCGATAAATACCCTCTTTCATCTTCACTTGTCTTTTTTCTTTGGCATTCTTTCATCACGCTGCCGGGAATGCCCGGCGCCGGCATCAATCGATCCCTCGATTTTTAGGCCAACGTTCCGTTTCCTTTTCATGTTAGCCAACGTCGATATGATGATGATACCTTTTATGCATAGGACAGCTTTCTTTGACATGATTTCTTTTGTCATACCCTATATTGAATGCAATCTTTTGTTTCTAGATCCCCTTTGATTGCCGACCGTGTTCGTCTTATGGCCGCATAAAAAAAAAAGGGAAGCCTTGAAACAATGTTCCAGTTTTTTTTTTTTGCACCCTCCCCGTCTTTATATCTACACGTCGGCCATGCGAGTTACAACCGAGTTTCGTTATATGAAGCATCGGCGAATTGCCTGCGACAAACGCACTGGATTAAAGGTAACGTCTTTTACTTTTTTTTATCTTGGCTCTTCAGATATGCTATTTTTTTTTTTATTATTACTTTTCTTGATTTGGGTTGGTTCTTTTTTTTTTTTATTCTTGTCATTCGCCTATTCGTTGAAAAGAAATCCAATTTATCAGTCGTGTCTTAAATGACACGCTGCAAACCTTGAATCCTATTTTCTGTGATACGTTCGTATATCTGTGGCATTGTGTGACACCACGCGACCGAATGCAAATTTTTTTTTTATGTTGCTTGGTGACGATTGATAAAAAAAAAAAGTAATGATTTTAAGCATGCGGTTTTTAACATCACTTTGCTTGTTAAGGAATTGTACGTACAAGTTCATTTGATTTACAAGAATTTTAATGAATTATTCTCATTTACTTTCACTCAGACATTTTCAATCATCATTTTGAATTTTGATCTGAAGCTCTGGAATATTATCGTTTTTTTTTTTTTATTTCCAGTTCTAAAAATTTGTTTTATGTGCCGTGTGTCAGTTTCAAAGCTTTCCTTTTGATGCGCACCGCCACCGTTGCTTGTTAAGCAAAAAAAAAAAAACGGAAGAGAATTTAAAAGGATTACGGCGTCTACCTTGTCGATCAGGATAAGCGTCGAGAGCAATTCGCGAAACGCGTTCAACCAAACTATCACTTATTCGGGGAAGATGGAAGTCGACGAACAGCAAAAAAAAAAAAAAAAAAAAAATCAGGTGAAGACGAAAGATAAAAAAGTAGACAAGCACAAAGACGAAACCAAGTTTGAAACCCTGTTTAAATTCACCTTCACTTTATGAGGATTAAAACTTTGCTTTTGTTTTTTTTAAAGTTGTTTTTTGAATACTTTCCAAGTTCGCCTCACCTTTACGTAAGAGAATTGATGCTGTGCGATTGCTACGCGATGGGATATGTAAGTGATGGATCGGCTTGAAGAATTTATACGATTTTCTTTCTGGGAGACGCATCGTAAATTCTAATTCTGATGGTATTGAATTGAAATATTTAAATGCAAGATTGTTGTATAGCGAAGGGAAAAGGTCAAAGCGTTCCACTATGTCTACTACCGTTTGAAAATGGACAGAAAATCGAAGTTTACTTGCCTCGTTCGCGAGCTCAAGTACATGGGGAAAGAGAAACTTGCAAATCTTGCCATCTAGGTCTTTTAACTTCGGCACCTGTAGGTGGGAGACGTGCTGCTTTCAAAACTGTTTCATTTATTCCAAATAAAACCATATATTAGATTGAAAACTTAAAAAAAAAAACTTTTAAATTGCAAATTTAAATAATAAGCTACACCACACCCACACATTTGCTTGTTTTTTTTTTCTCCAACCCACTTCAGACTACAAACAGTAGACTAGCGGTGGATATTTCTCACTTTCCCTGGAAGTTGGCTGTTAGATTTTTAAATACGTTGATGAATCAATAAGGCGAGATTTAATGGCTGGCCCCGTTGTAACAGTGTTATTGCTCATACAAGCGCCAGCGCTATTGTGTATAAAATCATGGATAAATGTATCGAGAAGATGCTTCGTCTTTTGGTGGTTTACTTAATTATGTTTTGGACAATGAGCTCACAGATGAAAGTTATGCTCCTGTTCGTCAATCCAAAAAAAACATATTTGTTTTGTTGCTTAACGTTGTTCATTTCAAAAAAAAAAAAAAGGGAAAAACATAACGATATCATATGCTATTTAAATATCTCAGCTAAGCACTGGGATTTTGCCTAATTTGCAAACGGAGCCCCTAGCAGATAGAATGAACGAGAAAACTGCTAGACTGTGATGAATCTTTCAAGCTGCCTTCATTCTTTTGATTTCTAAAAGGAACATCGCTACAGGTTACGCTGCAGGTAGTAATAAAAACTCTCGATATTGTTTCATCTTAGAAATTACGTTTTTTTTTTTTATTCAACTGTTAAATGTTGTTCTCGATCCGCTTAGATTCAGTTTCGTCCCTATGCGATGATAGTGTTAGTTCTAAGAGGATTTACTTTAAGACACTCTGATAAACAAAAAAATATCCTTTATGTTGTTGCTCAGAAAAAAAAAATAATAATTTATGGTTGTTGCGGATGTTGACTTATACGATGACGACATCGTGTGGACAAATGTTGCCAATAACGCGTGGAAACAATAAAAAATAAAAGAGGGACGGTTAACCGGTACATTTTTGTATTAAGGAGAAGAAGAAATAGATTACAAGATTCTCTGCCATAACGATGCGTTAGAATTAAAGTTATAAATGAAATTCGTTAGATGTATCGTGTAAAGGAAAGATTAAATATGTTAGGTATTTCGTGTTAACGCGTGAGCTACCAGTCGACGAGAAGGGGTTGATCTTTTGGCACTTCATTGTCCACTGATGTCAGCCTAAACAGGCCATCAATTGAAATCATCGTTTTAATACATATTTAAAAAGACGACTGAAGTTGTATAAAGTAAATGCGGTTTGTTTTACCTGACCATCCGATGTGGTTTTGCAACTGGGTTTGCCGCTGCAGCAGAGTCTTCCAGCTCGATGTTTTCTCTTGGTGTTTGATGGAATAAAAAGAACGGCACGCGTGCCGAAACCTCTCCCAAAGTCGATCGGACCGACTGGAATTGCGAGCCACCCATGTACACCTTGATCTGTTTCGTTCCACGAATGAATTAGTTTGTTTTCGTAAAAACCATCGTTAACGCAGGGCTTGCCGATTCGAGAATGTCTCTTTTATACACTTCAAAGGTAAATCGAAAGATTCTTTGTGCTACACAATGATCCGACGAAATGCCTCCAAAAAATGATAATAATTTCATACTCGGCAGGCCTTGCTTTTGAACGCGGCATAAAATATTTACCTTTGCTTCGTACGAAACAAGAATGGCAAAACCTTCCTTGGGATCCTGTAAAGTATTTCATTATTCAATATTAAATTTCCTTTCTTCACAAAACATATTCGTAAAACATAATCATTTCTTACGGTGTAAGGAAATATAGTTGTGGCTGATAGTCTTTCTACGTCGCCGCGATTTGTTGAAGCTTCAAAGACCAGGTTTTCATTGGTGCGATGAGGTTGCAGTTTCGTAATCAAAGTGTATGTCTATTTTTTATAACAATTAAAAATAAATAAATAATTTAAATGATTGCTAGTTTCCTTCTTTCTATACTCTTTGAAGTATTGCTCCTGGTGGGATGGGACATCCTTCTGTCGTTTCCATGCAATACAACGGCGCTCGGCGTTCACCCGAGGCGAATGAAAGTTGTGACACTTGATACAATTTGCATTTGATTTTGCGAATCGTCCGGCTGCTGTTGTTAGTGATTTGCACGTGCATAGATAATTTCTCTCCGTAATAAACAACGGCCCGATCGAGGCACATCTCGATTTGCATTTTGCCGGGCGATAGAAGGAATTGCCGTTGCACCAGCGTAGCTGGCCGAGTGCTGGGCGCTAAGGAAAGCTGCTCAAGCAAAGGCACTGGTAGGGTTTCCTGAGTAACACGCACGTTAAATCCCACCGTGTTTCTTTTCTCAATAAAAAAAAATGAGAATTCTTTGTTAATTTTATTAGTCTTAAAAATCTATGTGTAAATATTAGATACGTACTTTTTGACAAGCGGAAGAGTCGGGTCGGTGCAAAAGTAAGCAACAACTTGATAAGTCAGGCCGCTATTGGGATGAAAGTAAAATCAATGAGTTGGTATCTAGCGAGATGTATGATTTGAATAGTTTATTTCACCAAGGCTCGCCTGATACACCTGCAGGGCCGGCCACCACCAGCGACGGTGGTGAACCTTGTGGGAATTCTAATTTGAACGGGCAAATGCCTTGCATGTTGGCCATCTTCTTACACAAGGCCGTCTGTTGAATAAAAAAGGCTTATGTATCGGGCAACTAATTAAAAAAATGATGAGAATGTCGGTGATACCTGCCAATTGGTAAAGACATGGGGTATCTGATTTGGTCCGTTCCCCAACGGGAAAAGCTCTTGCGATGCTACGACAACCATTTTTTTGAACGGTATGTTGGAAAATTCTTCCGCCTCTGCACCCTGTAATTTGAAATGAGACGCTGATTGAAACTGATACATGTTCAATGGCGAAAGACTTGCATATCTAAAGTGGAGCTGAATTTCAACAAAAAGACGATGGCCGTGGGCTTTGCTAATGGGCACCATGACAACTCCGTCTAAGTAAGAACCAAAGTGTTAGCACCGTGATCAATATAATTTGCCATACAATTTGAATAGGTAACAAGAGACACACCAATGGGATCGACGCTTTTATAATGGTCCACATATTCCCTTTGGGCAATGTACAATGTTATCTGCAAATGAAATGTTGTGATTGTACTTAAAGCGTTTGATTTCGTATAAATTTTCAGTCAAACTTACATCTCCACTAGGTGAGAGTTTTTTCATGAGATTGGTTTGCATGTTGTTATCCGAACAAGGTGTATGGTTTGAACGTCAGCGTCAACACCAAACTGCACAATCAAGCCAACTCGACGTCGGCTTTTTATACGTGGACGCCAGGCTGCACTAAGCGGATTACATTATGGAAGTCGTATACTCCATGCTCCTCTTGCATAGCGTGCCACCGTTTAAAAATAAAAGAGAAGTGGATACAAACTGTGAATAAAAATTCGTCATTTTCATTTGCATGAAGGCCACGTATTGCGCTTGTTAGCGATTGCAATATCGTTAGGATTAGTGCAATTTTATTGGTTAATAAAAGTGAGTTAATTGGTGGTTACGTATATGCAACTTCGATCCGACTAGCGTTTTTTTTTATCCCTGCTCGCGAGTAAGGCCTCGTAAGCCCGCAAAGGCCTCCACGTCACATTTGCATTACACGTGAGTTGGACGGGATAAATGTGGAAGGATTGTCTTGATTTGACGCAAAGGAAACTTATCCGTAGTGATGTTCAATCAGTTGTATTGCACTAGACACGTTAGATAGTTCTTTATTCAGTGTAGGAAGTGATCATATTCATTAGCACTTCGTAAACGTAAATTTCGTTACGATAAATAAGCACAAAGTTTTCTAGCTCGCGTTTCTTTGTAGCCACCAAAGACTTTTCGAGCTCTTTTTCCATGAAGGATGTCCAACTTTCGGCTGTCAACAGTTCACTTTCCATCATCGCTTTAAAGTCATTAACCATCTACATTTTCAAATTGTGAAGTTTTCAGTGAAACGTGTGGTAAACAAAACAACAGGCCGTACCTGATTGATCCTCGGCATAACACTGAATAGAACATCTGGAGCCTTAAGTACGAAAAAAACAATGAGATAGAAGATATGCTAATTATAAAATCATCAAGTTTTACATCTTTGTTGGGCGATGTTTGTACAGTGCCCATGCTTCTGCCAATAAATCGACGAACAATGATGCCAATTAAATCTAAAGGTGATGTCTGTGAACAGAAATGAGCTAGAATTTAAAAAAGAGATTTACGATCTTTTGGATTTTAATTCACCTTTATTATTTTCTCCTGTATCAATTTAGCCAGTTCATAATCACCTTCCGGTGCTTCGTCCACTTCTGTTTCTAACATGAGCGTGACTCCTTCAATAGCTGCAATCGTAGAGACGAACGTATATATAGTTTTGGAAATTACAATTCCCCTATATGAAAAATCATTACCTAATTCCAGCATATCTCTGAAGAAAAATGCGATTTTGCGGCCAGCGTCAATTAGCAGTTCGTTTGCGTGAACATGGGCTTCTAAGAAAAGGGCAAGAAAAAGGAAACAGTGGGACAAAATGAAAGACGTACGTCGTACTCTAAGCTTTGACTCGAGAGAAGAAAGCACATGGTGTAACACGACGTTTTTTTTTACTTTGTAGGTTTTCCATCGATCGGACCACCTCACTGGCCGGCGCACCACCAGCCAAAAACAGACGGCTGGTTTCTCCGAGGGTCAACCAAGAGTCTTCTATGACGTCGTATGCTTGTCCCATAAGAAAAAGGGCTGTCTTTTCTGCCAAGGTCATGCTCTCTGTGAGGTTTTTCGCTTTCCTGCTCGGCATAAATGTCAATACAAATTTTCATATTGATTATAATTCATCGCTGTGTGGAACGCGAACACCTTACTCTGGATCCTCCTTAATGTGTGGGATGAAAGTGAATAAATGATCGCCTTCCACTCGGTCCAAGATCAGCCGAAAGTAGTACGACATTTCTGAATAAATAATTAGATTTATATGATTGATAGTGCAGGGCTTTACGTTGGATGTTGGTGGGCTCTGTTATACCCTCTAAACAGGTGGATTTGAGCATCGGTGAGTAATCAGAATACCAGAGCTCCTCTGGTGACGCACGTGCACATTTTGTCGTAGGCAAAGCGGATGAGGATGCGAACAAAACCACCACCACAAACAGAACTTTAACCGCAGGATTCGCCATGTGTGTGTACATTAAATACTTGTCAAACGAAGGTAAGGAAACCGCACTCTTATACAGGTGTTTCTCGGCTACGTGGCTTAAAAAGATCGACTGACGTGGAACTCTGTGGTTGTAAGGAACACTTTGGACCTGGCCTGTCACACAGATCCGGCAGATAAAACCAGTCAAATAGAGACCCTTCACGTTATCTTGAAAAAAAAAAGGGAAATAAAATAAATACAAATTTTTATCTTCGCGGTCGATATACGTGTATTTCTAGGTGTCACTTGCTAACTAATCTCGGATTACAATCACCGATGAAGAAGAACTAAAAACTAAACAGGACACATAGGTAAAATAATGCGAAAGAGTCTTAATACCATGATTAACGATAGGTGATTATAATGCAGTATAAAATTGGAGTAGCGAAAAGTAAAACGATTAATGCATCCGTCGAGTTCCACGACTACCATTGCGGAATTTGAATTCAGTAATTTTTCCTAAAACTGCTGACGGCGCTGGAATTGTGACTGTAAAACGTCTAGGGTCTTTCCTATGTCTCCCTCTTTGACTTCCAATAGCTGGGCAAGCCAACCTCCTTCATTGGTAAATCCCATTGCCAGCATAGTCTCCAAAGCAGCGCATATGTAAGGATCTGCGTTATTTAAATCAGAATTAAAACCAATTGTATTTCACTTTAAAGACACATCACTCTGGTTTACCTGGATGACTCGGAACCTTCTCCTGCACTGGCTTTTGAGGCGGATTTTTCGGACGGGCACCCTCTGTTTGGGTGGCAGGCTCTGCAGGGGTTGATCTACCGCTACTAGCGTTTCCTGTTCCATGGTCTACGATGGTCCAGTCACCAGAATCACCACGCGGGGAGGAAGGCTTCACGCTCGCTGTCGTATTTTCATTTTGCTGTGACGGAGAAGGATCTTTTTCGGCTGCAGTACCAGCCTCAGCCAGAGCTTGAATACTGGCAGTCTGAGCAGCACTAGCGGCCTCTGCAGCAGCTTTAGCAACAGCATCCGCGACAGCCTGAGAAGGGGCCGAAGCAGCAGCCTCAGCAACAGCCTCAGCTACGGCCTGAGGAAGGGCTGAAGCAGCAGCTTCAGCAACAGCCTCGGCGACAGCCTGGGAAGGGGCCTGTGCTACTGCTTCAGCTACGGCCTCAGCGACAGCTTGAGGCGGCGCTTGAGCTGTCATTCCCGTCTGTGAAGTCATGTCAGACTGGGGACTTACTTTAGGAACAGCAGTTTCAGCATTTGCATTTTTTTGGGCGGCCGCAGCAGCGCCGGCTGCCAGGTTGGCATTGCTCATTTCAACAGCCCTCGCAACCGCAATTGCGTCAAATAGCTGAGCATAAGGGTTCATAATGGACGCGCTGACAGGCACCTCATCACTCTCTAGAGTGACGGGAATGATAACTTCTTTTTTTACTTCTTGTTTGTTATTCTTCGCTTCGGGTTTGGTCTCCTGCTTGACAATATTTTCTTTCTTTGCTTCTGGCTTCTGCGAAGATGTACGAGGGCAGGATCCACCACTGCTACCAACGCCAAGTCCTACATTACACAAGAAAACAAAAGTCAAACCTTGTGATCTAAAATATACTACCGCGTACAGCATTTTACCTAGTCCGAGCCCTTCTATGACGGACGCAATCGTGCTGCCCAAACTCGAAAGGTATTCGGGGTGGTTAGCTTGGAAATTTGAGGCAGTTTCTTTTGCCTGGTCCATGTAAAATTTGTATGGACAATGCGGCTTCCCATCTGGCTTATTTGCTCCTTTATTGCACCCTGACGCCGCGGTTGGGGGATTAACTTCAGCATTGGCGCCAGGTTGGGAACAGGCGCTCCATCCGTGATGGCCTTGATGATGGTGGAAACGTCCATGATGCTTCCGACGCCAATGTGGAACTTCAGCCCCTCCATTCAGTAAGTTCCTCATTGCCTGGAATGACACAGGCTGAAAACAAAAACAGTGTTATTGAGAAACCACCTAACAAGCATAAGTTTTTTTTTAAATTACCATAGCTCCTGTAACGCGAATAAGCGTATGTCCTGGATGTTGTCCTGCTGTTTCACATCTTCCGCATAGATCAAAATCAGGACATTGGAAACATTTATAGCGAAATCCTTTGACAGTCCCTTGACAGCCATCACAAGTCACACCCCAGTGGATTTCCCCTTCACAATTGCCAGGTGACCCAGAAGGTGGTGATGCACCTTCAGGTCTCACTCCACCGGTAAGTTGAATAATGAGACGGAATGGCTCATCATCTTTACGCTTGGCAAACATAAGGGCTCCCAAGAGCTCATCGTCACTAGACACTGTCACTTTGTCTCCTTCTTCGTCTGAATCATCAAAAAACAAAGAAAACAAAAAACATATTGTTAGCCTGCTTCACTAGCCATCACAATCTGAAACAACAAAGGGAAAATACTTACCAATATAGGAAATACTGAAATTCTCACGTAGCAACTGTGGGTAAACGGAACGGACTTTCTCCCTAAGATACGTGAAATTACCCACCACGTCTGGGTCAACAGTGAAACGACGAATTTCCTTATCTTGTTCGTTGTTAGTTAAAAGATAACACTTAAATGGTAATGTATTCGCCATTTTTGATTAACTTGTTCAGCTTGTGATTGGGCTTCAGATTCTGCTTCTAGCTTCACCTTCTTCTCTTTCAATACTAATACTTCGAACTGTTTTCGCGTCTTTTATACCAAAACACTTTTAGTTGCGTCACTTTCCAGAGAATTCCGGAATGTCTACGTAGTTCTCGTGCTGAAATGAAACTAAATGCTGCAAGCACAACGTGACTGGCAACAAAATATTTGGGCTTTCAACGCCATCTGACGAACAACAGATGACATTTCAAAACCTAAAAACCGTTGGAACATGTTTCTAGAAAGAAGTACAGAATGGAAGAAAGACAAGAATGACGCCATGATGTTTCATTACGATCGCAGTTTTGCTACTGCCCCAGTAACGAAAAAGACAAAGAATTTACCCAAATCATTTTTGGGCAGCTCTCCTTTTAATTCACCCCTCTGTGCTATAGCATCTTTTGTTATGTTTTTTTAAGGTCGACTGCGAACACAATGTATTTTTTTCAGTTCCTCGGTATCAGTTTGTAATGATAACGTGACACATCCAGACTTCATGCCACCAACTGCGCAATTTCGGATGATTCATACGCACTACGTTGAATTTTGGTTTACGATCAAAACATGTCCTGTTCCTTGTGAACGCGTGCGGCTAAAACCATTACCATTCTCTTTTTTCGAGGAAAACTATCGTTTCGCACACAAAGACTACTTGACAACCATAAAACTAAACTAAATTGAAAGATCAAACTTTTTGTTTTTCAAGGCGAAAAGGGTTGATTACGAAAATGGGGATTCGCTAAAAATCCTTATTTGCTGCCAAATTAAAATAACATGGCTACTTCGTTATCCCTTTCCAGCTTAAACAGTCATACGATTGGTTGAATTACCAATGGCCACATCACCGTGCGTTGCTATTCCTTTCTTTCGTCATACACCAAAAACGATTCTTTCTTCATGAGACAAAAAGGGCTCGAATCGCAGAAGCAACCTCCTATTTTGGAGGAAACAGTTCAGTTCCACGTAAAACTGATATAAACTGTGCATATGTTTCTAATTCTGATCTTTGTTGCAGTTCCAAGAATGGTCGACACGGAAACTTTGGGACGTTGTACGACGTTGATGCCCATGGTGTAAACAAGCCAACATTTTGGAAATAATTCATCATTCTCCAAAATGTCTTGCAAGGAATCGACGGTGATGTTGAAGTGCGGTCTGTTGGTCGGTGATAAGCAAATAGGAGATTTCAAATTCATTTCTTGGTTTGATGACCAGCCCAAACTGTATGCACGTCAACAAAGTAAAGGCAGCGCGACAACCCAAACGTTGAGAGAAAAATTGAAAACTATTTTTCCTGACGTTGTCCAACCGTTTCAAGTTGTTTTCATCGGTAAGTGCTTTTTGTTTTATTTGCTACTACGACTTTACAATTCACTGTTTGTTTCAAATTATATATAGACAAATACGATGATAAGATAATTCTGCCTATTGACGACATAAAGGAAACGGTGACCGCATTACAATGTTTCAGCTACCTGTCTAGCTTGCCACTTCAAATATTTGTGCAGTTACCTGGCCAAAAGCAACCCTCGAATGACGTACTTCAAAATAAAGAATATAATGCTGTAATTCCTTGCTGCGAAAATAGCGGGTTAAAGATTGTCGACACTTTAAATCGACTTGAGAGAACTATTCACACCCTGGGAGAGCGTATCGTCACACTCCTCGAAGATTTTGGTTAGCTAATTTTGAATTTGATGCTATATTCATAAAAAACAGCTGTCCAATCGTTTTTTACATAGGTAAATCTTCTACGACAGATTTGAAACGATCAGAAAAGGAAAATAAGTCGGCGGACGTGGCTCTAGATGAAGAACAGCGGAACATGGCCGTCTCACTAGAGTCTACCACGATCAAGGCATCACAATCGAATTCCGATGCTGATTATTTCGGGAATGGCGATTCGCCTCTTGTCCGTTCGTCGACATTATCGTCATCTTCATCCTCGTTTTCGGTCCAGAGTCATTCCGGCGAGGAGGATTGGACACGAGTTGGTGGCGGGATAGATATTGGTGGTCGCCGTCGTCGTTTTACCACCGAAAGCAGTTGCGCTAGTCATCAATCGGATCGTTCACAAGTCCATAATGTTTTTTTATCTGTCATAACTTACCTATCAATATGTCTGATTTATCGTTGGTTTTGGCGTTGAACTTATGCGGAATTTTTTTTCTTTGTTTCTTTTGAAATTCGGAAATACAGGATGGGGTCGTACGTTCCATGGAGGATGAAATGAGTTCCATTACGTTCGATATGCTGTGCAGGAATCCGTAGAGTGAGACAAGATCACTCGACACGAAAATATGCCTTTTGTTTACTTTTTGGAAAATGCAGCATCTCATTTGACGGTTCAAACATTCTTCTAAATTTATGTTGTTCAATAAATTTTATGATCTCAAAGTGGCTTGTTTAATTCTACAGTTACTTACACTTAAATCATAAGCCATCTCCAAGTCATTTTCACTTCCATTCAATTGCGAACATAACGGGCGGAATGACAGTTATAAATATATTTCTTGGAAACTGCTACTCCGACGCCACCTGATGGCAGCCGAAGAGTTGCTTCTAGTCTTATGTTAGGACTGGTATACCTGTCCCATTCACGCTCCCGAGCTTACACCAGCTTCTTTTGTACCATTTTTTGTGTGTTACAGTTTTTCTAGCTTTAAAGGAATTGTCAGCAATAAATAACATGGTAAGTTGCGAATACAGTTCATTTTTTTATTTTATCATAAAAGTTTATCTTATTGGTGAAATTTAACATTAAAGGTCAAAAGACGCCATAACGAGCAGTAGGTGTTTTTCATCGCCTATGGTACAGTATAAACGATTTGCATTATCCCCATAATTAATGTAGGGTTGAGTGACACTGGGTTGGAAGAGATTTAAAACGGATACGGGCTCTGTGAGGCAGCCAAGACGAACTAAGCGGTAGACGGTTGGTACCTAGTGCCAAGTCACGCCGTAGCATTCGTGTGCCATCGTCTCACGGGGTGCATCCCCCTCAAGGATCGTAGATTTCGTATCTGATAGCGATCTGGGATGCACCTTCGTAGGGAGCACCCCCCGTTAGAATCTCGGAAAAGTCAGTGAGTGCTCAACCCAAATTTTTTTTTTTTTTTTTTACTCTTTACACTTAAAAGTATAAAATAGCTCATTTAATGCATTTAATATTATGGCGACAATCTCACAGGAACATACATCTCTAAGTAAAATTATTTTACCCTAGAATTTGACAGTTGGAAAGAAACTTCAGTAAGTACCTTAAGATGGCCATTTTCTGCGTTAGGAGACAAGACATTGATATTTTCCGGTTATTTTCCGCTATTTTGTACTGACAAAGTGTTACCTGTCATTTGCTTTCTCAGAAGATAAAAAAAAAGGCGTGCGTACATTCAGTACCAGGTCTCCCATTCGTTTGTCATCTTGAACACTAGTTTCTCACTGCCTTTTTATATCGTCAATCGCAATTCTGTCTCTTTTTTTATTTTGCCTTTAACACGCCCACTAGCATCGCTCACTGTTATTGTATTTCCCCTCTTCCAACACTTGTTCGCGTTCATGACGTTCTCTCCAGATGGGATCCTGTAGTCACCAGATCTACGCACGCCAATACATACTTGTATTACGAGCTCTTATGTACAGCTGATGTCATTAGGAAACTGCGTTAACAACGATCCCATTACAATTTGTCTTTCTTGTATAAAGTAAAACAAAACATTTTGGAGAAAAAACAAATAAAACTTTGAAGGAAATTTGATCAGCTCCCGACTACATAATTGAACATAAATATCAAAGTGATATTAACAACTACAAAATAAAAGAAACTGACGCACTACCTATCTAAAATGTGAATTTCACGCAATCTGGTCTCAGCCTTACTGACCGTGCCTAACCATGTGCCTGACGTTTACATTTCTGACTTTTCGTTATGCAAAGGCATAGTGCTAAGCTAGGCGTTGCCGTCATGGAAATTTTTAATACACGTTTATTGTCTGTTTTATTGGTTCTGTTTTTTTTTTAAATACAATACCAATACTTGTTTACCTTAATAATATTCTTTATTTGACAGAGCATTTTCTTTGAAATTAGTGTAACTTGCCACTTCTTTCGCGCCACCTTGTGGTAGTTTGTACACATTTCAATACTTCAAAATTTAATTATAGATCATTACATTCAACATTATAAGTTATACTGTGACATTCGATTTTCTGTGTTACCAGGAATCTAAAAATGGTATTTTTATTACTTTAGAACTAAAAACAACGTCCGAACGAAGGGCTCAAATTTTTCGATTTTTTATAGTTTTCTCCTCCCAGTTGTACACGCCCTTTGACAACCCCTTGGCAGCCATCACAAGTCACACCCCAGTAAATTTCCCCTTCGGTATTTCCACGTGATCCAGAAGGTGATGATACAACTTAACGTTTCTTATCATCACTATATTGAACAATAAGACGGAATGGGTCATTATCTTTACACTTGGTGAACATAATAGCTAGCTCCCTATCGCTAGAAATCCTCACTTCGTCTCCTTCTTCATCTGAATCGTTAAAAAATAAACAAAACAAAAAACATGTTATTAGCTTATTTCACTAGCCATCTCTATCGCTATAAACAAAATAGAAAGAATGCTTACCAATATAGGAAATGGTAGGATTGTTATCCCATTCCAGATGTGGGTAAACGGAGATAATTTTCCTCGTAAGATACTTGAAATCATTCGTCCTATCTAATTCAAGAGTGAAACGGCGAATTTCCTTATCTTGTTCGTTTTTATTTGAAAGATAACACTTAAATGGTAGCGGCTTCGCCATTTTTGAATAACTTGTTAGTGATTGGGCTTCGGATTCGGCTTCTAGCTTCGCCGTCTTCTCTTGGGTACTAATACCTCAAACCGTTTTCGCGTTCTTTAACACCAAACAGTAGTCACTGTCGAGAGAATTCCAGCAATGTCTACTTACTTCTCTTGCAGTAACGAAACTAATGCTGCAGTAGGCCTACAAAGTGAATCGTAAAAAAAAAATCGCAGAAGTAGCCTCCTATTGTGCTGGAAGGAGTTCAGTTTCCCCGTAAAAAAATATGGACTGTGTATGTCTTTCTAGCTCTCTGATCTTTTGTTGCAGTTTCAGGAATGGTCGACACCCGAACGTTGGGACGTTGTGCGACGTTGATGCACTTGGTGTAAAAACAAGTCAACGTTTTGGAATGAATCCTCACTCACTAAAATGTCTCGCAAGGAGCTGAGGGGATGTTGAAGTGCGTTGGTAATGAGCAAATAGGAGATTTCAAATTCAATTTAGGGTGTCATGGCCTTCTATGATCTTCTATGAATCTTCTATGATAGATCTGAAACGATCAGAAAAGGAAAATAAGTCGGCTGACGTGGCCCTAAACGAAGAACAGCGCAACATAGTCGTCTCACAAGAGTCTGCCACGATCGAGGCATCACAAAGGGATTCCAATGCTGATTCTTACGGGAGTGGTAATTCGCTCCATGTCCGTTCGTCAACGGGCCGAACGATAGTTATAAAAATATTTCTTGGAAACATGCTACTCCGACGCCACCTGGTGGCAACCGAAGAGTAGCTTCTAGTCTTATGTTAGGACTGGTATACCTGTCCCATTCACGCTCCCGAGCTTAAACCAGCTACTTTTGTACCATTTTTTGTGTGTTAAAATTTTTCTAGCTTTAAGGGAATTTGCAGCAATAAATAACATGGTAAGTTGCGAATACAGTTCATTTTTTTATTTTGTCAATATAGTTTATCTTATTGGCGAAATTTAACATTAAAGGTCAAAGGACGCCATAACGAGCAGTAGGTGTTTTTCGTCGTCTATGGTACAGTATAAACGATTTGCATTATCCCCATTACTGATGTAGGGTTGAGTGCCACTGAATTGGAAGAGATTTAAAACGGATACGGGCTCTGTGAGGCAGCCAAGACGAACTAAGCGGTAGACGGTTGGTACCTAGTGCCAAGTCACGCCGTAGCATTCGTGTGCCATCGTCTCACGGGGTGCATCCCCCTCAAGGATCGTAGATTTCGTATCTGATAGCGATCTGGGATGCACCTTCGTAGGGAGCACCCCCCGTTAGAATCTCGGAAAAGTCAGTGAGTGCTCAACCCCAATTTTTTTTTTTTTTTTACTCTTTACACTTAAAAGTATAAAATAGCCCATTTAATGCATTTAATATTATGGCGACACTCTAGTGACAACATACATCCCTAAGTAAAATTATTTTACCCTTGAGTTTAACAGTTGGGAAGAAACTTCAGTAAGTACCATAAGATGGCCATTTTCTGCGTTAGCAGACGACAAAACATTGATATTTTCCTGTTATTTTCCGCTGTTTTGTATTGACAAAGTGTTCTGTCATTTACTTTCTCTTTCATATTCCTTGGACCTATATTCACTTTCAGGATCAACCAAACAATTGATGTAATGCTGTAAGACATTAAGAAGCATGTTGACATTTTATATAGATAACGAATAACCTAATTCAGTAAAAATCTGATCATCTTCATCTATCTCTACCCGGTTTGCTGCCTAGCAACGTAAGATATGCAATTACAGTTACTTAGCGATTCGCTTTTCTATCGTTCTTTCAGTCAGCAATGGGGAAACATAAATTAAAGTATGTATTGCATGTTAAGTTGAAAATTTAGAAGTATTGGGTGCACATTGAAAGCGTAGATGTATGGATGGATTCCTGTTTTGTAACTTCTTATTGTTAATTGTAGTCCCTAGTTGTTGAATTGTGCATGCCTCTCTTTGCTTAAATAAATTCTTGTAAACAAACTACATGATATCATGTTGTTTAACTATATGGCCATGGCATGATTTCCATCCATTTTGATTACATCTTTGTTATGTATCAAACATGTTTTTCTTATTTATCATTTAAATATTGTGGCACAAAAAATAGGAAGAAGTACTTTTCAGGCTTCTAAGCCATTAAAATTAACCTATTTAAATTTTATCTTTTGAGCTTGTATGTTCATAAGTTAATTAAAGCAATGGTTTCGCATTCATGTATTGTTCTTTGTAGGGAAGATGCTGCGCGCAATGTACGATTTCCAAGCGCCGTACGAGGGCACGCTAAGTTTTGCTGAAAATGACCTTTTCGTGACATTAAAAAGAACTAACAAGGATCACGAATGGGTTCACGTCATTAAGCTAAATGGAGAAAACGGCTATGTAAGTATTTTAATTCCCAATAATTATGGGATGAATTACATCTACTACGTATTGATACGCGGTTTATTCCAGGCTCCAGCCAATTACCTCACCGTAGCCCCATGTTCCAAAATAGAAGAAATCAAACACATCGATGATATTTTAAAACGAATTTCTTCCAAGCGGTCAGCTAGTCGTGACCAAGCAGCTGTTATAGAGAACCTAAAAGAATCTCGAATGAAACTAGAAATGGAGCTAGAACACTTGGCAGCCAAACAGATGTACGAATTAACATCACTCGTTCGCCACAACACGAGGTGTACGTTCCAGCAGGCGCAAGGGGCCATTCTCGAAACTCTGAAATACTTGCAAGAGAACGTTCGTCACATTCCGAATGGAATAGAGCGCATTCTTAATACCGATACAGATCAGATTTCCATGGACATCCGCCGTGGCGGACTAGATAGTCACCATTTGGATCGGGTGGTTGGTTTAATCATGGAATTTGCCTCAGATCAAGAGACTGATGTTCCAGAAGAAACTTGGAATGAAATGTTAAACCTCACAACACATGCTGATCGCGCTTTGCTGATTGCTGCCCTTGAACGTCATGATTGTGCCTTACTGTTGCAGTTGGTTCACCGTTTGCAAGCCGAAACCTCATGGAGAAAACGGAAACCGATACTTGCCATTCTCTTCCATGCCCTCCAACTCTTGCCAACATTCGTCAACGTGGCCATCAACTCAGTTCTTCCTTCCGAATTGGCCAGAGATATCCAAGCGATTGGCACTGCAAAAGATATCAATAAAGATCGCATTTATTGGTCGATCCGAGTTCTAACTGTGACGTTATGTTGCCACGAACCACTATCTTTCGCGCAGCAAAATGAGCTCGGAGAGAACTTGATTGCTCTTCTCGTTGACGTGTTAGAAACGGAATCCGTTTCCATAGCTACAAGTGATGAAAAAGATCAGGAATGTTTGACAATCACTAGTGCCGCAATGCATTTAATTTTGGCCCTGTATCGGCAGTTCAGTTTAGTGTCTTCGGAGAACAATCCGGTTTTGCTTTGTTTAGCTAATAGAAGTATGTGTGACAGCCTTATCGAAAAGATCTTGCTGCTCTACAACAGAGAAGGTAACATTTGAATATTTTGATTTGTTTCGTTTGCATCTTTTGATGTTGGACTCTGAATAATTTTTTTTTTCAATTCTAGATGATCCTATTAAACAATACCTTGGCGAACAACATGATAAGAATCAAGCTGATTCTGTGTCCAGCTTGATGCTTGGACTCTTTTCAGGAGTTGAAACAGCCAAACTGTTTTACACAGCTGACCTAGAAGTTTTGCTTGATGTCATTTTAAGACGGCTCACTGACTATGGGCCAGGAGATAAGGTATTTCCTCTAAGCGTGTTTTTTTTTCAAACCTGGATAATGTTGAAAAAATGTTTTTTTTTTAGAGACGGTCAGACGCCTTGCAGCTTTATCATGCCATAATTAGGGTCAATTGTCCAGATTATAAAAAAGGCGATTTCGCAAAATGTTTAAAAGTCATACGTGAAGAGTCAGACAAATTAGGAAGCCCATCCACAGCCATGCAACAAGATCATCACAAAATTATGCAAATTTATCACGAATTTCCTGATTTTCTCGAAAGATCTTAAAGTACTTCCTTCGATCTAAAAAAATAAACTAGTCCAACACTCATGTTAAATCAACATCAAGCCTGACAAAAAAAAGCTAGAGGTAAGGGCAAACAAAATGTATTGTTAAAGGTGCAAATCAGAGGCAGTGTGTCTATACGCTACCTTGACGAGATATAACAACAACACAAAAAAATATCAGGTAACTTTTTTTTTCGAAGCTGCATGTTTGTTGTCAGGGACCTTTTGAAAGAGACAACGCACGTGATTTTTCAAACATTATTATTTTTTTTCAAGGCCTATCATCCAAAGTTTACAAAGCGACGTCTTTGTAGCTTCGCTGGAAGTCGTCAGATTCGCCTCGCGTAATTATATGTCCGTGACGTCCGGCCGACCGAATATAATCGAAATGCGGCCTGTTTGTTCGACCGAACTTGATATCGCATGAGGTTGAGGAAGCCCTAAGATTTAAATCGTTCATGGAATGGGCCCGTCTCATTGGCGGAGCTTGGCTGCTAACCGAATTGGAGCCAATTAAAAACTGGCGTTGTCGATCAAAATTTGGAATTGCAAATTGAGACGGGCAGTGACGATTCAACAAGAGCGTGCTGACGGCACGCGAAAGTGGGGCCCGATTCAAGTAATCGCCATCGTTCGTAAACCGCATGGAATGCTGCGGGCAACAGCCGTTATCCATCGGTCCCAATTCCGAATCATCTAGTCCAACTCCAGCGATGCCCATAGGACCAAATGCCATTCCAGGTTCTGGAGTTATCCCCATTTTTTTCTGTTCCAGCCACTGCTGATGCTGTTGCCACTGGTCGAAAACCGTAAAGCCGTTCGCCATCTCACCTTTAGTGAACACCTTGCCACAATCGGTCTCATCCTTTGGGTAGAGTTGCGATACGGAAGATATGGATCTGTAACGAACCAAGGCAAAATGGGATTAGGCTGTTATCGCGCAAAGATTCTGGAACGACATAAAAAAAATTGGGTTTACCGGTTTAACGAGTGTTTTGCGAAATGTTTGCGTGTACGATCCAACGATGCCATGGCAGCGTTGACTTGTTGACGGTTGCCGTGCATTTGCATGTGTCGATGCAAATTCACGTTCGAGTTGAGATAAGCGGCATTGTGATAACCAGCTCTGAGGCTCCCCGGCAATGGTGTCTTAATTATGGGGTTCGTATAGTAACCGTTAGACATCGGAGACGTATGCTAATGGCCCAAATAAGAATTACTTATGCACACAGGAAGTCTCTATTGATAACAAGTTGCTTTTCTTTTTAAATTAATGAAATGCTTTTGAAGTCGGTCTGGAAAAAAAGTGTGTCATAACGATGCAGCAATAGTATTACCATGCTAAGATCGCGTAATCTTCGCCCGACGTTCTTTTCCTCTTTCCATTGTGAATAAAGAGAAAAGACTTGGATCGCCCCCAAAATCTGCGGACCAAATGCAACACGCGAAAACAGTTTATAGCTTTTCAAATGTACCGCCGTGGAACATAGCGCCTATTAAGGGCACAATTTTTTATCGTCTACTTACATTCATTGAAGCGCGGACGATCCAAAATACCAATTCTACCGTGCCGAATGACGTACTCAGTGTCTGCAAAAGAATGTGTGCCGAAACATTAAAATAGGATATTTTAAAAAATTTGGTTTTTTAAACTGTATACCCAGTAATAGAGACTCATGAACATAACGAGTCCGCATTCCGGAAAGAATACCACAATCAAGCACAGTAACCAAGCTAAAATGGGTTGCGTTCTTCTCTGCAATATTCAATTAAAAATGATGTATTTATGTTTTGAAACCATTTTGTATAACTGGTTAATTAAATGGTGTTGCGATTCATTACCAGGGCAAGTCCAACGAGCAAGGCCACTGACATAATCCAAATGATAAAGTAAACCAAACAAAGAATGTAAGGCGGAGAAGGTAATTCATCTGTTTATAAGTGATTTAAATGTTCTTCAATTAAAACTAAACAAATTATGCGCAAAGCAGGAAATGTATCGTACCTTTTGCTTCGGTAATCAACCAGAGCTCAATGGCGAATGCACAAATGTAAACAGCCTTTATCCAAATTTTATTTAAATCATAAATAATAAGAATAAATTAATGTAATTGAAGGTTTTTCCTAATGTTAAAAAAAGAACTGCAAACGAATTGTTGCGCATATGATTACAGGTTGGTTGACATAACGTTTTGAATAGCACGCCGTTAGGTATTGAGATTTCAAGCCAAAAGGAAATGGAATTCCCTCCCCCCCTCCCTCCGCACCGGTATATCTGGCAGCTATCTCTCCATCTGGCATTCAACTCGAAATAAAAAATAAAAAAAAGCAGCTCCTTGCGTCATAATTGAAAGACAAGTTTCAATGGGACGATGGCCTCTATTCTCCGCCTACGCTATTGCTGCTACGGTAGACAAACCGCTGTGTAGATGAGGATCGATCTCTTCTTTGAATAGCGGCGTCACTCTAGCACTGTGTGTACAATTCTTTCTTTTTTATACCGCTTGCTACTCGCAAAAAAGTCTCCAGCAGTTATTTTCATCTTCAATCATGTGCGTTTTCCCGTTAAAAAATAAAAACAAAAACACATCCGACTTCTCTACGCAATCATAGAGGCAAGGAGAAGACTCCCCCATCTCCTGGTATTATTTTGCGGTTCGTGTCTCGTCGTAAAACGCCTTCTTCCCTCCTCCTACACACAGTTTTTTTTTGTGTGGAATCAACTCGAAAAGGGCTTTTTTTCCCATTGATTATATACGTAGATACATCCAACCGCAGCGTCATCGTCCGTAATTTTTACGAGAGTCTCTCTGCACAGCCCCTCTCTGCCCATGAAAATAGAAACCCTGTAGTCTTATAGCGTTCTGCACTTAAAGAGCCTACCGTGCACGACCAAATTATCGTAGGGGGGGCTAAGTACCTGTAGGAGGACATGTTGTACATTTAACACCTTTTGGAAAGCGCATCAGATTGGAACACTGATATCGTTTTACGCTGAACCAAAAAAAAAAAAGAAAACTCGCCACAAACATCAAACTATGTTTCTTCCTACATCCACCTGTTCCTTTAAACCACGCCTAATTTCAAACGGAGATATTCACCTCGCACTATCAAATCGCAGATACAATTGATATTACATCGAGAGAGTTAATGACGTGAACAAATAAGAGCAAAGTACAACAACATTTTTCGTTTACCGTAGCGTAGATACCCGTGAAGACGGCACCAGTCAGCAAACTGAAACAGCAACACCGATTCAATAACGGAACGGTGGCTGGTCGTTGATGATGATGATGATGTCCGTCGTGTTGGTTTTCTAGTTCTTGTAATTTATCCCGTACGTTCTGTCCATCCTCGTCTGTTTTACCGCGTTTCATTTTTTTTTTTCTACCCGTCGTCGTGAAGAAAACTGATGGAAAATCACGCACAACAGCTACCAATATGCTCTCTGGCGGACCTTTTTTTCTTTTCTATTTTGCAGGCAAAAAAAACAAAGGGACAACACCTTAAACAGCTGCCACACCTGAGTTTAGGTGCAGCTTTCAGGATTGGGCATGAGAAACGCGTCTTGCCCTCCCAAAACGTCTCGAAATTCTTTTGTCCCGAGTGTTTTCTTACTTTCCGGGGGACGAATTCAAAGGTGGTTACCCTTCCTTTGTTTGTTCACTTGTTCACATAGAGAAAACCGAACACTGCCACTTTGGACAGCAAAGAAAAAACACACAAAAATGTCCATGAATCCATGGATAAATGTCTTTCTTATTAAATCAAAATGTTAAACTAGACGATAAATCCGGGTACTATCGTCGGTTTGAACAAAACTGGAAAACTTGTGTTTTTCCCTCTGGAACGAAAACTAAGGAAACGCTGCACTGTCGGTGCGTGTGGGTTACCGCCAGACCGAACACTAATGAATATATAGGAAAACGAACAAGCTGAAGAAAGGAAAGGCACTGTGTGTGTGTGTAGATTTTTTTTTCCACTACTATACTACAACGGTCGTGTGTTTGTGGCGAACGAAAAACCCGAGGGGGAGGGAAGAAACGTGTGTGAGGAGGAGGGTCTTGTTACTTCTCGTTGGACGGAGACAGAAAGACCTTCCCGCAGGACAAAATCAAAACAAAAAGATTGTCGGCCTTCTTTTTTTTTTTCTTTTTTCTCTTTATGCAAAGCGGGTGTTTTCACAGGTGGCTTCCTCTCTCATCCTCTGCCGTGACTCTTTGAAAATCCCCTTTCATTTTTGGTTTCCCTTTAATCTTTCTCTTCCTTTTTGGAACACCCTCCTCTTTTTTTTTTTTGTAAAAACCTTTTTTTCTTTTCCCCTATACGTTTCCACTCTGTTGAACTGATTATTCTTAGGTTACCATCCTGCACAAGTTGTTGCTTACCTTGCCTTAATGACTACAGGATGTTAGGGAAATGGGTACATGAGAGTTTGCGATATTCAGAAAAAAGAGAGACCTGGTTAGAATTTATTTTAATGATCCCACACTTTTATTTCTCTCTCTCTTTTTTTTTTTTAAATCGATTTGCGGGAGAAAATCGAATGTTCCAGTGTTGTCACACGAAAAAACGTAACAAAAGGAAAACTGAAAACAATAGTCATGCGCAATCTGGTTTATCCTCCTCTCTCTTCCAGGAACAATCAAACTAGACTTTGTACTTTTCTTGAACGTTTTCTCCAATTAAGAAAATGAAAATAATTGGCAAATGTTTCGTTTTTTTCCTCTTCGTTGTTTAAAAAGAATCTTAACCTACTAGGTAGCTTTTAAAAAATTGCGCAACACAATCGTGCAACGCCATAATCTTGTCCGAATAGCTTTGGAACTATTCACGTTCGTGACCCGACGAACGCAAAACTCCCCATTCTTTTATATTTGATTTATTCTTTAGCTAGTTACGTATAGTGAAACCCATCAATGGATAGCGGAGTATGTTGAGTCATATGAATCTCTGAGTTGTAACATGCATTTTTGGAATTGATTTGTGTTTTTCCTTATTCTTGCCAGCTCACGATTTCTTATTCTCCGTAACTTGTTACGTGACCATTAGTTCACGGTTATTTGAGAACTTATTTTTTATAGCCTACGCTGCCTTGAAGAGCTCATATGATTCATTCGTTAGCTTTGATTCTCCGCTAGCAAAGAGGAAAAAAAATACTGAAGAATGATTGAGAAATTGAAATGACGTACATCGTTAATAACTAGCGAATTGCTTAAATGCAAACACAGGTAAATGCCATTTTTCCTCAGCGAAAGGATCCTTTAAAAAACACTTGTTTATTACGGTACAAACCTGCATGTTTAGGACAAACGAAGAATAAGACATTTATTGTTTTTCTACTTGCATTTGTAATAAATTTGAACAGGGAAACGAGGTTCAACAATTTCAAACGGAACTTGCCACGTGTCTAACAACCGGTGTAAGAACGCTGGCTGTGGTAAGCAATCAATTTATTTCCACTTGCAACGATGATGGCTTCCTATTTTGAAACGCCTCGGTGAGTAAGCAAATAGGATGGTTCGATCATTCTCGTCTTGCATTTCGACTGCGGGAAAGTCATACAAATTGGCTGAACAATAAATCATCGGGATTTGTCTTGTGGTCTAAACTGAAGTTCAGTTAATTTAATATACGGATGATCATTTGGGATGGTATGTCAGTAGACTATAGCTTCCTGTCCGTGTCAAATTATACAACAAACAAATAAACTGTAAGATACAGTTGTCAAGGATGTATTGGCTCATCATTCAGAAGTCAGCTTACTTTGGAGTATTGTTTTAAGAAATTAGAACCCCAGTGATTTAAATTGCGGAAACAAACAGACGGGGAAACTATTCCAATTCCATTGTTTGTGGTTGCACGTATACTAATAAACACAATTCAACAACCTTTAATTTTTCAATAATATACACAGACTCGAGATAAACGACAAACGAAATGCAAAAGCACGTTCCTATACTTGTACGACTTACAAGTCAAGTTCCACGTAGAAAGCTAGTTTGCAGCATCAAACGGCTTTTAAATTTCGCACCCATCGACCCACGTCCAGCGTTCAAATTTTATTCGCCAATTATGTCCGGCAATGCGTGAAAAATCTGGTTTACTATTTTTTATCCTCTTTTCTTTTTCCATCCTACTTGTTTTTATTTTATGTATTTTAAAGAATTTTCTCCTCACATTTGCGCAACTCTCCATCATGTTGTATTTCTTGATTGGTGTGACAAGCGCGCTGTACTAGCTTCCATCAATGGGAATGATTCAATCCGGGGAATGAAAATATTAACAGAGATTACCATACCAGAGTCTTTTAACGATCGTAAATGCCATCGATGTTTACTTTTGCAACATTTTTTATTCGATTATGCAACCATTTTTGTTACATGCTTTTTTTTGCGCAACATTCTTACACGTAATGGACGATCCGCCGTCAACATGTATTTTGCATAGAATGCCAATGCCTCGTTAACCACCGTCCCCTAACTCCCGAAAGTAAAAGGATTCACAGTTTTTATGACCGATGTTGTTTTTTTGCCTATCTCTTTCGACTTCAATCCGATACGCAACAGAAAGAGTCATTTAACTATCAAAGACGTGACCCTGAACCGACAAGGTCCGGATGAAGAAAAGACGGATATTTCGTTGACTTCCGCCACAAAAAAAACTACCAGCCACGACGTATTGTTTCAACACATTTGCTTTAGCAACGCAATCACCAATGCGATCAAAAGATGTTGAAACAAAGACATGGCCAAACACGGAAGTTGGAATTTATGTTTGTGCAATTGTTTATCGCCTTTAAAGGAGAATACTTCTGTGATACGACCAATCGGAATACATTTCAACCGTGTTCCAGAATAAATACTAACTCCAAAACAAGGATAGAAGCTTTGCGTAACGTGAAACACGGTCGTGTTTGATCTGAAAACACATCTATCCTTGCGTCAATATATTTCCTGCTAAACGTTTATTCATGTACGACAATGCCATTGTCTCCAGCAAAAGACTAGTTTGGGAATTTTTTTTAAAGCGAAAAGCCCTTTAAAATAGGAATGTCAACGTTAAAACAACGATGTACGATGACGCTAAAACAACGTTTACTTAAGTAAACCAAGCCAAAGACTCTAAAGAAAGCGCAGTCATAGTTGCAGCAGTGTTCAAGCTAGTTTATCAAAACGGAAATCATCAATGTTGAGTCTGAATCCTATAATGAACATGCCCGAAGTCACGCTGACCTTCAAGTGCGGCGTCATGGCAACCGATGGGACGGTCGACGCTAACAGCTACAAATTCCTCACATGGTCTTACGTCACAGGCAACACCACCACTGCCGACACAGCATCTTTTAGCCACATTTCGCTCGGCCAGAGAGTCCTGAACGTCTACCCTCAACTGGCCGATGTACCCACACGTATTGTCTACGTTGGTATGAAATAATTGAAATTTTTATTGAAATAATTTAATCCTGACCTTCTAATGTCGCATGGATATATGGATTTGAATTATAAATTCATTTTATAGATGAGGAGAACGATAGGATTGCCATACCGTGTGATAATATTAAAGAGACGTTGGCTGCCTTAAGAGTCATAACACATGGCCATTTGGATGACCAAGAGAGTCCCATACGGATATTTATCCAAACGACAAGGCCATCCATTACGGGTAATTGTCAGGGCAATCCTCATCGCCATTTGATTTGTTCAAGCTGCAAGAATCCGCTTGTTGGCTTCGTGTACAAATGTCTCGATTGCGATGGTGATTTCACTCTGTGCGGCCAGTGCGACACCGCCGGTAAACATCCGGAACACGTATTTATCCGTTTCGCCGGAGATCAGGTATTTACATTATTATGATTCATATTTTTAGCAGATATTTTTTCTTTAGAAATTACATTTGGACTGTTATTTTATTAGCCTATTTGCTTGCCGGAGATGAAGCAGCTGCTAAGCAAACAGAATGAAAGTTCAGCTTTCGAGTCGACTAAAATCAAGTTGAAGACGTGTACGTTGCGAGTAATGTGACGTATTCGCTTTATAAATGCTTATTCACATTTCCTTTAATTTTTTAACAATTTCAATACTCATAGATGTATAACTCTCAAGTAATAACTGAAATAAAAATTCAAACATTTTTTTCTAATCACAATTTCCTTTTTGATCCACACATGAATGGTCTTTAGTTATGCAGAACCTTTTGTTGGAATGTATAAGACGTAAATAAACATCTAGGAGTGTTCTACCTCATGTCCGTATAGGCGAATCCGTACATGGCTAGGCATATAAAGCTCGTGATTACCGTGTTTTCGATTAGGCACAAGTCACGACTTCTGGTCGGTTTACTCGGTGAGAGGGCGGGGATAGGGCGTACCGTATCCCGGCACAATTTGAAACATTCCTTTACATTTAAATGCATCCATCATTTCGGATGGCATTCATCTCGAAAGCCTAAAACTCGTGTCGAATGAGGATGAAATTCCCAAGCTCTGTAAAACGTTTGTACAGAAAAGAATAATGCACACCATGTGGTAAAACGAGTGTATAAAAGCCATCAAGTGTTTCAAAAACAGCCACATAAATGTCGTCATTGTTAAAAGAAAACAATACACGGGTTCGTAGACCTCGACCTATCTTGAAACTGCCACTTCTTGAGGAGAGGAGCTATGTTCCAAAGGCTTTTGAGAAAAAATTTTTTTCGATCAAGAACAGAGAGGTGAATCTATGAGTTTGATTAGTATTCTAACACATCGAGTTGATGCACTTTACGCGACCTCTTGCCACTTAAAAAACTCGGTTTTCAGTTAATTTGACAGTTTCAAGAGGAACTCCAGTGTTGGGTGAGCGTTGCGAGTGGCACGACGACAATCATTTGAAATTCAGAGCTGTTCTAATACGCAAGGGTTAACATTCATGCAACGTAAAGGATGACAACTTATGAAATTTCTGTTCTGAAAGAAACTTGAATTGTAGTTGTTATGTAAAGCCACTCTTCCTCCGAGTACTTCAAACAGTTGATGGTCTATAGTTATATAGCCACCTTTTTGGTAAGCAACTAGGTGTGTGCGAAATCTCTACACGTAAAGCACTTCAGCTGAATTCAACTTTCGCTCCCAAATACCTCCAGATGAGTGAAACGTAATTTTTGGTCATCATTCCAAATAAGGAATGGCAAGAGCCACTAAAAAACTCCGACTCATCTTTAGCTCTCCGTGTAAAAAAAGGGAAAAGGGAAACAAAACGGAGAGGAAGAGAAAGGAAGGGCTGAATGAGAAAACCATCTGTGCCCGTCTGTGTTCACCGCAACACAAATGGACGAGTCACGGCAGATCACATGTGGCACTAACATCTTCAAGGACAGCTTTTGCTTGTTGAAGGTGTATTGAACGCCCTCGGCGTTGTGAGTTGCCTGCTCGATCTTCAAGCTTGTTCTAAAGGTGTACATGTCTGCTGTTTGTCCTGCTATTGGTAGAGGTCAACAGCCGGGAGGTAAGGCTTCACGTGAATTTTTACTTCTTTGCATTTCCCGAGCTGAACATGCAGCGCGACATTGTTCGTTAAACTGGCGGCCAGTGCCGTGTTGTCTTCGGCCACGGGCAGTTCTCCCGCAACACGAGGCAACCTCAGTTTGCCATCATGTTCCACCGACGACGTTTGAATGTTTTGCAGTACGTCTTACTTGGCATTTTTTTCGGGTCGTCCGTCTACTTGTGGACCAACCGAATGAATTTAAACCGACAATTCGCCCTTAATTTGCTCCAAAATAAGGTGAGTGTTCTAGTGTAAACAATGTCTTTAAACTCTAAATTCGAGATCAATTCAAGATGGACAGTTGCATGTTTCTATTTATTTTGATGCAGGAAACGGAAGAAGACACAATTGATAAAAATGATCTAGAAGAATTCATCGATGATAATAACAGTGTTCAACCAATTGCCGATCCCTTGTCAGCCAACTTGTGTGGAGAAGCGGCAATAGCCACTGTCGAGCCTGTCGGGATCGAACCATTTCCAGACTTCAAATTTGATGCAGATGTAGATGCCGATTTGAATCGAACGCTGGATTGGCTAGATTTGTGGAATGACGATGCCAATTGTACTAAATACGAATCGCGAGTGCTTAAACCTGGTAGTAATCCGCAAGTTGGTGCTTTAGTCTCATTCCCTGGCAGTGGCAATTCTTGGCTGCGTATGTTGTTAGTGGGCATTACAGGTATGTTTATCAGCTCAGTTTATGCCGGTGATGATACCCAGTTCCAATCCAAAGGTATTACATACTTGAGACAACATTGTGAAACAAATTCAACGTGTCAATTTTATGTTTTTGCACCGTTAGCTAACACGAGCTATCAGATTCCAGTTGACTGTGGATGTACTCTGCTGCAAAAGACGCATGACTTTTCACTGGACGCCGTGTTGTACAGTTTGCCTGAAGCGAATCGAACTAAAACATTGGATGAATTCAATGGCAAAGGCATTCTAATTATACGCAATCCTTTCAAAGCTATACGATCCTATCGTAATTTTGATTTCACCGGAATGGTGGGAGCTGCACCAGAAAGTGCTTTCTCAGGCACAGGTACAATGAACGTCACGTTTTCTTTGAGATTTAAGTTTTTTTTTAATTAATAAAGTTATTTGAATATGCAGGATGGGATAATTTCGTGAGTCGATCTGTGGCCGGCTGGGAAACTTTGGCGACCGTCTGGATCCGTGGACTAAAACAGGGTGGCGTCATTTACTATGAGCTCTTACATCGGGAAACTCGATCGGAAATGAAACGTCTGTTAAAGATGCTCGGGTTGGGTTACGACAAAGAAAGGCTGGAGTGTGTTTTACGCCATACGGCGGATAATTCATTTAAACGCGAATCTAATCAGACAGCACAAACTGAGTACGTTAATTTTTTTTTTCTTTTAGTACATTAAACTGAACATTGAGCTATATTTTTATTTTAAATTCCTTTAATACCATTATTTGTTGGTGTAGGTTCCCATACACTGCCAGCCAGAGATTATTAATTCACAAGGCGATAGAAAGCGTGCAACTTGTTTTGAAAGAACGGGGCTTGGATCCACTTCCCATTCAGTATTACGACTACTTTAACATTACTCCTGAATACGGCATTCCAACGTGATTGTTCTTTGTTTACGACATCCTTGTTAACAAATATGCATGTCTTGTGGTAATTATCTTGCGCACAGATATTGCCGATCTATTTTGACGAAAAATCCAAACAAAAATGTTTAACTGCCTAAAGGATTTGCCACCATGATTGTTGCCTAATGCTTAACTTTCTGCGTTTTTAACGTACAGTAGGTCGATTTATCAGGATGGAACTGAAGAATAATGACGTTTTCTTTCGCAAAAAAATATGAATTAAGGCTGTGTTAAAATGTATTCTACTTGAAAATGAAGTGTTCGTTTAGAATGAAAAAAATTTTGTTGTTTATCCAGAAACATTTTTATTAATATGAAAAACGCCACCTGTACCGTTTACCAAACAAAATAAATGATAACAGATCTATTTTTTTACAGTAATCGTGATATAACTGCTATGATTTTTGAAGTAATTGTACTGAACAAAATGAAGATTACTTTCACTTATCAGCAGAGCACTTTGTCAAGCGATGGATCACTTGGTGGGTTTGAAACTTCTATGAGCCCCACAGAGAATTGCCCTTGTTTAAGATAATGCGATTCGGGTCCACGAAATGCTTTCGAACGGATAAAGTACCGCACAATTCCTGGGTCCACTTTAGCCATTTGCAGTCGACATCTCCATGCTACCAAAGCAAACGGCTAAAAATAAGAAACAAAAATCAATACACACTTGAACACCAGCGTTTTCATCAAACCATCAAGCTGTGAATATGTTTTGTTGCAACTAAAAATAAAGATTGCCACTGCTCACCAGTTCTCTGCTCATCATATTCCAAGGAGTTATAACATATTTCCAAAGGCAAGATGTGACAAGCTTTTTCAACTTTAGAATTTCTGAAGGTTCGGCGCAGGGGTGATATAACATGACAATTGCCCCGTGCTGCGACAGAAATAAGAATTATTATTCTGAATAATTCTGGCTTCAATCAAAGTAATCGCACTTCAATGTTATGTAGCCAACGCTGAGGTGGGACAAACTGGTATTCACCGAATATAGGCCAAAGGGGACGATGTCCTTCGCTGTAATCATGTTTGCGACAAAAACAAAATTATCCATTTACTAATTTCAACTGCAATAACAAGGGAAACGTACTATGTTGGAATAGTTGAATTGTACTGAACTATGGTGTCCATACAGTAGTGTGGAGGCTAATGGAATAAAAATATTTAGGTTAATCAATTTCTCAACATACATAGTCAGATATTTTAATACTGAATAATTCCCAGGGGGGATTTTGTCACAAGTTATAAATGGCTCAATATCCTCTTTAACTGGAATTGGATATTTGGAAGTGAAGCATGTATGATTTACTGGTGAACCATCCCAATCTATTGTTATGTTCACCTTTAGAATGCCAACATTACTACATTTCGCTTAAAAGTTTAAGAATAGTTAATGTGAAAAATCACCTTTCCGTTATCACATTTGTCGGAGGACACTCCCATGAGAATTCCATGTTTTGCATCTTTGAGTTCTTCAGGAATATCTTTTTTCAAGAGTCGAGGTGTTGACAAGAGACCTAATGGGCTCACAAATCTTAAATCAAGAAGCTGTATAAATAAAGGATTTTTGTGTATCCAAGATTTAAGACTTACTGTGGGTCACTGTTCAATATGCCAGTGACTGTATTGTCATGTTTTGCACGACATAATGTCAAGCAAAGCACTTCAAGAACAATTAAAAACCTAATGGCAATACAATGTTTTGTTTGGCTCATTTTAAATGCTACGATTGCTATTTGAAAAAAACGCACCACATCTACGAGCTGTGTGGAACCGTAAAATAATATTTCTGACTTATTCAACAGTGCATATTGGAAGTTGAATTCAAATGAATATCGTGTTATGTTTTAGCACCAATTTATTGGAACTTTTAAGTCTAAGTTTCAGAAACATGGGGCTCGCGAAACACTCCTTTCTCTTCGTCTGCTAGCCCTTCTTCTCTTCTGCTAGCATATCCTCCTACGAATTTTAGCCAGCCCAGATTCCGGTACTAAAAGGAAAAATAATTCTGGAAGGTAGCACGGATCCGGAGTGGTTGCCAATTCGAATTCACACGCGACAAGAAAAAACGTATTTTAAAATATAAATGAACAAATAGAGTAGATAATTTTTTTTTCAGTTTCCATGAAAGCATCAACTACTAATAGCTTACTCAGTATTACGGGAAAGCCAAAGAAAGCCCAAAGCTTTCTTTGAATAAAAAGGCTTTATCTCATTCTCAAACATGCTGTCGAATACTTTGAAAACACGACGGATGAGTTACTGTGATCTTTTAGCAAAAAAATCTTCGCATTTACAGTATATGCAACGTATCTTTTTCAAATTGAAACTTCCATCAAACAAAAGTGTCTCGTTCGTCGAGCAATTTACCCGAATCCCGCAATTCCCATTCCGGGAGTACTAACAATCTTACACCCGGAATTTTTTTTTCTAGCAGACGAGAAAAGGTTCTCCGAAGGCCCTACCGCACTAACTCACCATGTCCCTCTCCGAGCCTTGTGCTACGAAGTGTCATTAGGATTAACTAGCTTCGTAGCCTGTTGCCGAAATAAATGTTTTATGTAGAATTATTATTGTAACGGACATAGCAATGATGCGAAAATCAACCAGCTTTAGACGAATCTTTCATCAAATAATTTATTAAATTATAATGGCTTATATGTAGAAACATGTTATAATATAGTTTGAATCGTGCAATGTGGCTAGAAAGGCGTTAAAAAAAAGGACCTGAAACCGGCGCGAAACACCATATTGCTTGGGGTGCTGGTGTGTGCATGTGTTGTAAATGTGTGTACCTGACATTTAAACGGAAGAAGCTTTTTCCGGCGCAAAGTTTTTAAGTGCGTCGTGTGTTAACTAAAATTGTGCCACATATTTTTATTTAAACAATAATCTCAAACCCGATTCAGTTTCTTCTATTTCGCCTTTCGTTGTGAGCATAATGGGTGACGATCACGACGACCCATCTACACTTGGCAAATCTGAAACTGTGATGGAAACCGAAAACATCGAATCGGTATCACTGTCCGTGTCGGTGGTTTCTGATGACAGCAAAAATGAAGAACTCATTAAAAAGAAAAGAAAGAGTAGAAAAAAGTCTGATGGTTATACATCAAGAAAAAGATCAAGATCTACAAAACCCACCTCTTCAGATGAATATGAAGTGGAGATGATCATTGATCACAAAACCGATGAAGAGGTAAAAAGAATGTTGATGCTTAGTTTATTATTGACATAAACTTTCAAACTTAACAGGGCCGTGAGTTTTATCTTGTTCATTGGAAAGGTTGGAGTGATGATGATGATTCTTGGGTACCCATTGAAGACTGTGACTGTCCTGCACTAATTGCTGAATTTTATCAGCGTAATCCTGACAAAGACCCGTAAGTAATAATTTCATCAACATCATCAAGGATTTGTTTACATCTTGAATGGCTAAACAGGAATGGTTTGGAAATCCGACAAAAGAAGGCAACTGAATCTGCAGAACTTCAAAAATACATTGAAGGAATTCTTAAGCCAACAAATGAGGATATTGATCTAGCCATACAACTAGTTTGTAGTTCATCTGATAGACACAAATTTAATGGATTTAAAAGTATTTTAACTAATACTTATCGTGGGCACAGATATAGCTTTAATTACCATGATTTATTTTTATAGTCCATTTGTCCAATGAAGAAATCAACAAGTATGCATTCATGGTGTACAGAAAGAAACAGAAACTATTACAGATGGAAAAAAATTTGATGATGCAGTTACTTACTAGAGATTTTCGCCAAAGACGAGTTGATCAGCTCCAGCGATTGAAAGAATGGGAAACTGAAATCAATGAAACTACTCAGGGAAAACCGCCAGTCAAAATCGAAAACAATGTCGACTTAGATGAACCCCCAGTTGGTTTCACCTATGTTACTCAATGCAAGGTAAAAGAATCTTCATTGTCATCTAATGAGTATTCAAGACTGATTCAAAATTTTAGGCCGGAGATGGAGTAGTTATTCCGGACGACCCTGTAATTGGATGTGAATGTCTCGATTGCATCGACGGCCGCAAGACATGTTGTGGTCCGATGTCGGGTACACAGTCAGCATACACAAAAGCAGGGCGCCTCAAGGTTCCTGTTGGTACCCCAATTTACGAATGTAACAGTCGGTGTCGTTGTGGACCGGAATGTCCAAACCGAGTAGTCCAGAGAGGTTCAAAGGTGGATTTGTAACATTTATAAATTATTATACAGATAAACATAATAAGTAGCATTTTGTATTACAGTTGAAACTCTGCATTTTTCGCACAAGCAATGGTTGTGGTTGGGGTGTCAAAACACTTGAAACGATTCGTAAAAACAGCTTTGTTATTGAATATGTTGGGGAAGTCATTACCAACGAAGAAGCTGAAAAACGTGGAGTGCAGTATGGTAATCAATTGAACAGTTTATACGTTCAAAATCGTTCGAAAGAATGAAACGACTGCATTCTTGTTTATCTAGATTCAGAAGGAAGAACTTATCTTTTCGATTTGGATTTCAATGATATTGATTGTGTTTACTCCGTCGATGCTGCTCACCAGGGAAATGTTGCACACTTTATCAATCATTCGGTATCAGAGTCATTGAAACAAAACTCAAAAGCGGATTTAGTAAACAAATGATTTATTCACTTGCAGTGTGATCCTAATTTAGCCGTCTTTGCCGTGTGGGCAAATTGCATGGATCCCAATATGCCACGCCTTGCGCTCTTTGCCCAAAGAGACATTCATGTCGGAGAGGAGCTTACCTTCGATTATGCTTCATCTAAAACCGGTAAGCCTTTTTCTACGGAAGGTATTATAGGACTGCTATGCCAAACATTATGATTTGCGAACTTTTTGACAGAAAACCCGGAGGCAAAAACTTCAGTGTCATCAGGCAAAGAAGTTAGTGTAAAAAATGAATGCCGTTGCGGAGCTACTAATTGCCGAAAGATAATGTTTTCACTGCCAGAAAACCAAGTAATAGCCCCGTTTCTTAAGGCAGAATAAACAGCCATCTTATATGTAGCATGCAAGCTGTAACTTCGGGTTCCCAAAATTTGTGCCTCAGCAGAATTTCGTATTGGGAACTAATGACCTATATTCTTTTATCTCAACTAACAATTTCTTATCAAGTTTTTCGTGCTACATCCCATTAGATCCCATTTTTTGTTTTTTTTTCTGCATCATTCCCTATTACAAAATACTCTGGTAGAACTTGTTTGTGATGTCATGGGCCTCTTGCTTGCAACACTATTTGTTTTGTAGGGGTTGAGATAACTAGTATTAACTGTGTCTGCCGACTTCAATTAAAGATCAGTACTTGTGGTAAAGAAAGAAAAATATTAGCAAGGAGGCTGGACCTGCCCGGTACTTAGAAAATTTTCGTCCCCACTTGCCCTCCCATTTTGTTTGAAATATTAACTGCAACCCTTTAAAGATTTCAATTTAAAATAGGAGGGAGGGGAGAAGAAATTACAAGGGCACATTTGTAGGCGCCGAAAGTTTTATTGTTGCACGGCATTTGTATAGTAGTATATGATAGCAAAGATTTACTTATGCTACCAAAATTGTCTGCATCCTTTTGATGGCATTGTATTTACAAGCTCATGACAAACATCCGCAGGTGGTTTACCACAGATTGTCCCATAAATTTTAGTTTGTGTGATAATACACTTCAAAGCTGATGAATACCAATCAAGTTCAAAACCTGTTTCTCTTGACTGTTTAGATGCGGAAGGAACCCAGACGGAAAATAGCTCTGGCTGCTGAAGGAGCGCAGGAAATCCGTAAGATATTGTTGCAAGTTGATTACCGAGTTTGGATCATGCTGTGCGTCAGGATCATCGTCCTTCAAATCATCCAACTTATCTTCATCATCTAGTAACTGGCTAGATAACAATCCACCTGCATTTTCACGCATGCCTTCCACGCTCTGCTTTCAAAGACAAGAATACAAAAAAATTATTACAAACTGAAAAATGAATCACGAAGGCTGTTTTTACTTCTCCGTCTGTATCGTTATCGTCATCGTCCGCGAATGCCATCGCAGATTCCAGGCAATTAGATAGTTCATAGATCATTAATTTTAAAATTTTGACAAAGATGGATATCTCTTTGACACGATATTGAAGAACTCCACGTTGAGAGCGAGTTCGAATGCAGCCATCACCATCGGTATGATCGCTATCATCTTCAACTGTAATTGTAATTTCGGTGATGCGATTATCGTTTGTCGTTACACCGTGATGTAATAGTTTCGCAAGTGCTATGGAACTAAAAGAGAGATTGATTCAATTAGAGGAGTGGGGCAGATTATTATTGCAAGAATAACATGCTCATCGTAATTACCTGACTTTAGTCTCATAAGCACCAGAAAATACGTGCTGCCTCGAACACCATTGGTGTAAGACGAAATGAAGAGCTGACTGGCCTTTGGGTCCTGGTACAGATGACAGAAAGTCTAACACAGCTTCCATTTGGGCATGGATTAAATGTGCATAAACCATAATTAGTGACTGCGCAGCCACAAGTGACGAAGACCCTTGGAGTTTACTCAAAACACCTCTTAAGATCAAATCGACACTGTCGCCCAAATGACTCCCCGCACGATTGAATAAAGTGCTGACGAGCCGGCCAACAAAGGCTGAACTCGATTCATTAACCGTAGGATTCAGTAGATTGAGGACAACCTGAATGATAAAGTAAAGGCCAGTGTGGCCCTCAGAGTCCCGATAGGCAGCCACTTGATCCGGTGAAACAGATACAAAAGCTCGCAAACATTCCCCTCCATTCTGGAACGGAATCGATAATTTGTTATACAATACGAATTCAGATACAGGAAGTGTAAACGTGATGTATTACCTGGACGATGGTAGGGTCATCCGACGACAGAGCAGAGCGTACGGCACAAGGAAATGTTTGCATCAAAGCATCACTTAATGGAGGTTTAGAGGCTCGAACAAGAGTCTCAACGACATCTAATGCTACCCCATGCAATCCTGTTTACCAATATATAAATTTTGAACATCAAAGTTGGATAAATAAAAACAGTGTTACGCTTTTACAAACCTGACGGCACCTTGTCGGGTGGTGACTGAAGGATAGAGACTAAAGTGGGAACTAATCTATGTTGAAGGGGTCCTAGGCAAGCTTCGTTCTGTGAGAGCTCCCGGAAGATGTCTTGGGCAAGTTCAACAATTACAGGGTCTATTATAAGGAAATTAAAATTTACCTAAGGCGACAAAGCTGTAAAATAATTGCAAGTTAATTACCTGAATTGTGCTTTAGAAAAAGGGCGATAGTAAGCGGACAAACCTTGGACTCGCATGTCGCGGTAAAATTTTTATCAACCTAGAGAACAATTCGGCATTTTAGGTTAAAGAAGAAAGCACGAAGTAAAAAAGTATCAAAAACTAAATTAAATAAAGAGAAAATAATCAAGTGATACTCACAGCCAAAACCATAGCGAGAGTTTCAAGAACCAAGCTGAGTACTTCGTGGCTAAATAAAATGGCCAGATTCAACAAGGATTCCGTCACGATAGGTAGCATTGGTGTCAACATGGCAGTATTCTGTGATTCTTTCAAGTGTTCGCAAAATCCCCACACAGCTCTTGATGCGCAATAAGAGAGGCAAGAAATTAAGAAGTGTCTCAAATGAACACGCAAAGTAAGAATTACCGAACAGCAGTGATACGAAGAATGACATTCTGATGGGGCTGCAAAGCTTCGACGGTTGCCTGTATATACCGATTAAGTAATGTCGCCGGTAAGAAATTCGCGAACCGGCTAGCAGCCCACAGGCAACGGCCCAATAGAAAAGGTGAAGCTGCCAGGATACAAGATGTTAGCGATGAAACTTTGAAAACACTCCTTTTCCACTTACCGGCCATGCGATTATGCTGATCTAAGCTGCTCTGAAGGATAACCACTATATCCAAAGGCAATTGGTTTTCCTTTTGCTGAGATTCGAGAAGATCTTTGACGACGCCAAGGGATAGTAAAGAAGCTTCAACCACTTTCCACCAAAAGTTATTGCTGCCCTGAGTATGCATTACTTCAGCCTCTTGCAGGTGGCGCGTCACGGCTTCACACAGACCAGAGCAAGCTTCATCCTCGAATTCTTGTCGCAGAGCCTGTGAGATGTTGGTATATAATAATAGCAATAACTAAATAACGGTAATACAAAAAATAATGTTTTACGAGTAGAACATCTTGCGCGGCAAGACGAACGGAATAGGAAAATGAATCTTCGCTTTCGTCTTCAACAAAGCGGTCCGGGCTAGCTGTCCAGGTTGCAACTTGCTCTTCAGTTATTTGCATGAACAGGATAATATAGTAAATTATTTGACTGATCCCATCCCGTACAGCACTGCGGAAGCGGGGGGTTTCGACGAGGGCATGAACAAATTCGAAGATGCTAGAAACCAAGTTTTCGAAGCTGATAACCTCTCCTGTTGTAGTGAATTGTTAAAGGTATCGAAAGAATTACATTGAGAGCAATTAAACAAGGAGACATGATACCATCCAGATCAACTTGCTCATCAGATTCCTCGGTTTCATTAACAACGCAGGCAACGTAAACATGGGCGGAATGCGTCAATGTGTTCCATACCGTTGGAAGGATTTGTAATAACCATTGTGATAGCTGTTTTGGCACGTGCTTTACAAGCACCGTGAGCGCTGCATAAGACGAATAGTTTACGAAAGTCATAATAATGTTTCTGAAGTAGGAATACCTTTGACAATTGAGGTTTTGAGCCCGACGTCACTAGTCGGGCCATCAGGTTCTTGTAGATGTTTCACGAGAGCTTCAGTAAATGGCAGAAGAGAGGGTCCAAGGAGTTCCTTTACTAGCCCTTTGTTATACTCACCGGCTGAACATACTGCCTCCGTTAGGTTAGTAAATATTTGGATTGCTTGGGAACGCATTCTCACACTATATCGCTGCAAAACCAAAATTCCAAAACATGTTTAAAATGTAGCCCATAACAATATATAGTATACCTACAGTACTGTCAGAAAAAATCTTGTAAACCTCAGGAAGAATCACTGGGACTACCTAATGAAAACAAAAAATAAACAATTCAGCTGCTGATTCATAAAAAAATAAAATAAATAAACACCTGGGGCATCTGCTTATCATCAACATTGTGTGTAATTTCAAGTAACACACACATAGATCCTTGCAAACTGTCTTCACTACCCTGAGTCAGGTACATCATAAGAGTAGTAAACAGAGATGGCCACTCCTCTGGCCAATCCCAAGCAGCAATTGTTGAGATTGCATGTGCAGCTCCAGAACGAATTTTACTATTGGAATCTGAAAGAGCTCTCGGTAGAAGGTCACGTATCAAAGACTTAGCTTCTGGTAATGTTTCTGGGGGACGAAATTTCTCTTCACAGAGCTTCCACCAATGACAGTCAATGTACTGTTTCAAAAGAACTGTTGCTAACTGTCTGATAGGCAATTGATATTTAACATCCAAAATGATTTCAGTAAGGTAAATTCCAAACCCTTAATCAATAGTTTGATAAAAAGCATTTCAATCATCACTTTATCTGGTCACATGAATTTGAGCGAGAAATACCTTCTGTAACCTCCAAGGCTTGAACTTGGCTCTCCCCGGCCTTTCTTACTTCCTGATTAGCTGATAAAATACTGCGCAAAGTTTCGAGGGAAGCTTCTTTCAGTGAATTGTTAACTTCCGGAGCAGACATTGTATTACAGATAAATGACAACTAACTTTTCTTGAATTTATTTAACAACAACAGTTTCGACCGAGATGTTTTACTGAATTGCAGACAACACTCACGACTGTCTACGAACACATGGTGCAGAGATGGCGCCAAAATGTCTTTCAAGAACATCATTGTTACTGTTGCGGTGGCGCGCAAAATTTTTAAAAATTCTTATTTTGTTAGACATTTACACAGAAGCAGATTTTTACCATTCATTTTACAAACACGAGGTAATACGCATCAGGATTTATTAGTTTTACGCCAGATCCTGTTCCATGTTTTCACGTTCACTCCGATTTCGTAATTGCCTTTCCTGTTCACCAAATTTGATTTGTTTGTTCTTCTTCCACTCGGCCCACCACAGATTATCTTGTTCTAACTCTGTTAATCGTTCCTCAATTATAGCCATGCGGGTGGACAAACTTAATATGGGAGCAACAGGTTGCTTTTTGCATGCTTTATCTTAAAGTGAAACATACATCAATTGACTTTTCAAGGGTTACACTGATTATAAAATATTAAAGAGAAAACCGCGACCGTATTTATACCTGACTTAGTAATAATTTTCGGGCGAACGGAATGGACACATGCACGTATGGTAGCCATTGATTCTTTAACCATCTGTATTATGGCGGGAGAATGTCATAAAGTGTATATTGCTTTTATTGCAGCAACAAGGGTTAAAGAAGGTTTCTGTAATGGTAACTTTACCTGCTAATGTTTCGTGAAACACAGAAAGATGTTGGCTTTAAAGTTGAGATTAGAATTGCGTGTAGAATACTTTTTTAGCACCAGCCTTTGCTGGCCACTGCTTGACTTTTTTTAGACAATTGTTTAGGCCAAGTTAGCTTTCCCGTTCTGGGGCCTCCCGTTAATGCAACGTTTTGTAATTAGTTTTTCACCTGCACTCTTCGCTCTCCCTCTATGAACTGTCAAGTTTTGATTTTCGAGTGTGTGATGTAAAAAAGCTTAATCGACATGACAACGCCGTTAAATAGAAATCTGAGAAAACTAGCAGAATAAATTAACATCCGAGTAAAATAAGAAATTCTTTAAATTGTAGTATATTTCGACTTTTGTACTATTATTTTTATTATTCGAATTATTATTCGAAAGCAAAATGTCTACATCACTACTGTTACGTACGGTTTCAGGGCCATTGAGAAATTTGGGTCACTTTAAAGCCGTAAGGAAAATCATTTTGATTTTTGCAACAATGATGTTGAATTTTCTTTTTTCTCTCACAGGGAAGTGTCTGGACAATAACTAGAGAAGCTCACAATAAGGTGATAAATGTAATAAACCACATTGTTGTATTATGATTTCATAACAGATCTAAACACTGTTTATAGAGCAAAAGTCTTCTGGCTCAGTATGGTGGAAGGTTTACAGTAACAATGCTTCCAGGTCCAAAAATCTTGTGCTCTGTATTAATCAGCTTATTCATTCAACATATTGTAATCTTTTACATTATAGGTGATGGGATTGGTCCAGAGATGATGACTTTTGTTAAGGAAGTTTACAGATATGCTGGTGTACCAGTAGATTTTGAAGAAATTAGCTTTGATCCAAACTCTGAATCAGAAACAGATTTTTTTGATGCCATCACATCAATCAAAAGAAATGGAGTTGCCATTAAAGGTAATAGTTGTTACATCTGAATGTCTGACTGTTTTTCAAATGCCATCCTTCTGTTTGCATCAGGGAATATTGAAACAAGAGAAAACAGACCAGGACAAATCTCTAGAAATGTTGAGCTTCGCAATGAGCTAGATCTTTTTACATATGTAATGAACTGTGAATCCTTTCCAGGAGTTCAAACCAGACATAAAGATATTGTATTATATTATAACTATACATGAATTTTCCCCTGATGTTAATTTGTCATTAAAATTTAACTTTGCAGGATATTGTTCTTATTAGACAGAACACAGAGGGAGAGTATGCAATGTTAGAGCATGAGGTAATCTGACATGGAACTTTATTTCATTTGGTGATCAAGAATTATTTATCATAATACTATAAAGAACGTGCCTGGTGTCGTCGAAAGTTTGAAGATAGTTACGCGTGCGAATTCAGAAAGACTCGCCCGCTATGCTTTCGATCTCGCTCAAAAGCAAGGAAGAAAGAAAGTTACTACCGTACACAAGGCTAATATTATGTGGGTTATTACTTGAACTGCTTTTTCTCGTTCAAAAATTCTGAGTAACATTTTTCACTTTAGGAAAGTCTCAGACGGCCTTTTCTTAGAAACGTGTACTGCAGTAGCAAAGGAGTATCCAAATATTGAGCATAACAACATGATTATTGATAACTGTTGCATGCAAATGGTGGCTAAGTAATCATATTTTTTATATGGATCAAAAGTTTCCTGGTTGATTAAAACAATTTTTTTTAAGACCCCAGCAGTTTGATGTTATGATCATGACCAATCTATATGGCAATATTGTTTCGAATCTTGCATGCGGTCTCATCGGTGGCCCTGGTTTACTGAGCGGAAGAAATATGGGTCCTCAATATGCTGTTTTTGAACCGGGTAAATTAGTTTAATGTCATTTTATCACAAGCATCATCGAACCATTGTTTGACGCGTACTGTATTTGGTAATTGGTTTGCTTCCCAGGAACCAGAAATACTGGACAATCTATTGCTGGAAAAAATATTGCTAATCCTATTGCAATGTTGAACGCTTCGGTAGATTTGCTTGACCATTTGGGACTAGATTACCATGCCCAATTGGTAGGAAGCGCTATTAATAAAACAGTGAACGAGGACCGTATATGGACCCCAGGTAACCATCCGAAAACTAAATAGTGTAATTCAACCTAATATTTATGATTGTTTTCAGATCTTCACGGCCAAGCAACAAGTATAGATGTTGTACAGAATGTTATCCGTAACATCCAAGAACAAACCAAAACGAAGAATTGGTAAGTTGTCCATCAAATTATATAATAATTAATCCTGTTTGGGAATTAGGAAAACGTGCTTTTTTCTCACGCCTTTTCTTCTTTAATTCATTTACAGCATAAATCAAGTGCATGTTAAATTATTAACGAAATAGTTATAACTTATAGTAATAGATATAACTTGTAGTATTATAGTAATGGAGCTGCATGCCAATTAAATTGAATTATAGTCTTTCTATTAACAAATCTCTATTTTATCTGCTTGTCGTCTGATTTGCATTATGAAACTTTAACGATCTCGTAGTCTATTTAGAACTCACAAAAAAAATTGTGCTTGTAAGCATCCTCGTCTTGTTGACGTTATGTCATATCTGCTTTTCACTCTCAGGGCTGCAATGTAGAATGAAATTTTCCTGATGCCGCAGTTGGAGTCATCAGCATCGGTGAAGTTTGTAGTCAGTCTTCAATTTAGTTTCACTTATTTTGTTTGGACATGTGTATTTGAGCTTCTGGCCGAAAAGAAGAAGCCAATACAAATTGAACATAATAAAGATCGAATATCCTCTTCCGACTGTTTGCCTATGGATCGGGATGGGGCAAACGTTTACTTGAAATCAAGCAGTAAGGTTAAAATGGGTATGTGATGAACAACAACTGAACCAGAAAAATAGTGAATGGAGTATTCCAATTTCCAATCATGCTTTTACAGATAGTATAAATGGGTTGAACTACAGCTCAATAACGCGTTCGGCTTCGGGGGCTTTTTTATGTTTGAAAACACTAGACATCCGGCAAAGGATTAGGCTTGGCATTGTCGATTTTCTCAGCAACCTGTTCTGCTTTCTCCAGGTACTGCGATACACTTTGTCTGATTGTCTCCATTAACTGCTTGACTTGACCGAAGCTTGCAAACTAACAAAAAGAAAAAAAAATTTAGTTAATAATAGTCGTTAATCTTTGGATACACTTACAGTATAAATTATGTATGCGGTTGCTAAAAGTACCAATAGCAACAAAATGTAACGGATGATATTGGGTTTAACAGGGGGGGACCCCGAATGGGAAGGTAGTGGCTTGGCTGCGCTGCCATCGGTCACATCTACGCGGCGCCGAGATTCGTAAGTATACTGGGAAGAGCTAGAGACAGATCGAATGCTCGGCCTTGGTGTTGGCGTACCCTTAAAGTAAACAAATAAATTTAGTTCTTTACCTTAAGTTTTTTAATTAAAATAAGTCAACTAACTTGACGGTCAACCAACGGTAAAGCGCTAACAGAAGATGGGGGTCGCTCTGCGATCCGCTTACGAATCACAGTTAGCGGTTCCGGAGTGGAGATAATTGGATCTGCTATAAGAGGGACAGGGGCAGGAGCAGGAACAGGGGTAGATGAACTGGGTTGTACAAAATGCTCTGCTACTATTTCAATATTCTGATGATCTTCTTTCTGTTCCTGAGGTTCATCCTCTGAATCAGAGTATTTTTCTTCATGGGAAGCCCCATTACCATTTGTATGTTCAACTTCAACTACAGGGGGTTGTGTTCCATTTTGCAAGAGTGCTGCTAGTTTTCGCTGATAGACCGATCTAGTAGTGTCTGCAATTGGCAAATGGAATTACTTTGATTAGGTTTGAATAATGAGTTATAATTTCGTTTACCAACAATGGGACCCACTGGTATGCCAAATGATTGCAGTTGGCTAAAGAGATCATCATCGGAAATGGTGGTGATGTCCAATCCGTTGAAGAGTAAACTGTTGTTTGACACTTCAACCTTTAATTTAGAAAAAAATAAACCAATGAGCACAACTAAGGCAACATTTATGTACCCTTTGCTCGATGATAGCATCGCCTTCCTCGTCACTGGAGAAATCACCTTTCTGGGCGGCAATCGGGGCAACGTGTTGCTCATAAAGCTTAACGAATTCTTCCTTTCTGGCGCTTTGAACGGGCGGTTGAACCCCGTGGCTTATTAATTCGTTTTTCAACTGTTCTTTAGTCAAACTCGCCATGGTATTTCACAAATACAATCTGCTAAAAAGATACAAACCAAGTAATTTTATCCTGATATACTACGACCAGACTAAAACACAAAAATATTAAAACCAAAAAGGCAACGTTATCAGCTTCAAGTTCAAACAACTGGAACTGGAAGTGCACTGTACAACTTACAGACGCCTTAGCCTGCGGCGCTGTCAGCTCGCGGCATTTCTTCTAAAACTACGATATTTACTATTTATATATGCTTTCAATCTTAAATTTTCTTAGTACTACAGAAAATTCTGAATACTTAAAAAATATACTTTTAACATTTATAACCACCATTCAAAAATTATGCAGATTTTACTAATTTAGTATTATAATTATGAATCTATCAGTTTTTTCTTTGAAAATTTTGTAATTTTACTCGTAACCTCTGTTAACTAAATGCCGCTATAGCTTAGTTGGCTGCAAGATATACATCTCAGGTCAAGCTAAATTGCCATGTGATAATTGCAATTTTCTTGTCTGGTTATTGGATTAAACAACGTTGCAGGGAAAAACATCTTATTTCAGAAGTACCAGGAGAAACCAGGATTTCGGTATGACAGAAAACGTATACTGAGTGTCAACCGAAATATCGTCCTCAAAGATGGTCGGCTCTGGCAGTAAGCTATTTTAGATCTCCATGAAAGAAGGTATTTTGGTATGAAAGCTGAGACTGACGAGCTAAATCGAACTAAGCTGTGGGTCTCAAACCTAAACTACAATACGACATTCTTTTAAAAGTATTGTGACCAGAATACAAAAGAGAAGTGTAACTTCATGGCAAGGAAAAAAATGTAGCCGTAGGCTTTGAATCAAACCGCGGAAGGACATTAGACCTATAAATATAAAAAGGCTCCTACTAGCCTAGTTAAATGGGGTTTCTGACTGTCTATGCCACTAAATTAAAATTTAAATGGGTCTGGCTAAAATGCGATCGTATTTTGACTACCTTTCGCAGAGATGTACACGCAAATGCATTTCAAAACAGTGAAATATTCAATCCACCACAAAAATGCATTTACTCATTGGCGATTTTTTTAACAATGTGGGACGCAGCAGCTCAAAGTACGCTATAGTGTTCCAATACATTTTTCGTCGTGCTAGTTTGATCGGGGTAATAATAATAAAACTCGTACACGTGTTGATCACAACCGTTTATTGAAAACCATGCACTGATAATGACCAGTGTTATTGTTGTGGGAAGTCCTTCTAACGTCAATATTTTTCTGAGATGAAAATGAAAAAAATGGATTGAATAAATGTCTCCATTAATCAGGAAAACTACGGTTGTTTCCCGAATCCTATAGATATTGGTAGACGCCATCTAGTGGTGCACATAGAAACTAGACAGGGAGTTGCAATAGGACAATTTTGTCCAAAAACCTGGACAAAGTAAAACAATAATAACAATAATGACGTTATTGAAGACCAATTTAGTTAATCATTAATATAGCGTCCATTTGCATTGTTTATTGCTTTCTGTCTTGTATTACGAAACTATGAATGTGTGATTATGACTTCTTATTCAGTTATTCGACGTAAGTAGGCCATGTACTTTGAACGCGGAGCGTGGAATGGTATATTGTGGAAAGAGGTCTGATCGCCTATAGCATTTTTCCTACCCTACAGAATTTTTTAGATTTAGACCCTACGTATAAAACCCCCTATTAGAGGGTTTCATATGTACTCCGTGGAAATGCCAAGCCTGGAAGTTGTTTTGCCGACGTATCTCTTTAAACTCAATGTCACTCTATATATCTTTATCCATTTTCAACGCATTTCACGATATATCCAGCCTGAGGCAATTTCGACTTTCCATCTCCAACAGATGTCCCTCTCCACGTTGATTTCGCCGATGTACCATTCCGCGTTCCAAGTATGTGAAATACCCGATATTGTCCTATCGGCAGATGCAGAAGCTGTGTTGTTCGTGGGGAAGCAAATAATTACTTAACATAACTTTCATGAACGAAAAGCATTAAAAACATATTTGCCTGGCCAGGTGGTCCTGGGAGGTTGTTTTTCGTCAACTTAAGCCATTCCAACATAAAAGGTAGTGATTACCCGAGTGTTCACGTCAGTTTAAATCTATGAAACATGTCTAAGTGTTATATCTTTAAAATAATTCACTTCTTTGTCGTAACCCCAAACGTTTTTTTTTCCTCATTACTGTAGTCCACCATGTCAAACAATGATAATGAGTCAGATGTGGAATATTCTGAAACTGAGGAATATGGTTATGATGATTATTACAATCCTTGTAATGATGCCGATAATGAAACCATGAACCAAAAAAAATGTGATCCAGAACATTTTGAATTTGAGTGTCTAACAGTAGATCAGGTTGGAAATATTTCTATTGGTGTTATTTTGAAAATTAAACGAATGGCTTGTTGTTTTCCTTAACAGGTGGAAAGATTATTGAATGAATTAGTAGAAACTTTGAGCAGCAGACTGAGATTGACACCTTCCCTTTCCAAACTACTGCTACACACTCATAACTGGGCTTTAGATTCAGTCATTAAAATGTATTTGGAAGATGCCTCTCAGCTGCTAGTTCAATCTAAACTAAAACCAGAAAAAACCCCTGTCGTTAAGACTCTATCAAAAACTCTAGTTTGCCCAATCTGTATTGTTATGCTACCAAAAGATGTGTTTTGTGGAATTGGATGCAGCCATCTCTTTTGTAAAGGTTGCTGGAATGCTTATCTTGAAACTCAGGTCATGCATGGTGTATCTACAGGTATGGACTGTTGTTTTAAGACAAAAATGTATGACCAAAAAATTTTGTATTTTACAGGAACAGAATGTATGGGTTGTTCTGTTATGGCAACAGAAGACTTTGTCTTGCCTTTACTAGCCACGCCTCAACTGAAGGAACGTTATGTCCGTCACGCCTTCTCCGACTACGTTAGGTCCCATCCGGAACTGAGATTCTGCCCAGGCCCTAATTGTAACATAATTATAAGGGCCAAGGAAAACAAGGCCAAGAGGATTGTTTGCCATTCTTGCAAGACAACATTCTGGTACGTATCCTCAAGCCTTCTACTTCATATATTTTGCTATAAATTTAATATTATTTTTAGCTTTCGATGTGGGAGTGAATATCACGCTCCAACTGACTGCGAAACAATTAGACAGTGGCTGACCAAGTGTGCAGATGATAGCGAAACGGCCAACTATATTTCTGCTCATACTAAAGTGAGTATAGCTTTTCCGGTGACTAGAAGTTCTTAATCTCTTTTGCTTTTATATCATTAGGTTTGCCCCAAGTGCCAAATTTGTATAGAAAAGAACGGTGGTTGTAACCACATGCAATGTTATGGATGTAAACATGACTTTTGCTGGATGTGCCTGGGCGATTGGAAGACGCACGGGTCGGAATACTACCGTTGCTCACGTTATGAAGAGAACCCTAATGTAGCCAACGAGTCGTCTCATGCTCGAGCTAAAGAAGCCTTGAAAAAATACCTCCATTATTTTGAACGAGTGAGTGATATGATGTAATTTATTTTATTGGAAATTTTAATAGTATGTTTTCGAACATGTTTTAAATCCTAAGTGGGAAAATCATGCAAAAAGTTTACGACTGGAGGAGCAGACGTTGCAACGGATTCGTGAACGCATTCAGTGTAAAGTTATGACAGGCACAGAGGGTACTTGGATTGACTGGCAGTGTCTACTGGATGCTGCTGCTTTGCTAGCACGTTGTAGATATACGCTGCAGTATACTTACCCGTACGCTTATTATATGGACGCGGGGCCCCGTAAAGAATTGGTAAGCAGTTTCAGAACCATCATCCTTCTGGGAATAAAATGTAGTAAAGAATTATACCTCTTTTAGTTTGAGTATCAACAGGCTCAGCTAGAAGCTGAGATAGAAAACCTGTCGTGGAAGGTAGAACGTGCAGAGACAACCGATCGAGGCGATCTGGGCATTCAAATGGACGTTTGCGAAAAACGTCGTACCACACTTTTGCAAGATTTTCTTGAATCGTGAAGTTTTCTCTAAATGTAACAAAGAGAAAGCATGGAAAATTTACCAACAAACTTGTAACTATCGTCAGATACTTTTTCTTTTTTGCCTGCAGCTTTATCGAAAAATCGAAATTGCGATGTGTCCTGTCCTTTTGAACATTTTTTTTTGTTCGGCTCATTTCAAATTTTGTCCTCATTTTTTTTGTTTCGATTTTTATGGCGTTTTTCCGTTTAGGTGTTTTTTTCTTTTCTGTTTTCGGTTTCTTTTTTCCGTAGCAGATTATTAAATTGATTAAATAAATAACATTATCGATGAAAACCTTAACACTGTATTACGTAAATCTGATTGCAGGTTTGTTTTGTGACATAATATATAAATAATTCGAGTATGAAATTAGGAGCTCATATTTCATAAAGCTTTGATTCTTGCCGAACAATGACTAATGTTTGTATTGTTGCGTGTTACGAGTGTCAGGGAAGTGAGTTATTCAAAATAGTTTCTGTAATGAGCTGTAGTGGCTTGGCGCCAGGTGTCTGGATGGTTGTCATCGTTTAGTGCGTGGTCTGAAAAACGACAACAAAAATGGATAAATGTGAGACTACTTTCAACTAAATTAGCTATATTAAGTACAAAAAGCGACTACGCAATCAGCTATTTACCATTGAAATTGTGTTGTGCTAAAATGGGTCTTGATTTCGACATTCGTGAATTCCTTAATCACATCAGAGCAACTAAACCGCCATATGAATGTCCTGCAAAAGACTGCGGCAAAATCTACAAAAGTTTCGCGGGCATTCAGTTCCACTTGTTCAACTTCAATCACGAAAATCCCGGCAGTTCTTTGCCGACATCACAGTCACCTCAGCAAGCTTTGACTTATGCTGAAGCACAGAAGATTGTTGAACTTGAAATTGATAACAAACTTCAAAGGATAAACATCTTTGATGCCATAAATTTTGTGGACAAAGAGGACTATGAAAACGAAGTTCCTGTGAAAAATGAAGAGACACATATTCAGGATTTTCCTAAAACACCAATCCATAAAAGTCACACACCAAAACATCTCCAGAAGAAGACACCTAAACCTGTGGAACCCCCAGTGCGCAAAGAAGAAAAGGTTTCTCCTCCAAAGCTCCCAGAAGCATCGTTTGCAATCCTTGAAACATGGAATCAACCAGATGCCCCAGAACGTCCAAAATCTTACTATCGTTTCATTGAGAAGTCTCCTGATGAAATGGAAGATGAGGTTGAATTTGATATGGATGAAGATGATTTCACTTGGTTAGAATTGATAAACAAACAAAGGAGATTTGAAAATCTTTCAGAAGTCAACCCAGAATCATTTGAATTACTGATGGATCGCCTAGAAAAAGAGTCTTACTTTCAGATGCAGAGTTCTGGAAAAGATCAAGGTTTCTACTTATAGTTTTCTTTAGCATTTTTTATTGCATACTTCTTAAAGCAAATAAAATTAATCAGGTCCACCGATCGACGAAGACGCTGAATGTTGCATATGCATGGACGGTGAATGCCAAAACAGTAACGTGATCCTCTTCTGTGATATGTGCAATCTTGCTGTCCATCAAGAATGCTATGGTGTACCATATATTCCCGAAGGCCAATGGTTGTGTAGAAGATGTTTGCAGTCGCCTTCGCGAGCAGTTGACTGCGCTCTGTGTCCAAATCGAGGCGGTGCTTTCAAACAAACGGATGATAACCGATGGGCTCACGTTGTCTGTGCGTTGTGGATACCAGAAGTCTGCTTCGCTAACACAGTAATAAAGTTTAAGTTTATTGTTATTTTTGTCTTATAGAAAACATAAGTCTTTGCTTGTTAACCGTCCAGGTCTTCCTGGAACCTATTGACAGCATTCAAAACATTCCCGCAGCACGATGGAAACTAACTTGCTATATTTGCAAGGAACGAGGAGCTGGAGCTTGTATTCAGTGTCACAGAGCCAACTGCTACACGGCCTTCCATGTCACTTGCGCACAACAAGTACTGTGATTGTAATAACTGCAACGCCTATTGAAAATTTTACCCACTATTTACGACAGGCTGGACTTCACATGAAGATTGACACGGCCAAAGATTCGCCAAGCAGCGGACCCAATATCAGTATTCGCAAAGCCGCCTACTGCGATGCTCACACACCGGCCGATTCCGATTCAAAACCGATGGTTGGTGATCTCGGAATAGGCGAGGCAATTCGTAAAGCCCAATCAAAAGCTGCTTTCCGTGAGAAAATGCGCAAGGCTCGTAAAATCCTGGCCGAGAAGCGTTCTGCAGCTCCCATCATTTCCATACCCACTATACCACCAGAACGTGTTCAGGAAATCGCTTCTTCCGTTCCACATATTCAAGGAAAAATCAGGTAAGAAAAAGAAATGCTTGGTCTAAATTTGGCGATGATTCTATGAATCATCGTTGTTTTTCTAGGTTTATTCAGCGGTTGATCGCTTATTGGACCCTAAAGCGGCAATCCAGGAATGGAGTACCTCTTTTGCGTCGCCTGCAGACTAGTCATCCTTCGCGAAGACCAGCCTCTTCAGCAGCAACGGGGTCCGCCTCTGGGTCAGGATTGGGCAATGATCCTCTTATTCAGCCTGATGATCTTTTGGGACAATTGCGCTATTTTCAGCGACTTCGACAGGATTTGGAACGAGCTCGGCTTTTATGCGAGTTGATTCGCAAAAGAGAAAAAACAAAGAGGGAGCTAATGCGGATCAAAGAAAAAGAACTGGAACTTCAAATTTACCCATTTCAGTACCTGATGCGACGTTTGTTGCAAACTCTCAAGGAACGCGATACCAACGACATCTTCGCAGATCCTGTTGACACCAGTCAAGTGCCAGACTATCTCGATTTCATCCAACAGCCCATGGACTTTTCCACCATGTCGAACAAGTTAGATGCTGGCCAGTATCCGACACTGGAAGCTTTCGAAAAAGATTTCAACCTCATGATCCAAAATTGCATGATCTACAACTCCCCTCAAACCATGTATTACAAGCAGGCCATCAAGCTCAAAGAAGGTGCTCAAGTGCTTTTCAGACAACTTCGCAAGGATTTGGAAACATTAGTCATCAGCAATAACAGCAGTGACACTACCAATAATATAATCCAGCCACAGCAACCGTTGGAAATAAGCCAATCAGGAAGCAAAAGTGGAAGAAATTGACAAGTACGTCTCGGAAAAGTACCGCGAATCTGACTCGCTGGAACAGCAACTTTCTAAACTGGAAGAATTTCTCCGCAAAGCTCAACAAATGCCATCCGGACCGCTCAAAGTGAAGCGGATCCGCGTATTGAGAAATGAATTAGCCAAAGTTCGTAGGAAATTATCCTTGCAAGCTGGTGGTAGAGCGGCAGCTACCCGGAGCAGTAGCACCAGTCCTTCTAAATCACGGCCTGAAAATGAAACACGTGGTGAAGCAAGCAGTGACTCGGATTCAAGTGGGAATAGTAGCAGCGAGAGTAGCAGCAGCAGTAGCAGTACTACTAGCAAAAGCAGTAGTGATTCCAGCATGGCTGGCCCTCAAGTAAAGGCTTCTCCACGAGTTGCAATGGCTGCCCGCCAACTCAAGATAGATCACTTCATCACTCGCGCACCCAAGACCGACTCGGATGAAAAGAACACGCCATCTGTTACGAACAAGAATCGTTTGGTAGCGAAAGTCATGAAACGGAATATCACTCCAGTGTCCGCACCTGTAACATCCACTCCGGTTGCCGTTGCTGTAACTCCAGCAGCAGCAGCAACGCCAGTAACACCTGAATTAGAGACCATTGCAGCTCCAGTGCCAGTTACCCCCGTCAAGGTCAACTCCGTGAATCCCCAACAGCTGACTGGGTCCCCATCAGGTGTTAATAGACGGACGGCTGTACTTTTCACGAAGAAAGCGGCGGCTGCAGCGGCTTTTAAGAAACCTGATCCGTCCGGAAGTAGCTCTCCACCTCGAAGGCCGGTTGGCAGACCCCGGAAATTTTCGGAAAATAGTTCCACCCAACCAGGACCGAGTGGCAGTAGCTCAAGTTCCTCAACTAATCTTTTTGTGGCCGCTGCAGCTGCAGCCACAGATCTAAACAAAAGGAAGAAACAGAAGCATCCGGAGAGTGATAAGCTATTCGCTTCAGTTCAACAGCCTGGAGCTATTCATCTTCCTAATATTGAAAGCGAAAGCTTTAAAGTATATCGAACGAACAGGCTGGATGACGAAGAAGATTCGCATCGAGGATCGAGTGGATCGTCTGGAAGTGAAGGAAGTAGCAGTGGAAGTAGCAGCAGCGATTCGGATTCCGGTGATGAATCTGATCGCCAATCAAGTGACGATAGTTCGGCATCTCCTCCCAGGCATCGTCACAACTCTGCTTCTCTCTTGCCTTGTAATTTAATTCCATTGCAACCACTGGATCTCGTCTGGGCAAAATGTCGAGGTTATCCTTGGTATCCAGCTCTGGTAAGGAACATTATTAAGAAATTCATAATGATTTATTTAAACAAATGACAATTGAATTAGATTGTTGACCCATCCTGGCCCAGGAGTGGCTATGTGCACAATGGAGTTCCGATAGCAATTCCTCCTGATGATGTTCTCATAATGGGAACCGGTATTCAACCTCCAGCCTTTCTAGTTCTCTTCTTCGATGCCAAACGGACATGGTCAGCATATTGTACTTTCACCCTACTACAAATTTATTTTCTAATGAGATGTTGGTGATTAATAGGCAATGGTTGCCAAGAGATAAGTTGGAACCACTGGGAGTGGATCCTGATCGTGATAAAGCAAAATTGATCGAGTCCAAGAAACAGACGGAGCGCAAGGCCGTCAAAAAAGCTTTCGAAGAGGCTACTTTGCACCAGTGCAGAGTTGCTGGGCAAAGTAGTGCCCTCTCCGAAGATTCCGATTCGAGTCACTGAAAGTTAATTTCCCATTTTAAACCTCATATTCTTGTTCGATTTCCCATCACGTTTGCTTAATTCGTAGCGAATATTCAGACGTACGTGTTCTAATTGATGTAAACTCATTTTTAAGTAAAACAAAAACAAAAAAACCTAAACAGATCGGTGTTATCATATTCATTTCGAGAATGTTCTGTCTGGATTTTGATGTTGCTTTCACGTACTACGCATTCGATTGTCCAGACTTGCCCGTTTTCGTTTAATCGGCCTGAACTAGTTTTGACGATTCTCGAACACAAAACATCGGCAGGCAACTGTATTTACAATAACAGGGGCATGTTAACCACCGTATCATTCAAAGAAATTCAACTGCGTACGTGACAAATACTCATTGCAATGGCATGGTTGTTACCGGGTTGTAATGCATTATTTCGTTCGTTGCCAGTCTGTGCACAGATAACATTCCTGTGTGATATGGGACCTCCCATTTCCGGTCGAACGTGTTCTCATTGGTGGGACGTCAAGCCACCTGCGCATGTGCGTACTTTCCAGAAACCCGTAGTGTAATGACGTCATCGAGTTGGTTCTCCGCCTTGGCTTTGACGTCACACTCTTGTGAGAATCACAAGATAACGCAAATCGGTCAACTTTCCAGTTTTTATTTTTTTACCCGATGATTCAGCACTTTTTTCAACGTACTAATAAATAAAACCAAGACGGAAAATAATTTTGTTTGAAGTTTTATGCACATGAACTAACAATTTCTCGTTCTAGTTCAGAGAGAGCATTAGAAATGACGTGGTGGTTAACTTGGAAATAAAAGGATGGGATGTAAACATCGCCGTTGGACGTGAATGCTTGTTATCAGTTTGCATTAATCAGTTTGACGTTCGGGTTTTTTATCGCTTGCGCACGACGTTGACGGCATTGACATCAGTATGATGGACACATTTTTTTCTAGCAATAGCCCCTATGGTTTACAATTTCACTTAGCTCATTTGCATTTGTTGTTGGACGATCATTTTTTGTTGTTGTCCAGTATTACTACCTCGAACCAGTTCCAACCAACAGTGGCATAGGTGACTTTGGTTTTCCCCAGCTTGATAACCCTTTTCTTTCGTTGGGGATTTCCCCCGAGCAATGACGTCATTGCAGGCTCCGTACCAACCACCACCATGTCGAGTGACTCGACGATTGCACCACGTCCGGAGGGGAGGAGCTAAACTGGTTTTTTTTTTCCCAGTCCCGAGTTTTGTCCTGAGCTGGGAGTATAATAGCGCAGCGCGATTCATGATTTCATCATTCGTTTTCGCAACTCCAGCTAGAGAAGACATACAGTGAAGACGAACAGTGCAGTACGTTCATTCGACAACCCGAGTTCCATACAACAGTGAAAGTTTATTTCCTCGACATACCCATCAGCAAATAGCCGTTCGCGGTATGTCTTTTTTTGACTGCGAATTCTTCGACATCACCAGCGGGAAACTCGAGGGTCAATTATTGGATTACAATCATCCACCATTAATGAGTGGCGACACTCTACCGTTTACTGACAACTACGACTACTATCCAGAACATTTAGAAGTATCGGAAACTTCTATGGATCTCGAGGTATTGCTTAGCATTCGACATACAAAAAAGACTTAGAAACAACGTACTTATTGTATTATTTTTTTCTGTTTTAAGCAGGCGATGATAGAGTCCAACATCGAAAGCGTTGCAGATTACTTATCTCACTCGACCGGCTATCAGCCTCAACCGGTGGTGAAACGCGAGATAACTCATTTGCAAGAGGATGAAGACAGCCGTTGTTTGCCTAGCACGTTAACCGAAGCAAATGATTATTCCTCGATCGCAGTGCCAAGCCCTTATGGCACATCCGTGTCGAGCCCTGCAGGTCGTTCGACGACCAGCAGCACGACTTCAACAAGTCGCCGATACAAGACGGGCAGCAAAAACGTCAGCAAGGACAGTGATGAATACAAACGCCGTCGCACACTCAACAACATCGCTGTGAAGAAGTCACGAGAGAAGGCCAAGGCAGAATCACGCATGGTAGCCCAGCGCGTCACCGTCCTGTCTGCCGATAAAGAGAGACTAGAAAGACGTGTCGAACAGCTCTCCAAAGAAATCCAGTTCCTCCACGGGCTTTTCTCCAAGTTCAGCGACATTCCCGAGCCCATCAAACTCCAAGTCACAAACGCTTTTGCTCGCCTTCAAAGCCATCCCAGATAACCCAACATGAGCATTCTCAGCCAATCAGACACCCACTTAATATAATTATTTAATCAAAGACAACAGAATTCACCATTGCGTGCCACGAGTTCATATTCGATTGTTGTACATAGTTGATACTTTTGCTAGTTACTTGTTGTTAATGTAATATTTTTTGAATGGTGTTCAACACTTTGACATTTTTTTACGTGGTTGAACTTCTCAGATTTACTTACATTTAACTGTGTTTTTTTGACCGATTTATTTTCAAATAAAAATGACACGAAACAACCCACATGCGATCTATGGATTCACCAATCGTTTTTGTACATCGTAGAATTCCTGCATCCTTTGTACTTCAAGATGCAAAGATTAACAATACAACGAATATGTATTTTACTTGTTTTTCCAAGTTCGATTGTGGGGGGGAGGGAGCGTGAACCAGAGAAATGCAGAAAAAACCGAGCGAATATTTTTTTTTTGCTTACTACGAGAATGAAAGAAGAAATAAAAGTAAGAAAAATACATATATGTATCAGGCTGTTGCAACGGATACCATTTGAAGTGTTAGCCTTTTTTTTTTTTTTTTTTTTTTTATCTTTCTTGGTTTACTTTTTTTTTGTGGGTGAGGAAAACAAACCACCCGTTCACCGCATTTTTTTTTGTGTTTTTTGCTTATTTTATCTTGATGACTCATCATTCTTTCAAAAGCTACTCTGAAATCGTGTCAGTTACACTAACTAAGGGGGCTTTTAAAAATTACTATTAGATAAAATTGTGAACTAATATCTCCATATATCTATACAATAGGATAGTGCTACATCTGCTATATGACGACTACTGTCGATTATGAACATTTTGCCGCATGAACACTTGGATCTACTCTTGTTGTGTAGAACTTTTCGTGGAATGAAAAGTTTTTGAAAATTTGTGGGGATGGACAGGGAGTAAAACTGTAAGGTGAATGGGCCGATTATGTCGTCGACGGAAGATTGTTGGGCGTTGTTGTCCTGTCCGGATTGCAAGCTGCCTGTGTGGCTTCCGCCGGCAATCGAGACGGATTTGCTATAATGTCGGTTGTTTTGCTCAAGTTCCGGAGCGAATTGAACACCACTGTGGAACGCGGAAATAAAAGTAATTTTTAAAAAACAGAGAAATTACTATTTTATATACCCATAATAAAATAATAGGTATATTACCTGGACGTAGGGCAATCAAAGAACAATACTGGTCTACCCAATTTAAAACATTTTGCCAGAGATCTTCGTAGGTAGCGGCCGAAAGGGCCGTGCTATAGGACTCAAGGAGTGGCTGTATCAAAATGGAAAACTGAAAAATATTAGGTTAAGGAAAATGCATTTTTTGATTATACGGAAACGTCACAAAATTTTTGATTAAAAGGATACAATCCAGAATTTCCAATTCTGCAAAGTTCGAACTCGGACCCATTCGTCGAACATTTCCCGCATCCGGTTACTACGCTGCCGGGAAACGGGAGCACCATTCGCGGGTAGCAGGGCTTGGCAACCGCTGGAAAAACCAAAACAAAATTAATTAAAATTAAGTAATGCGTAGACATAAACTGACTTACCTAATGGCTGCATTGAGCGTTTCGATATTTTGTTTGAGCTGCTCCATCTCTTCCTGTTGTTGTTGCCGCTCCTGGCGAAGTTGACGGATGAATTCCGCACCACGATGCAGCATTGCAGCTTTGCTGACATCACTGGATTTGCCATGGCTAGTAGCAGCTGAACCACCATTCCCCGATCCGCTTGTTGCACCCCCGCCCGGTAGTAAAGACTGCAACGTATCAAAGCCATTTTTGATGTTGCAGCGACGTTTTTGCTCGGCGTTGATGTGGCACACTCGACGATGCTCCTGTTAAACAATGAATAAAGTTATTTCAGCTTGTAAAAATAATGCATTTTGCAAACGTACCCTGTACTGCGTGCGTTCGCCATCACTACTTCTGCTCCTTGAGGTATTTTGGTTTGTTACTAGGTCTTCTACCATCGGCACATTCGGAGAAGGCTCTTGCTTATAAGGACGACTGTCATTGGAATACTCAAGATTTACAGTTGTAGGCAACAAGGTCAATGGCTTTTCCAATTTCGTGGTCGTAGTATCAGGGTTTTGAAGAGGAAAGATGATGGGTATCCTGTGCGTAAAACATACATTTTTTAAATAAATGAGAATTATGAAGTATTAATCATTTTGCCTACCGCGTCGCTGACGAGTCAGCAGTTAACACCAACGTGGTTGATGGTGTACCTATTTGATTAGGGCTTGTCAATAGGTGAGCCAACAAAGCGCTATTGTCAGGAAGAATGGTACGAGGTACGACAGGAGCAGGGGTCGTAGCCGCCGCTGTAGGCACAGGCATGATAGGTTGTAGGTCAGAGCTAGAACGAAGACGTCCAATACCGCGGCTGCTTCGTGGCAGGCCGGCCTCTTGAGCGCTGGCCGAGTTGCTGAGCAAACGAGCTGGGCTGCTGCTACTACTGCTCGAATTACCATTCGATTTGGTGCGATTAGCTCGACTGGATCCGATAGAAGGCTGGCTAGCACTTAGCGATGTGGTTGTTGCATGTGGAAAAATGGCCGCCGATCCATTTCCAGGCGTATTGGGTCCCGAACCACTTCTCGATCTACTACGTTGTTTTCCTTGCTATAACGGGTAAAAGAGCCTTTTACTGACCGACTAGGTTAGGAAAGATGTATAGTTATTAGTTCATACAAACTGTGCTGTTGGTACGACGAATCCATGCTCACTGCCTCCACTGTTTTGCCGTTGGAAGGCTCCCGAATGAGATGCTGCATTCTCATATCCTCCAGATGCTGCGAATCCATCGGTAGATTGGACGAGTTGCGGCTGTTGCTGAAGTTGGTGGGACGATCCTACAGGTGGGGCGTGGGAATCAAACACCGAATTCTGTGCAGAGAAGATTAATCATGTATAACTTGGATATGAATTGCTTTGAAAAGAATATTACCTGTGTCGATGGCGCAACCACCGTTCTAGGATGACTAAATGCTGATTCGTTGACGAGCGGCTGTCGCTGAAGTTGCTCTTGTGATTGCTGATGATACTGTGGCGATGGCCGTGTATTCTGCTGGTTGGTCAACTGTCGATGACTGTTGTCGAGCTGAGGATTCGATAAATATGAAGAACTGGACTGATCCATTTGAAAATAATTGAGCAAAGGCTGCGGAGAGGATGCCGTGACGACTATCGTAGCGGCACTGACTAGAGTCGTGGTAGTTGAGGCACAATAAGGCGAATGATCTTGCAATTGAAAATCGTTGCGTCGCTGAGCGTGGTGATCGGATGTTCGTCCAGCCATGTTATCTTCCACGGCGACAATTTCTTCTTCAACTGGCGGTAAGCGTCCCGAGAGTAAATCTAAAAGGGGGCACAATTATTTGTTTTGTTCTATTCAAGTCATTTAGCTTTACAAACCATGCAACGGTTCAAAAGTATCCATGAAATCATCTAGGTTGGGTTGTAACTGAATCAGTCCAGGTTGAATAAAATCGGCTAGACCAGCTCCTTTAGCTAGAATAAAAAGAGTATATGATGAATAAATACAAATGATATTTTTTTAATGATTTAATACCGATTTCTCTTGGGTTGGGAAAGGGAAAAGGCTGATTCGATGATAGGCTTGAAAAGAGCGTATCAGAGAAGTCCATGAACAGGTCATCATCCAGAGCGAGGGAACCAGTCCCTGAGTTAAAACTGCAATTGCTACGTGGAGCAAACCAATCTAGGTGATCCAGTTCTCCGCACATATTCTTGTGTTGAAAACATTTTTTTAGCATTTTATCTACAAACGCTCATAATGTATTGTGTCTTACGACGTCGTTGAGATCCTTGGAGGCACGACCCATCATCTGGTTCTTGAAAAATATTCGCCACTTTTTATACTCGGCTGTGACAGTTGCCAACCGACGCTTCCAATATTTCCCCTCAAGGACAACTGCCTGAAAAATTGAGCGTACGGCTAAAAAAAAATTTCTTTTATTACCATGATAATGTACTTTACCTCGGGCTTGTTATGTTGATCCACTTCGAGTGGGGAAGCAAACTGACATACAGCTGTGTTCCTTCTTTCAATAACTATACAAAAAGAGAGTTTACAATACAGGCACATTTCCAGATCAATTAATTAAAACTGGTACATTGCATGTGCCAGCAACGCCAAATTAAATTATTTAGGCGGATCTTATCCTTCCACTGCAGCCGCAATCCCTTAAAATTCTTCCATCGCGGAGAGGTCAACTTTGAACTTTACACATAATGCAGATGATTCAGTGTGAATGTTAGGGCAAAAAAAGCTATGGGATTGACCAACCTATAGGCCAGGGTCATACACTGGAACAGCTTGGTGAGACTTTGATCTATGGTAACAGCTGGGATCATGAAATCCTCTGTAGCCTGCATGGGAAGATCCTCACATGAGAATGTTGCTCCAATTGCATTCTTCTGAATCCACTTTCCAGAATCTTTTATGAAACCTTGTATAAAGGTAAATTTTGGTCACAATTGTTAATAAAATAAATGCAACTAATTTCGGTTTGATTATACCTGGTGAAATGGTTTCAGTTCTTTTAGGTCTTATTATGCTGGTCACTGAACAGGATCCTTGATTACTGCAAGAGCCAGCAAGGTCACCAGCTGCATTCATGCTGCTTACTGAGACTGCTCCAACCAGAACAGCTGGGTCTTCAGCATCTTCAGGCACAGGAATTGCCAACTCGTCATCATCATCTCTTCCTTCAGCTTCAAAGTCAGAGACCATGAAGTGTCCAGAGTGGATGATTTCTTTAGACTTCTTTCGTAGTTGTTGTGGTTGGCCATCCTGGCAGAGAGGTTGTTGTTGCCCGGCGTGTAACGGAGAAGCTTGCCTCGATTGACTCTGAGAGCTCTGTGTCGTTGTTGGAGAGTTACCGCCTGTCATTTTTTCTTGCTTTGTTTGGTCACTGCAGGCACCAACAGACCTTTAGAGATGAACACAACAACAACAGAATTTTTTCCAACTCAAAGTCCACTTTTGCTAACAGAAAGGCCTAATAAACAAGGCATGCTAAATATTTCCCAACCCATTGAACTGGACTGGAGGCCATTAGTCTCTGATCAACGAAGTTTTGATAAAGCACTAAAATGAGTTCGTCGTTAACTTCTGTTAACTATAAAAAAGCAATGCACCCTGCGCCATCTTGTATCGGTTTCGATTTTCAAGGAGGGCACAGCAGATCGCCGCATAAGGCAAAAGTGCAGAGGCATACTATCTTACCAGCTCCGAAGGCTGAACTGAATTTAACCCAACAGCAAAAATCTCCGACCAGAATAGATGAAGAAAGGCACAAGTAAACTTCTATAGATTTCATATCAGATCGCAGATAAAAAAACACGCCTTTTCAATAAGCTAATTCATTACTGTAAAAAAAGTATGTACTTGTTATAAGGAAACCTTTATCACTAAGTGCAAATAATTTGCGAATTTCGAAAGGGCCTGTAAATTAAGACGTTTCTCTTATTCACTTGGGAAATAATCTAATGGTCTAATACCTGTCCGGGTATTGATGTAGAGTTTTTAACATCTTTTTACACCGAAGGTCTAAAGGAAAACTAAAGAGAAAAAAAAAATATAAAAATTCTAGATTTCGCCTTTAGTAGAATTCCATAAACATTGCCTGGATGACACTCGTGATACTGGGCTGAGAAACTGGAAGTTATAAATTTCGAAACAGTCGTACGCTTGTGTAAGTCTGGTTTTCCATTCCACGACGTAGAACTGATTGGCAGACTATTGTTGAATAACAATATTGGTTGTTATTTTCATCAACTGTTATTGTTAAGCAGGTCTTAAGCGCCCTTCGTGTCAACGCCTTGATTCTGGAAAGGGGTTAGAAAATGTCATATCGTCACAAAACTAATAATATTCCCTTAATACAAGCACAAGCTTGCTTTAAAGGAGGCTGAATTATTTCTTGATAACTATTAAATTTAAAATTCTTCACATGTGGTACGAGTTTTTAGGTTAAATTTGTAATCAAGTTCGTATAAAGAAAAGCGTCCTGCAGGACAGAACTGATAGAGAAGACCCAGAATACTTTTTAAAGCGTGTTAATTAAGTGGTTTAGTTTTTCGACAAGTTCGTCCCTTTTTTTAGTCAGCAGGGCTTCGGAGTCGCCGAATTGAGCTTTATTTATTTTCCCACTAACTAGTCGTTCTACTAGCTGAGCATGGGTGCTCTGATTATCTCTGTAAGCTCTGAAAAATGAACCAAGATATTGATCAATATTCTGGCGGGATCTTAGGAAAAGGCAATTTACTTGTCCTGTTTTTTAAGGTCAGTCACACGGTCGTTAAGCTGAGGATATTCCGATTTAAGATTACTCGGTAGATCCAACATTTGAGCTCGTAAGTCGCTTGTGATATTTTTTGCTGCTGCCTAAAAAAATATGAGTTACACGGAATAGAAAGATAATGCCGCATTTACGAGAAATATAACCGCCATACTTGGAAAGCATTGATATCCCGCGAGGTTTTAAGTTTTGCCACTTGTGTTTCAAATGCTTGAAACAATGTAGATCTCTTGAGGTAATGGTTACGAATATGTTCAGCCATAACTGCTGCACGTGACTGATTGCCACACGTTTCATCCTGTCATTTGAATAGTTGTAATTATGTCTAATATCAGATCAAAATTCAGCTATAGGAATTTGAATTTGTTTAGCGAATACCATGCAGCGAAAGAAGAACACTTAGTTTGGGAGCCTAAGAGGAAAGTCATTAAATTTATAATAACAATGAAAAGAATATGGATCTACAGAGAATTTGTGTACAGCGCTTCAAGTGCGTTTATGTCAGACCAAAGCTATCCATCTACACAGTAGGCGTGCATGTCAATCACATGGATAAATCTGTTGACGAAACAATGGAGCGAGCAGGGTGAAAGGTGAAAGATGAATGGGATGCTGCAATATCCATGCTCTTTATTCTCTCAAACCTTGGTGATCGAAAAGTCCAAGCGCGCATAGATGATGAAGGTGAGGAACAAAAGGAAAAAGGCTAGAACGCACAAGAATGGCTCTTGAAGCATGACGATCCGGGAAAACGTGTAACGCAACTGAAAATACAAAACCCATAAATGCATTAGTAAATGAAATTATCCAAATGTACGTTGAAAAAAAAATTACCTTGAAGGGTTGGATGTGGTTCTCTACAAGATTCTTGGCAGCAATCTCGACAACTGGGCGGCCCTTCGTATCAAGATAAGTAAAATGCAACGAGTCTGGTAATCTGCTAACAGCATAAGGGGTTTCAATTTCAATATTAGATGCTCCTTCGGGGAGAATGATGCGAACAAGAGCATCATCGACAACCATGTGATCGAAGATGTGAGAAATAAGATCCATTTGTAGAACAAATTCATCGCCTGTAAAGAAACGAATGCAATAAAACGAACGATGAGCATTTTTGGTTAAGAGGTATAAAAATGAGAAATATGCGAGTTTCACCAGAATTGAACAAGTTAGCGAAGCTGGGTAGATTGTAGCCAACCACATAATGTGTCTTCCATCCACCAAACAATGGGAATCTCGGACGGAGTTCCAACGAAACATCACCATCATCCTCCTGTCTCAAGTTTGATGTGGAAATATTTCCGATTTCGTCGCGATAATACACATCTGCGGCTAATTCAGGCAACACCGTCTGCAAGATTGATGCATTAGATACACGAAACGAATAACAAATAGACAATCCATTTTACTTTGAACGATTTGACGCTAGAGACCCCACTTTGCTCTCTTTGGTATTCAAATCGAGAAAATGAACCTTTGAGCTTGGCTCCACCATGGTAAACATCCAAAGTTTCCTCAACTGCAATGTTACCCCAGTGAGACACTTCTATATGTCTGAGCAAATGACCAACACTTAAAAATGGGGAGTTATTCTCAAAATGAATAATAATGCTCTCCTAGGAAAATTATATAATTAGTAAAACAACATGAAAAGCAAAACAGAAATGCTATCTTACCTCTGACAATGGAGCAACATTTTCATAAGGTCCATAAGTAATAGTGGAATCACTTTGAGAAGAAGGCTTAACCTTGGTGTAGCTTTCAACAGTGGATGAGCTTAGTAGGACTTTGGTGGTTTGTGTTGTAACTTTGTGTGGTGTGTAGATATAAGCACTTCCCTTGTACTGAACCAACTGTTTTTCCTTTTGAGTAATTTCGGATGGATGGGGTGCTAAATTGTGAGTGAATACTGTGCCAACAAGAACCTAAACAATCAATTTACAAACACATAAGCCACTGAACATATCAAATGTCAACTACAGCAAAAAAACATTATCAGTTTTAAACAATCACATACTTTGACAGTTTGACCAGGTTCAAGAGAACTGCTTAGGGTGATTTTGTATGTCAAAATTCCCTTAACGGTGGAAGACTCTGTTTTCAGCTCACCTGACGACTCCTTTCCATCTGCAAGCTAAATGGATGTCTCTTAAATTTATTAATCGTGTGTTTAAGATAAGAAAGCAAAAAAGTACCTGGGCTTTGAAGTATGATAATTTCTCCGGAGCTTTGGGGTCGATAGGGAAACTAAAGCTTTTGACAGATGATTTGCCCGTATTTGACAAAGTCAGGCGGTGGGTGATTTTGACAAGTTGGCTCGTTAGGTCGATGGTCCGCTCGGCATTTTTGATTAGTATATCTTCACTGGTTGCGGTGCAAAATCCAGTGAGCGTTATGAATAGGCAAATCAAATAAACTTTAATTCGGAATCCCATAATGATCAGACGGCTTCACTTCTGCGTAAAATATTGCCGAAATGAATGATACCGGCCCGGCAATGACGTGTGCAGCGAACTTGTTAGTCTGTTAGACGACAGCTTGCTCATTCTGATTGGGCCCGACAACCGGCCGCGGTTGCCGATACAACAGTTGTCTGGGTACAATTTGCGCATATCAGGTTATTTTTCCATGTTTTTTTTTTGTTCTTTAACCCATTTTTTAAATCGTTTGTTCGTATTTACTTCGAGGAAGCCATACAGGAGTTTTATTTTTTTTTCATTGTTCTGGTTCTGTTACGAGCTTTAGGATTCAGGGATCCGAATTCCAGAATATCCTGACTGTGGAAAATGTAATTTACCCCAATACTGGTGTTGGTGCCATGTTTACATTACTTAGATTTTTCACTATGTCGAGTTATAATCAACGTGGCATTTGATGATGAATACCTTTACATGATATATGGAACTATTTGAACAACCAGAACAAAAAAAAAAGCAGTTTAAAAAAGATCAAGTTCCAAAAAATGGCATCAGTGTTACCCAAAGACAATCTTTCACTTTTGTTTGTATCATAGAGTACTCCTCAGTTTATTTAATTAGTTTCTAGGCAATTTTTGATTTTGTTCGATTTGTTTCGGGATTCGTATTTTTAAATGGGAAAGTATTAAGGAATTTGTAAAATGCGTGTCATTTATTTGAATCTTCATATTTGGTTCCTTTGGTTTCTGTCATCTGTCACGTCGTCGTTTAGCTTTATTTCTAACAATTCGTCAAATCTTACGCAATGGAATGGCGTTGAAATAAATAAATATCGCTCTCATGAAGATCTGATATCTATTTTTCAGACCTTAGAAAGAGATTTTCCGTTTATTGCTAAAAGAGGAACCATAGGCAAATCAGTGCAGGGTAGGGAGTTGGTCTTCCTTCGGATAACTGCAAATGCTAGTGCACCTAGGCCTCTTGGGAGGCCAATGTTTAAATATGTTGGTAACATGCACGGAAATGAAGCTGTTGGCAAAGAAATGCTTATTGCCTTAGCGGAGCATCTGACACAAAACTATGGAAAGGATGTTGAAGTGACTAAGCTTATTGAATCCACAGATATATATATCCTACCTAGTCTTAACCCTGATGGTTTTGCCAAAGCAAAGGTTTGTTGTTATTTATCTGTTTTCCTATAAGCATATTTTTTTAATATTTTTTTTTTTTTTTTTGTAATAGGAAGGTGATTGTTATGGGTCAAACTCTTTTTCAGGAAGAGAAAACTCCAATAACGTGGATTTGAACAGAAACTTTCCAGACCGCCTTGAGATCAAAGGATCTCCAAAAAATGTCGACGAAGAATTATTTATCAAAGGCAGAGAGCCTGAAACGCTGGCCATTATGTTATGGATTGTCAATAATCCTTTTGTATTATCAGCAAATCTTCACGGTGGTTCAGTTGTTGCTAGTTACCCTTTTGACGACACTGCTCTCCATCGTGAATGTTGCCTAGAGGGGAAAGCCCCGGACGACACTTTTTTCAAGCATTTGGCCCGAGTTTACGCATCAAATCATCTTTTCATGCATAAGGGCAACTTGTGTCAAGGAGATAACTTTACAGACGGTATCACCAACGGAGCGTTCTGGTACGATGTTCCAGGTTTGTCACGCACAAATGTTAAACTTGGAATGGCACAATAATTCAAACGAATATTTTAAGGTGGAATGCAAGATTTCAACTACGTCTTTTCCAATTGTTTCGAAATTACGGTCGAGCTATCGTGTTGCAAGTATCCAAATGCCTCCAACCTTCAACTCGAGTGGCAAGGAAACCGCCAAAGCCTAATCAGATATATGCAGGCTGTTCATTTGGGAGTGAAGGGCTTGGTGACTGATCACCAGACGAATGAAGCTATTCCTAGGGCTCGGATCACAGTTGTTGGTGTCGAATATGACGTGAAAACAACCAATGATGGGGAATATTGGCGACTCCTTCTACCAGGGAATTATTCGTTGCAAGTTTCCGCATTTGGCTATCAAGATGTTGAAATTCATAACGTTTCGGTCATGGAAGATGCGCCTACCACACTAAACATCAGAATGACGCGTGCCATCCCAGATCTACCGGACAAGGACAGCAAAATTTACATGGAATTCGGACACCACAACTATACCGAAATGGAAACATTGCTAAAAAGAATCACTGAGGCCTTCCCGACCATTACACGGCTGTATACCATTGGACAAAGCATACAAGGCCGCGAGCTTTATGTGAGGATATTATTTAATGTATTACTTACGAAATTTGTTCAGAAACTTTTATTGTAACTTTCTAGGTCTTAGAGATATCTGATAATCCGGGCCAACACGAACCTAGCGAGCCGGAATTTAAATATATCGCAAATATGTAAGTATGCTTTTTTAAAAATTTTATTAAAATCTGTGTACTATGTTTTCTTCGTTTTAGGCACGGCAATGAGGTTGTAGGACGTGAACTGATTTTAAATCTTGCCATCACTTTAACCAATGGTTATGGTAGAGATGACCGGATCACAAAATTAATAGACTCAACACGTATTCATTTAATGCCATCAATGAATCCTGATGGTTACGAAATAGCCCTTGAAGGGGATGAAAATGGTGGCTATGGACGGGGAAACGCCAACCAAGTCGATTTGAATCGTGATTTTCCGGATCAGTATTTCCCTAAGGATGATAATGCGAGCTTCCAACCTGAAACACTTGCGGTGATGAATTGGTCACAGTCCCTCCCGTTTGTTTTGTCTGCCAATCTTCATGGTGGTTCGCTGGTGGCCAATTATCCATTCGATGACAATCCTCAGGGCAAGAGCAAGATTGATAGCCCTTCACCTGACGATGCGCTCTTCCGCAAACTTGCCAAGACTTACAGCTATGCACATCCTACCATGCACTTGGGGAAACCTTGCCATCAGAGTCTTGCTGGCCGCTTATTGGGTGTTCTCGACGAATCCTTTAAGGATGGAATTACGAATGGTGCTCACTGGTACAGCGTTTCCGGCGGCATGCAAGATTGGAACTACGTCCATACAAATGATATGGAAATCACTGTGGAAGTGAGTTGCTTCAAATATCCAAAGGCTAAGGATATGAAGCACTATTGGGAATTGAACCGCCAGTCGCTCTTAGAGTACATCGAGCAAGTTCATCACGGTCTTAAGGGCTTTGTAATGGACACAAATGGTTTCCCCATCTTTAATGCTTCCATAGCTGTGGCTGGTTTCGAAGGAAAAAATGTCCGAAGCTATATTGATGGCGACTACTGGAGACTCCTACTACCTGGTGAATATCACGTGACTGCTAGTGCAATAGGGTATCCACCACTATCAACATTCAAATGCAAACTAGTTTTGAGTGCTTTATACTTTTAGGTTCCAGTCGCTCAGCAAAACCGTTAACGTGCCTTCAGATGGAGCTGGTGTTGTAAATTTTACACTGCAACGCGTCAATGTTGGTGAAATGATTCGCCTTTCCATACCGCCTTCACCAGGAAAAATAAATTCGCCAACAACAACTGTATTACCTCCTATCAAAGTTGTGCAACTGCCTTCTGATGAACTAGAGAGTTTGCTGAAAAAGAAAGTCAAGCAGGCACCCAATTTGCTATGCTTATACAGGTAAACTTGTTGCAATTCCAAGTGTTAAATATCGACTTCATTTTTGCCGCAATATTATTCTCAGTGTAAAATCACCAGAGCAGCAATCGGAGCAGCCAGTATGGGTATTAGAAATAGGAGATGGAGCAGCTGCAAATTGTGTCACACGAAAGCAGTCTATCCAAATGGGGACGGTTACCAAGCTTCACCAACCTAAAGTGCTGGTGGTTAATGGAATCGATCGAGCAGCTGCTGCATCAGGCCGGACATTTCTGCTCAACCTGGTTGATGCCTTAATATCTTCCGAGTCTGACGCGCTAAGCGTAATCAAGAGTGTATCGATGCATTTGATTTTCGACGCCGACCCTTCTACGGCCGACGCGGATTGTGCAACAACGTCAAGTGCCAAAACCAATGCCGAAGAAGCTATAATTCAATTTGTGGAACGGGAGAAGTTTACAATGGTTTTGACTCCTGAATTTCAATGGATTGGGATCGCTGGATCTTCATTATCGGGACTGAAGCAATTCCGTGAAAAACAGTTAGTTGAAACCTACGACCACCAAATGCAAGGGTCAAGCGATTGTGCTCAGGGTGAGCGCCAATCGTCCACGTTTCTCAATCATATCAGTGAAGTCAGCAATGGTAGCATTGCGTTCCGCCTTGGGCTCTCTTGTTGCGCGGAGTCTCATCAAACTAATACCATCCTTACTTCTCATCGAGTTGCTCTGTTTCAACTGTTCCTCACAGCCCGTCAGGGTATCGCTGGGGTGGTTACAAGCCAGTTCGGTCAACCACTTGCTGCTGTAATTAAAGTAACTGCAGCACGAAGAGCATTGATTTCATCTGCTGATAGGTAAGAAAATGTATACCGTATCCATAAAATTCAATTATTATCTTTTTCAAACTCTCAGTTTGGTTGTTTCAACAACCCGAGACGGTCAGTTCTGGATTGCTCTAGCTCGTGGGGAATATGCAATTGAAATTCTGTCGTCTGATTACGTTAAAAAAACAAAGGTATGATACTTTGCTTTAATTTCATTAATTTTTTATTGCTGATGAATGGTTTATTTAATTCTAAGGTGGTGACAGTGTCAGATGGCGGGGCCAGTCAGATAGTCATTCAGCTCTCACGAGACCAAAGAGTAGGCGGACTGCCACGTATGGTTTTCGTCATCCTAATGGGTTCTCTACTTCTTTCGCTGCTGACAATAGTACTGTGTTGCTGTTCTTGTTATGAGAAACGCAAGGCTCAGCGTAAGAAGAAATCTAGCCAATGGGGTTTCCAGTTACTCCAGCAAACAGATCGGGAGAACATGGCACCCGTGCTGATTGATAGTAGCTCAAGCGATGAAGAACTTTTTGTCCAGCATTCGCAACATCAGCATTTCAAGATGCGGCCACCGATTCGAGCAGTGCAAGAAGGATCGGGAGATTCACCATTCCGACCTATTAGGCCAAAAGGCAAAGTTTTGGGAGCAAGATTGGGTCAGTATCGTGATGATACCTCGAGTAGTGATGAGCTGGAGGATTTTAATAGCGCTACATCTTCGAGCTTGGAAGAGGAGCAATTGGTCGACCTTCGGAAGAGTTCTAGGCCTGCCATGTGATTCAACTATAATGGCCAGAGCAACTTATTTCTCAAATGTTATTATTTTTTTAATTAGATCTGATTTTAACGTGTGAAGGTGAATAATGTAATCCCGTAATTTGCAAGTTTCCTGTTATCTACCTAATCATGACGTGCCTTGTCATCATTACTTATCTGGGATAATTAACACGTGTCTACTGCTGTATTGTTGTACAGCAACGAAAACTATGCACACAATACTATACACGGAGCGGGAAGATGAAATAAACGAATTCGTGAAACTAAATTATTGGAATAATGGTACTGGTGTGGCCTCTGACGACACATTGTGGATTTGGTACTGCAAGAAAACCGATACCTGAAACCAAAGTCAATAAAATTTAACAACCATCCATTAACAAGTAACGAATTGCAATATATTACTTTGTCTCGCAGTTGTTGGGCGCGCTGCAGCGCTACACTCAACAATACAAGAACTTCATTCAGCCAAGTAACAGGGCTTTCTGACTGCAGTGTTTCAAACTTCACAGTACCCCCTGCCTGGGTAAGGTGGTATACTGCAAAAATAAGCTTATGTGCTTGAAGATAGAAACTAACAGCCAAATCACTTGGAAGAGCAGGTGTGAGAGTTTTCTATATCAGTCAGAAATTTGGGGTTGTTAAAGTTATGCCAAACAAAAGGTTAGCTTCAAACTCACCATATTTTTACTATTCATCAGTTCATCAATCGTCCTTTTTCGAGGAATAGCCAATGTGCTGCGGGCGCGATTAATTTTTCCCAAGACCAAATCAAGGTCAGTCAACACTTCTTCAGCAGATAAATATTCTAGCTCATCAGGTATTAAGGACAAACTGGACAAAGCCATCCTTAAATAGTTTCCTGAATCTTGTATTTGCTGGAGGCGCCAAGGAGATTCTGCAGCAATTGTTGTATGATACACTACATTTGGATGCTTATGAAGTTTCAATGTCATGTCCTAAATGAAAATGAGTCAGCATTTTCAATAAGTAAGATAATTTAATAATAACAATAAAGAATGTAATCAATAATTACCGCTGACGTAATGCTGTCACCAGTTATTGTCAAAATGCATTTTAACTGATCCTGAGACGTTTGTGTTGATGTAGCCATGACATATTTTTCCTGCCTCACTTGCGTATCAACTTCTGCTATTTCAACAGGATAACGACGGGCAGCAGCTTCGAGAACCTCCTTTAATTGGTTGAATACTTTGTGAACCTCATTTTTTATCAACCACCTGAACTCTTGCCTCTGAAGTATAACAATAAAAAATGAATATCAAGTTCAGGGAAATAATAAAGTGGAATTACCAGATTCTCCTGTGTCAAAACTTTGTTCATTTTTCACTCTTCAGACAGCTGATTAGTATGAGTCAATAGTAATCTTGCAAATGCAAAACGAGATACACCGACTTATTGCGTAAATGACTCACGAACGAGATTTTCTCATAACAACTATTTGAACTTATTTTGTCTTTTTATGTTATACTTAAAAAAACATATAGGCCCAGCCATTAGCTCTTCACTAGACTAGGAAGAGTGCGGAGAACCCAAAACGCAATGACATTATCAAACCATAACAAGGAAAGAAAAGAAACAAAAGAAAGACGCCATGCGAATAGGAACGCCAACTTTATGTTGTTTTTCACGTTTAGTTCCAAAACTGATCAACAGTTGAAGAATGAATTTGATTTCCGTGTTAAACATTCAACTCTGACTGGAATTCATGTATTTCAAGCCAAAATTTGAAATTTTGCCAATAATGAAAAAATGGGAAGGGTATTAAACCTTCCCACTTTTGTCAAAATTTGCAAAATAATACCGCTTGGAATTCGACAAACATCACTCGCCCTAATCAAAATTGAACTCTGATATTTTTCGCGAGAAATTCGGGCTTAAAAAGAAGGATGACGAAACAAGCCCGACTTTTTTGCCAATATTTGTCAATACGAGTCCCAAAACGAGGACGGAATCATAATAAAAATTCATGGCAACAGCGCCAACCGTCGAACACTGGAAAAAATTTTGCTCGCGACATTTTGTTTGCCATTTACCACCAAAGTTTTGTACTGTTAAGGTTGTGTCATTCGATCCCAATTAAAAAGTATTTAACTATAATTTAACGACCTTTGTGAGTCATAAGGATAGAAGGTTATTCCAATGCAAAGAAAGCCTTATATTTTCAAAATCTGCGTCAAATAATAATTTATTTTTATTCTAGCTCCCTTTTCGCCCATTCCATCGGCTAAACAAACAAGCTGCGGATAAAAGGATTTATGTTTTAGCAATCAGGCAATGCTTAGAAATAATTTTCATTACTTGCAAGAGGCTCAAAAAAAAAGGTCTCTATGTTTAGTGCTTCAAAAACACAATGTGGCAATTGAGGTTTTGTGTAAAAGGAAATCTCCACATAAACATGCAAAGGTAGCCTTGATAATTCCATAGGAGCAGGAAATGTATCTATTTTGTAAGGTTATAGCAGTCACATCCTGACCTATCTGGGTCTGAAATTTCGACAAACACTGCATTTCTGTATGTAGCCAAAGCTATTCTCAGCACATGTGGAGCCACATGTTTCTTTTACATGTTTTTGTGTTGAACCAAGCATATCATACAATAATGTTTTCTAAAGTACTTTGCATTCTTAAATGAATAACATCTGAAGACTTAATTCCCTGATTATAGGATAGGGAAATATCTTCTATGGTGTGAATGCATCCCTGAAGCGCCATAAAATGCTTGAAGCCAAACCTGCCCCCCGGTATTCAACTACAACCTGGCTTGGAAGGAGAGCTAGACGTATTTGTTGCTAGCATCATTGCTTACGGCAGCTTGACCAATCCCAACATAGGCACTATTCAAAGTAAGGCTGACTGTAGGATACAGTCAAAGCTGGAAATGCTGAGGTCCTGATGAAAAAAGAAATTTCAGGTGAAGGTGCAGTGAATTTGTCAGACGATAAATCTGTGAATCGGCCAGTATTCGGTTGTTCATCTGGAACGGTAGTATGCCGCTGTAAATCCACTGTTTCCTTGAACGTTTAATTAGATGAGCACTGACTTAATGCCATGATCCAATCCGCTTTTAAAAATCCTGCAGTTGTTTCGGTTGTTGGATGTTCATTGATAATATTGTTGTTGGAATTTTAGTTTTAGGAATAACGAAATTGACGTGGATCATGCGATGACTTGAACTGAAACTTCTTGAAGCTGTTGGAAGTCGCTACTCCTAACTGAGGCCTGTAGCCGTGACGCAAGCCGACCAAACTAGCACCAGTATTCCATTCTTGACATTTGCGCATTCTTGATGGCTTTCGGGATAAATGGCCAAACAGAGATTTTCGTTCTTCCCTTCTTTAAAAAATAAGGTATTATTTAGCTTCGTATGCCGAACTTGCTTGGCTTAACGTTGCAATTGCACTGCGTTGTTGACAAAGTGATTATTTTAGATAAAGACGGAGTAACGATGCTTGGTGTTATTCATGAATATCAAGTAAAGCCGAAGATCTGTAGGTTATTTTTACGACTTATTAACGATTGTTATCGTTTAGCGTCGCGCATGGTCTACTTTTTCGTGTCATCGCCATTTTTTTTTAGCATTTCCGTTGAGAAACAATTGATAGGTAACTATAACGTGGTTCATGGGTGCATTAGCTGTTACATAATATCGAACTAATTTACAGTGTGAATGTAAAACCAAAATCTGCTTGACTTATTCATTGTTCTAAGTTTTCCTATTCATTTTTAGACTTTTTGTCATCAGTTGAGGAACTCCCGGATTAAAATGTAATAACATTCTGTCCTTCGAGCAATAAGTCAACAACAGAAATGGTCGGTTATGGCAACATATGCGAAACAAAATGATCGTTTTTCCCAGACGTATAACAAATAGTTGGCGATTTCAACGGATACTTGTAAGTAGTCATAATAATAGCAATAAAATGAAGAAATCTTGCTATCGTACTAATGGTTAAGAACTCTTTCGTTAAATTTCTTGACGCAGTCTTTTGTTGCAACGCCGTATGGTAATTAATTAGCGATTGATGAGGTCTTGGGTTGATATGCATATCGGCAGTACTAGTATGGCTAATTTGCATCAGAGCACTGCGTCGGTCTTGAAATTTACATTTGAGGATTACGCAAATCGGCTTTTTAACTCAAGACTTTTGAAACGTGAAGAGGTCTGAAATAAGCGCTCACATGTCTCAGTCAATAACACGCATGGCATACTAACTGTCCTAAATTTTTGGAATGGGCTGCTGATTACAGAAAGTCCAGCATTGGGCGTACGATTGGTATTCCTCGGAACATTATCCAGCTGTATAGTGCATATTTGTAAAGAGCTCTTTTACCCATTTCAAAAAATTTAAAGTGGAAAGCTATTGATGCTGCCACTATTTCTTTAACACAAATGGGCATATATAACAAATAGTAGGATAGTGTAAAATCAATACAACAATAACACAATGACGAAGTGAAGACAGAGCGACGGGCGGGGTGAAGGTGTATGTTGTTTGGCAAACTAGAAATGAAAAGGAGATTGTTGAAAAGATGGTTGTTAACTGTTGGCAACATTATAAAGAGGAACAGCCTGATTTTACCAAAGTGAAACTTACATGAAATGACTAGGGAGCCACAGGTTTGAGAACACATGTGATATTTCAACCTACAAATTTTGCATTGTTGATGACCTTTCAAGGCCAGTATCCTTTGCCTCTGGATTTCCACATGCTGAAAATAAACGCAGAATCATGCCAATTTGATGCTGACTGCCCATATACAAGTGTATTGACTTGCCTCTCAAAACAAATCCTGCCACATGATAGGTTCAATAGAACTGAGGAGAACATCGCTGAAAGGGTGTTGGTTTATGGCTGCAAATACTACATAATGCACTTTGAAAACCCTTCTGGGTAAGCATTCTTTACATTTTTAGTTCCACAAGCTAGAAATAAACGCAGAATCATGCCAAGTTGATGCTGGCTGCCAAATTACAAGTCTAATAACACCACAACACAAGATCTTGCCATTTGAGAAACTCAGTAGAATATACAGGAAGATTGCTGAACTTTGGTGATGGTTCCCAATATTGGTTGCCAACACAAAACATAGAGCACTTGTCAACCACAACTGAGATGAATTGTTGAATGGTTTTAGACCATCCGAATGAGAAGATGGTATTTCCAATATGCTTTGCAACATAGGTTTCACGGTCTACTTGTTAAAAGCAGCATCTTAGCTGTTAGTTTCTGATTGGCAACATATAAAACTAATACATCTCCCTTAGTAATAAATTAATTTGATTGAATGCAAAAGTTTTTCATTTTAGAAGCTGTCATACCTGATCTCTCCGATGTCTGATCTCATTTAGACATTGTACACAAAAGAATATGGCTACTGTTTTACCAAAAAAAAAAAAAAAAAAATATCGGCCTTTTTTTCCTGTTTCACTGCTATCGCCATCTACCGGTCGGTAGATGGTGACAGCAACCGAAACAAATGCCAGCAAAAAGCAAACAAAATGTTTTGATATTTTGCTTGATACGAATGTGTAGGCGTAGTTTTGGAATTCAGAGGTACTACGCGGCTGTTTGGTAAAACTTCATTAAAATTTGGTTTCACTTCAATATGTTTTACTATTATTTGTGTGATTGCGCAAAGGATTGCGCCATCCAGGCAATGTGGATATTCTGCCATGTACATGATAAACCTACGATTCTTCGTCAACATGCAAGATGTTACTCCCTGGTAATGCTTTTCTGCTGAGTTTGTTTAGTTTTCTAATTTAATCGTCAATGTCGTATTAGCAAACTACTGTTGGCAGAAAAGCTGATGCATTGGGACAATGGTTATGACAAGAGCGATGAATAAATCACCATAGGTCAGTTGCCTTGCCTTCCCAATTGCAACAAAGATGAATCGTGGAGTCAAAAACATTAAAAGGTGGCACTATTTTAAATGTTTTAATTGATGTATCGCTAAGTGCTGATACATGTGTAGAACATGCTGGAATTCATGTCATCCTGGAGAGGACTAAAAAAAAAAGTTTTATCCATGAAGCTGCTCCTTAATCATGTCCCAAACAATTGCCTGCGTCAGCCAGCAATCTTTCAATGGCTAACAGGCATTTAATAGTTTTGAAGATCGCGGTTTGCACTCCCTGAGGCGACATTCCTGAATCCCACCTGTCAAAAGATTTGAATGCAACAATTTCTATTTTGAACTGAAGCCTACCAAATTCTTTTTTCATAAAATGAGGAGATATGAGGTTATAATTGAAATTGGCGTCAAGACTGCCGAGACCAGGTACATTGTTTACCTTCACGTTTACTGATCAAAACAACCAACTTTGTAACCTTTCTGTTTTTTATGTTGCATGGAACGTCCAATCGGAAAGCCCATGGAAGATCTCTGTGGCCAACACGAAGGGTTCTTCCAAACTTTCGTATACAAGTTTTGGCTATGGTGATCATTTGCAACTGCATAGCTATTTAGAAGCTGTTGCCAGGAATCTACAGGAATATGGCAGATGATAAATTTATGTACCATGTAAGCGATATCAATAAGAACGTTTTATGCTTATCTATGTTTTATTTTCTTAATTTAGATAAATAGCGATAGTGAACCTGCGAAGGTTTCTGGTTGGGATGTGATGACGAAAAGTTATAATAATCTGAAGTACGGAATTGAATTTCCCTCCATCAGCCGCCTGTGTATTCCCGCGTATTACGGTATTAATTATTTAAAAATTCAAGTGCATATCTGGGCTCCCTTCCTTTCCGTAGCCCCGTTTCCCCTTGACTCATAATAAGCCCGTAGGGGGTCATGCCCCTACTGTACGGTATATTTAAAAACAACATATACCGAGGTTTGGACGGCTCTGGCCGGAAAGGGGACGTGGGGGTCCGCTTAGTCCGATGAATTGTTCATGGAGGGCGACGTGGCTACCCACAAATCCGAATTAAAGGCTAATCGCTCCTGTAAAAATGTTCCATTTCTTAGGCTTTTCTTCCGGCTTCTCTTAGCCAAGCACCGGGTAATCTCCCCGGTGGGTCAACCAAGGCAGTGTCTCCCCCTACCTTGGTTGACGGCAACTTTGAAAGGGCTACTTTGCCTTTCGAAAGTTGCAAAATCTTCTGTTTGTGCAGAGTAATGTCAATACATTTTTTTTTTAAGCAAAAATTGTCTTTTTAACTGCTTTCTTACGGAGAACCGATCCCCAGTCGTTCAGCATGCTCTGCCGATGCTCAACCATTGAGCCATGAGATTCATATTGTTATTCCAAATATATCCTCGTATCCAGACGACAATTTTATCAAAGCAGTTTTTGGAAGCTCGCAAAAATACTTGCTTATCTGTCAGTTAACCCTCAAGGTATATAGCTCTGTGGTAGAGTGTCCGGTTACAATACTGGCAGTCTTAGGTTCAAGATTCATGCAAGTGAAAAGTTACCTGTTTGTATAAAAAATGTCACACTTTGTTGGGTTTTGATCATTTTCATTGAGTGTAAAAGGGATGTCCGTCAGCGACAATAAAAAATGCATACTTTTATTACATAATTCATGGCTCAATGGTAGAGCATCGGCGCGGTACGCTGTACGTATAAGGTTCGATTCCTCAAAGAGTCAATATCGATAATAACAAATATTCTAATGCATCAATCCCCAAGAAAATATAACAATGCGATGTTATCGACGTATGTTATCGTACGTATGACATTGAACGCAGAACCGCAGAACTTGCAAGGCCCAAAACACAAGAACAAGTTTTAAAAAAAGGGAAGCGTAAGAAAGCAGTTAAAAAGACAATTTTTGCTTAAAAAAAAAAATGTATTGACATTACTCTGCACAAACAGAAGATTTTGCAACTTTCGAAAGGCAAAGTAGCCCTTTCAAAGTTGCCGTCAACCAAGGTAGGGGGAGACACTGCCTTGGTTGACCCACCGGGGAGATTACCCGGTGCTTGGCTAAGAGAAGCCGGAAGAAAAGCCGAAGAAATGGAACATTTTTACAGGAGCGATTAGCCTTTAATTCGGATTTGTGGGTAGCCACGTCGCCCTCCATGAACACTTCATCGGACTAAGCGGACCCCCACGTCCCCTTTCCGGCCAGAGCCCTCCAAACCTCGGTATATGTTTTTAAATATACCGTACAGTAGGGGCATGACCCCCTACGGGCTTATTATGAGTCAAGGGGAAACGGGGCTACGGAAAGGAAGGGAGCCCAGATATGCACTTGAATTTTTAAATAATTAATACCGTAATACGCGGGAATACACAGGCGGCTGATGGAAGGAAATTCAATTCCGTACTTCAGATTATTATAACTTTTCGTCATCACATCCCAACCAGAAACTTTCGCAGGTTCACTATCGCTATTTATCTAAATTAAGAAAATAAAACATAGATAAGCATAAAACGTTCTTATTGATATCGCTTACATGGTACATAAATTCATCATCTGCCATATTCCTGTAGATTCCTGGCAACAGCTTCTAAATAGCTATGCAGTTGCAAATGATCACCATAGCCAAAACTTGTATACGAAAGTTTGGAAGAACCCTTCGTGTTGGCCACAGAGATCTTCCATGGGCTTTCCGATTGGACGTTCCATGCAACATAAAAAACAGAAAGGTTACAAAGTTGGTTGTTTTGATCAGTAAACGTGAAGGTAAACAATGTACCTGGTCTCGGCAGTCTTGACGCCAATTTCAATTATAACCTCATATCTCCTCATTTTATGAAAAAAGAATTTGGTAGGCTTCAGTTCAAAATAGAAATTGTTGCATTCAAATCTTTTGACAGGTGGGATTCAGGAATGTCGCCTCAGGGAGTGCAAACCGCGATCTTCAAAACTATTAAATGCCTGTTAGACATTGAAAGATTGCTGGCTGACGCAGGCAATTGTTTGGGACATGATTAAGGAGCAGCTTCATGGATAAAACTTTTTTTTTTAGTCCTCTCCAGGATGACATGAATTCCAGCATGTTCTACACATGTATCAGCACTTAGCGATACATCAATTAAAACATTTAAAATAGTGCCACCTTTTAATGTTTTTGACTCCACGATTCATCTTTGTTGCAATTGGGAAGGCAAGGCAACTGACCTATGGTGATTTATTCATCGCTCTTGTCATAACCGTTGTCCCAATGCATCAGCTTTTCTGCCAACAGTAGTTTGCTAATACGACATTGACGATTAAATTAGAAAACTAAACAAACTCAGCAGAAAAGCATTACCAGAGAGTAACATCTTGCATGTTGACGAAGAATCGTAGGTTTATCATGTACATGGCAGAATATCCACATTGCCTGGATGGCGCAATCCTTTGCGCAATCACACAAATAATAAGCAAAACATGTTAAGTTTCATTTCTGTGATGCAACAGAAGGGATACTAACTCTTAACAATTGCTGGTCATGCTACATTAAACGTGACTGGGTATCACTTGATAATGCTTAATAATTATGAAAACTTGTACAAGCATAGTTAATTGTTATCACTTGTTATTAAATTATTACATTCATTACATACCTGTAGCTACAACTCCTTTAAAAGTACTGAACATACTGGACAAATCAACTATGGTATAAGTGCCAAACGTGTTTCGAGCACCCGGAAGATGCGAACCCGCGTCTGCTGGGTTTTCTCGGTAGACTTCTGAACATTCCATATAGATTCAGCCACCAACGGGTTATTCTACAATAAAAGAAAAAGAAAATTGCAAAAGAAGCGAAAGAGGGACCGAAGAGGGGCTACTTGCCACTTCGATACATTTTCGGGCACTTGCCATGATTAGTCCAGCGCTGCTTGACGTGTCACCCACCGCAGCTAGTCCAGTCATTTTGCTTCAATTGAAAGAGCTTGAAGGGAGTGCAAATTTCATCGATCGACTTTTCAACAGGGCCTCACTGGCCATCATACGTGTCCGGGAGAACACACTATAGCGACGCACTTCTTCAGAGCCTAATAAAAAACAAAAGAATAAAAACCTTAAAAAGTAGATGGCACACTATTGGTTAATGTCGAACTTTCCATTGGATGTAACACAATTAACGAATATTAGCAAACCATTTACGATAAGTTTCACAAGTTACACAGACTTCAAGCAGAAGACAAGATACAAGAGCGCCATCTTTCATCGAAGTTTGTAACCACAAAATGTGAGTTTTTGAAACAATGGCAAATTTTTTAAAGGGGGGGTGCATTTACGTGAACTTGTTAATTCTATTTCTATGGCGCTAATTGTAGCGCGTAAAGCGGAGAAGCAAATTACAGGTGACACGGGAGAATCAATTTTTGTAGCCACATAAAATTACACAAAAGCACGAGAAATAGTGTGTACATAGCTGTTGTTCTGCATCATGACGGTTTGTTCTTGCAGTTTTCTAATTTTTCCCGGTGTTTACGCGTACCACTCTTTTTTGCGTACTACAGAATACAGCCTCTTCTGCAGATATAGCCTCTTCAATGATTAATTTACTTTGATCCCAAATATCAAACGTCACGTTGCTATCGTCGGCGGAAAACTCGTCATAATGCCATTGAGACTGTGGATAGGTGGGTATCAGGAAATTTCTTGGTAATATTAATTTCCTTCAAAATATTTGTGTAAATTCATTTGAAATATGTTTGTAATAATATATGCTTTAAAATACTGACCGCACTTTTTCATTTCCGTGTGGAAAAACATTTTCTAATCAAAGTTAGTGAACGAAAATGGAGATGATGGCTGCCATTTCATTGTCAGCTGACATAATAGCATCCGACGTTCTAATGAAACATATCAGTTATAGTTTCTATAGCACCAAATAATTCTTCATTACCTTCAAAATGGCTTTCAGAGAATTAATCCTTTACTTTCTCCCTACGTGGATTTTCGGATCCGTCAACCCAGCTCCTGCCGATGCGGCAAATCCACAACCAGAAAAACAATCGACACACACGTCAAACCAGAAAACAAACCAGAAAGAGTTTTCCACTAACCAGAACGACGTGGAGGAAATAACCCGGCTGCAGCAGCTAGTTCTTGAAATGAGAATGGCTCGCGATAACCTTCAGCTAGAAAACCAGAAATTGCGTACTGACCTGAGCTGTAGTCAAGAATATCAGGAACAATTTGAAATCTTGCAACGTCAGCGACGCTTGCTAGAGGACAAAACGACCCAACTTTTGGCTTTAAAAGACCAGGAGTTGGAGATCACTAAGAAGCTACAGCCCGGCCACGATGTTCTTCACGAAGAAATCGCCAAGCTTCGTTGCCACCTGAAACACAAAACGCAGGAATATCAGATGGAATTTGAAAAACTGAGGCAGCGTAACACCCTATTGAACCAAAAGAGAACTCAGGCATTGGCTTTGAAGGAACTGCAATTAGAGAAGTTGCGTAACTTTGTTATGGAACGCGAAGTTGCTGGGCCAGAAAAGCACAGTCAACTTTTGGCTTCAAAAGACTCAGAGCTGCAGCAGATGAGGAAAGCCTTCTCAGATCAAAACGATTTGATCAAGAACTTGCAGCAAGAGGTGAATGAGATGAAACGTTCTAACGCCGAATTAAGTGACATACTTACGGAGAATGAATCTAATTGGTCTACGATTGGCAACTTTGAGGAGGTGCGGAAATTCATCTCGGATCGTGACGTTGTTTCGAAAGAAAACGAAAAGCTAATCAGTGCGCTTGATTGTCAGAAACGAGAACATCAGGAGGAATTAGAAGAGCAGAAACAACGTCAGGCGCTTTTAACGGAAGAGACAACCGCACTTTTGGCTTCCAAAGGCTTGGAATTGGAAAAGATGAAGCAACTCCTCTCAGATCAGGACAACGTTGTCAAAGACTTGCAAGAAGATTTGCAGAAACTGCAACTTTCAAAAGAGGAGCTGAGGCAACGGCATGAACAATTAGCGGAAGAGCAAATCAAGCTTTTAGCTTCAAAAGACCAAGAGTTAGAAAAGATGAAAGATCACCTCTCAATTCAGGACAATATTGCCAAAGACTTGGAAAAAAAAATCATCAAACTGCAAGATTCAAAAGATATACTGGCAGAAGATTTTGCAAGGAAAGAAGCCGACTCGCTTGCCCAAGCCGACTTAATAAAACGATTGCAAGAAGAAGTTGGCAAACTTCGACAATCCAACGACGTACTTACTGGAAAGCTTGCGAATGCGTCTACTGCTGGCCAAATTGAAGAGAAGATCAAAGAGCCCGAAATAGCCGTGTGCGCACCACCAAGTATCCAACGACAAGATATCGGAGCAGAGCCAAAATCTCTTCCAGAACCAAACACATCGAGAAGGGTGTATGATCGGCGTGCGCTCATGGAACTGAAGAACAGCGTTGGGATCACCAACATCGAATGTCTGGCAGCTCTTGGTATTCTTCGTGACTCACCCAGTTCAGAATCAACCCCGAACAACCAAGGAGTTGAAACTATGACTCGTTCGTTTGGTCCACTGTTACCTGCAAGGGAATATGACCACCCACAAAGACGCGAAATAAAACTGATGAGTTCACAGGAAGAACCGAGAAAGCCAGATAACGCCAACGCTTGGAAACCAAAGAGGTCCACTGCAAAATCTGAAAACGGTAACTTGACAGCTAGCGACGAGATTTTGAAAACTGTACGTGGAATTTTGAACAAGCTCACGCCGTCAAACTACGAACGGTTATTAACGAAGATCCAAGAGGCAAAGATCGACAACCAAGATTGTTTGGCAGGGGTGATCAAAATCTTTTTTGCAAAAGCCGTCGATGAACCCATTTTCTCGTCCACATACGCAAAGATGTGTTTAGCACTGTCGACAAAAGACGTCGCATCGTCTTCAAATCCCGAGCAAACTGTTAACTTCCGCAAACTGCTATTGTCTCATTGCCAGAAGGAATTTGAAAAGGATAGCGCTAGTCTAGTCGAGACCGATAAGAAACGAACTGAGCTTGAAGCCGCCGAAACAGAAGAAGTGAAGCAAAAACTGCAAGATGAATTGAATGAACTCGTTGAGAAGAATAGACGAACATCGCTAGGGAACATTCGATTCATTGGCGAGTTATTCAAAGTCGACGTCATTTCTTTCAACGTTATGCATCACTGTATTCGTAAATTACTAAGCCAGAAGGAAGACGAAGACTCGATTGAATGTCTCTGCAAATTGCTGACCATCATCGGCAAGCAGTTAGAGGGTTCTACACTTCCAAAGACTGGAGCTACACCCAAATTTACGAACGCCCAAATTATGGCCTCATACATCCAAAACTTACAGGTCATAGCTGGTGAGCGGAAAGTATCGAGCCGCATCCGTTTCATGATTCAAGACGTGGTAGATCTACGCAAAACTGGATGGAAACCCCGGCGAGCAATAAATGGACCAAAGACAATTGAGGAGATACACGAAGAAGCTAACCAAGAGCTCGAAGGACAGCTAAATCAGTTATCTACTCCACAGAAACAGGGGCCAATACGAAAAGACTCACGTCTCACCAAAGAGGTTAAGAACACAACCCCTAAATCGTCCCCTTCTCAAGCAAGAGAACAAGGTAGTGGTTCTCTGAAACCAATAGTCACTTCAAATCCGTTTCAACTCCTGGAGGATGATTCTGATAAATCAGGGGGCAAACAACTTCCTTCCGTTAAAGATGGCAAACAAGAAGGTGCTGTCTTTACAGAAATAAAAGAGTTTTTCGCTGAGGAAAAGAAAAATAAAGCCAAGAAGCCTGTATCGATCTTGAACTGCAAAGTTAAAGACGATACGAAAGTAGAGCTTCTTGATCGGGTGGAACAACAACCACCTCTTGCTTGCTCAGATAATACGCCAAAAAGTAAGCCCAGCAAGGCAAAAACATGCGTGCCCGTAAAAACCGAAGCCCAAACGACGAATCCCGCACACCTCGACAAGCCTCCTACACCTGGTGTAATGCCACAGGCAAGAAAATCTTCATCGAAAGACACCGTTCCAGCCCCGAATTTTAAGATCGTGCCAGCACAAATTAAGGTGGAAACATTCCCTGACAAAGTGATGCTGCTTAAAGTATCCCAGGGCAACTATCCACACATTGTTGGCAAAGGGGGCAAGAACATTGATCGTGTTAACTTGAAATTTGGTGTGCGAATTCAGACAAAAATGGGAGAAACGGGCCATCGTGATTACACGTTCACAATCTCGGGAAGTGACGCTGAAAACCGTAAAGCAGCAGCCAAAGACCTCATTGATGGGCTACCCGTTCGTTTGGAATGCCCTGATCTCAATTTGGACGACGTTAACAACGCAAAAATTAAACAAATGAATAAAGAGCTGTCTGTCGAAATTAACCGACCCTCTTCGCCCACCGGGAAGGTTACTATTTACGGTAAGATCGACCAGTGTAAACTTGCCTATGAACAACTGGCATCGATCGGCAAGTAACTTTTCTATCGTCTTTTAATTTTTTTGCTTTTCTTTTCTTTTTGGCGACTCGTTATCCTCCTAAGAACCCTCTTCCATTTGTCAAATGTGTGGAAAAATTCTCTGCGTAACGGCTACCGAAGGCAGTGTTCTGGACATCTATTATAAAGACTAGACTTCCAGATTGCAGCTAAATGCAATTCAATGTCTACTTATCGTCTCCAGGCACTGTCGACGGACTCCGACTGCAAGAGAATTTCTTGTTTCACACATTTACACGAATTAATTGTACGGGGAATTTCTTTTTTCTATTCTCCACCTTCTTTTTTCTTTAACTTTTGAGTAACTCGCTATCATCCTAAGAACCCTTCTTCCATGTGGCAAATGTATGGAAGATATTCTCTACGTTTAACGGCTTCCGAAGGCGGTGTTCTGGACATCTATAAAGACTAGATTTACAATTTGCAGCCAAATGCACTTCAATGTCTACCTATCGTCCCCAGGCACTGTCGACGGACTCCGACTGCAAGAGAATTTTTTACTTGTACATTTACACGAATTAATTGTAAGGAGGATTTTTTTTTCTTCACCTTTTGGATGACTCGCTATGCTGTTAAGAACCCTTTTTTCATTGGTCAAATGTATGGAAGAAATTCTCTGCGAAACGGCTTCCGAAGGCGGTGTTCTGGACATCTATAAAGACTAGATTTACAATTTGTAGCCAAATGCACTTCAATGTCTACCTATCGTCTCCAGGCACTGTCGACGGACTCCGACTGCAAGAGAATTTCTTATTTCATACATTTACACCAATTGTAAGGAGGGTTTCTTCTTTTTCCAATTCTTCGCCTTCTTTTTTGTCTAACTTTTGGGTTACTCGCAATCCTCCTAAGAACCCTTCTTCCGTTTGACAATTGTATGGAAGATATTCTCTACAAAACGGCTTCCGAAGGCAGTGTTCTGGACATTTATAAAGACTATACCTACAATTTGCAGCCAAATGCAATTCAATGTCTACTATCCTTTCCAGGCACTGCCGACGGACTCCGACTGCAAGAGAATTTCTTTCACTCATTGACATGAGTTATTTGTAAAGAGGATATGCAAAAGGGTCATAATAAATGTGATTTCGTGAGAATGAAGTTCTTATTGTTTTTAATTTCTGATGGACAGTATTGATAGATAGTATTGAAAACGGTTCTAGGCTATGAAGCTCGAGTGTAACGGTCTAGATAGAAAAATGTCCACAAAAATTGCATTGGAGCGCTGCTATCGTAAAATACCGAAACCTAAGCTTTCAGACAATGTTTGATAAACATGCTGTTTTTGAATTAAGGATATAAATATTTGTCAAGAATTGAGCAAGTTTATGTCTATGGATCTGCAGAGAACTTTATTAGTATACGCTGTTTGTTTTTCTATGGAAAAACATTCCCCTTTTGTTTAGTAGGTGCCTGGTCACATTTTTATGGTAGGACAGCAATATTTTCACACATTTTGTCAAGCCATTTTTTTTTCACACCCTAATAGCAAGAAAGGATCTAATACGTGATGTTAGGTCATGTATTAGATAGCCCATTGTACTTGTATACTGGCTGCTTATGATTTCAATGAATGCTTACCGCAATGGTAGTTGGAGTACACTATGCACATGTCTTTGATTCTTCCCTTTGCAAGAATATTTTCAGCAAGATGATGCCATTCACTTGGCCTGCACATTTAGAAAATGATTATGGGTAATTATATAGGTGTACCATGAATCAACTAAGAAATACAGAGACTAAAAGAATTATACTTACATAAAGCTCTTGACTGTTAGAGATTTCTGTATCACATCAACTTTTGCATAAATCTAGTTACTATTTCTAAATTTCATGGCTGAGGGTTAATCCCTTGATTTTGCAAGTGCATTCTGTGCATTTTTTACGGTGTTACAAAATTATCTTTTCTACTACAAATAAAAATCCTAGGATTGTGGCTCGGGAGACAGACATGGCGGGTTATCAAACATTGGCAGAGGACATGTATTGGACGAAGGACGCACCATGGAACGGACGAATATATCCATCGTCCATATCGGAAAATCTCACACTAACATTACAGTCAATCAGCTGTTGTAATTTTGCTTATCAACAATCCAGTTAACTACGTTAACAGATGTAAATTGAATTATACATTTTCGATTTAAGAGTACTTTATTTTCTTGCAATCTCTTTCTAAGACCCGAGTAAGTTTTTTTTTTATTTCCGTTAAAAGTTCTGTTCAACGACAATAATCTCTGACTCTCTGAGGTTTAAGAAATCCGGCCCCTCCTCCAAAATGGAAAATTTTTAACTATCTGGCAATGGCAATAACATTTTCCTAATGTCGTCTGCCGTTGCCAGCCGAAAAAATTTGTTTGCACGTGTGTTGAAACTTGAAAGTGTTTTGTGCAGCTAATTCCTTGACGTACCATCTATTGACGATTTAAAACTTTGCTACGGAATTTCTAATAGCTTATCCCAAAAGTTCACTTGAGACGTAGTGTTTGTGTATAGAAGTAATGGATGCTCGTGATTTGTTTAAACGACTGTCAGCTGGTGCAAAATTCGACACAAACAGATTCAAGAACGATGCTCTGAAATTTAAGGTATTTACCCTTTTTTTTATGCGTTAACTTAATCGAAACTAGTCCAGTAATAACCGTTTTTATCTTATTGTTCAGCTAGCTAAAAACCAACATTCTACTGACAGTCTATCGACTACTTGTGTGAATAATTCCAATGCAGATAATGAAGCAATACAAACACAACAAGATACTGAAAAAGAGAATGGCATAACTAAACTTAATAACAAAATGGTGGCTTTGGATGATAAGAAAGTGGACCCCAGAGCAGAAATTAAAGCGTTACGTCGTGAAAGGAAAAGGAAAATTAAAACACCAAAAGAATTAGCTGCACTAAAGAAGGAAGAAATCAAGAGAAAGAGGAATGCACATCATATCCATGTTCAGGGCAGTGACATTCCAACTCCAGTTGAAACGTGAGTATCTGCCAAAAAGGTATTCAAAAACATTCAATGTATTATGCCATCTTATAGGTTTGACGAGCTGGCAGAGCAGTTTAACATCAAAGAAGAACTCATTGCAAACATACGCGCACGTGGATATTTGGTTCCTACTCCGATTCAAATGCAAGCCCTTCCTTTAATGTTGAAGAAAAGAGAAATCCTGGCTTGTGCCCCGACCGGATCTGGAAAAACCGCCGCATTTTTGGTGCCTATTATACATTGCCTAGGTACTCCACAGAGAAAAGGCTTCAGGGCAGTAATTGTCTCACCCACACGCGAGTTGGCCAATCAAACACATCGAGAGTGTGTTAAATTAACTGAAGGAATTGGTTTATGTTGTCACGTCATAGACAATGTTGGAAAAGCTGTGCAAAAATTCGGGCCAAAATCATCTCAACGATTTGGTAATTAAATTGAATATTATTATATCCTTTCGTGTCTGAACGAATTTATTTGTAGACATTCTCATCACAACACCGAATAGGCTGGTTTTCCTTTTATCGCAAGAGCCACCAGCTATTTCACTTAAGAAGTATGACAATTAAACGTGAATTAGAAATCAAAAGTAATCTTTTATCGTTTCACCTTGTAGTGTCGAATGGTTGATTGTAGACGAATCAGACAAGTTGTTTGAAGAAGGTCGACAAGGTTTCCGTGATCAACTAGGAGCGATCTATCGGGCCTGTGATTCGCAACAAATTAGACGAGCATTTTTCAGCGCTACTTTTGCATTTGACGTGCAAGAATGGTGCAAATTAAATCTCGACAATGTCGTTATGCTGACCATTGGACAGAAGAATTCAGCTTCCGAAAAGGTTGAGCAACAATTGATTTTTACTGGAAGCGAAGGTGGAAAGCTAATGGCATTCCGTAATCTGATTGTCGAGGTGAGCAATAGCAGTTTATTGAAAAGTAATACAGAAATAATTTATTGTCATGTTCTGTTCCAAAAGGGCCTTACTCCACCAGTTCTAGTGTTCGTCCAAACAAAAGAACGAGCAAAAGAACTTTATACTGAATTGGTATATGACGGCATCAATGTCGATGTCATTCATGCCGAGCGATCGCAACTCCAACGTGACAATGTGGTGAAAAGTTTTCGTTCCGGTCAAATTTGGGTGCTCATCTGTACAGAACTTATGGGCCGTGGTATTGATTTCAAAGGTGTGAACCTAGTAGTAAATTATGACTTCCCTCCATCCGCCATCAGCTACATTCATCGTATCGGTATGCAAAATAAAACGTTTATTTTAACTTATGCAATTAATTTCATGATATTTTTAACGAATACAGGTCGAACGGGGCGCGCTGGTCGCCCAGGAAAAGCTATAACTTTTTTCACGGAGAATGATGCGGGTTATCTGCGCAAGTATGATTCCGTTTCATTTAATTACTTGAACGGTTCAACAGATCTCCATTTTTTAATTTGTAGAATTGCCACAGTCATGCGGAATTCTGGGTGTGAGGTACCAGATTACATGCTACAAATGAAGAAAACATCTAAGAGCGAAGCCAAGAAAATGGCCCGGAATATTCCTACTCGAAAATCTATCTCTACGGAACCCATCCCCGATAAGATAAAGCGAAAAAAACGTGAGCGAATAATAGCCAACGTTAGGAAGACTAAGCAAAAGGCACAACAAGGATTACCGTCCAAAAGAGCTAAAATAACGACTAATGGTGTGTGATATACCTGATGCATCCTTGATTTTCTATAAAATACAATCCTTTGTGAAATTTTAGAGTGTATTGTTACTTCCGGACATAAGTTACATAACACTCCATTTTCATATATGAATACATAACAAAATAACTAATAAATAGAATCTCAACAATAAAACAAGTCAAACAAAAAAAATTAAATAATCAGTGCTCTTTAACTTAAATAAACTATTCATCCAAATCTCCCAGATCACTTCCCACTCAACTGCACTCAAATTGCTGAATATTGGGTAAGCGAAACAAGCTCGTGTTCGGGCGAAAGAAGTGCGAAGTGGGGAAAAACTATCGTATAATGTTAAAATTTGAAAACATTACTTGAATAAACAATGATAAACGAGTATCTTTATGTGCAGCATGCGGGATTTTCAATTAGAATTGTAGTGTCGCTATCAAGCACGGAAAGGATCGAAGAGGAAACGACGAAACAGTGCGTTCGGTACTGGTCGTTGGGTCTTGGTGGGAACAACTTTTTCCGCTTGATTCTTCTTCCTAGTTGCACGAAGCCATTGCGGGACTTGTTTTGGTTGTCGGGGCACAATCTCTTTTACGTTCACAGAATCCGTATCACTACGCTTTTCTGCATTGCGTTGGAATGACACCCGATTTATCGAACAGAGAATAGGACCCCATTGACACTTCGGCGGTGGTGATACAGAAGTTGTGGTAGGACGCGACGAAGTTTGTGTAGTTCCTTGCGTTGTTGGTTCCGTGGAAACTAATGCTTCAATTTCCTCATCGGACTTCTTAAAATTCTTGATCTTGAACATAAGTCGGTCAAAAAGCCATTCGTTGTCCAAATTGCTAGAGTCGGGTATGGCGTCCTTCATTCGCGTAATCAAAGCAGAATTTTTCACAATTTCTCTCATCTTTTGTTCAACATCTGGCGTGATGTATTTCTGGGCGAATTCAGGGACGTGTTCTTTCGCAGAAGTCAGGAAGCGAAGCATAAGCCGTCTAAGGTTCTCCGTCTCAGTGTAATTAACGGTATCGTCAGCGAGGTATTTATCCAGATGCTTATAATCCACTTGAGCGAATTTCTCCGGCAGCAAATGAATCAAAACACTTGGTATAGATAACTCTTCCCAGTTTTGCAAATTCTCAAGTTGCTCCGGGAACATTTTAGCAACATATCTGGTGAGAACCATTCTTTCCGATTTGCTAGATGGGCTATACTCTTCGGGAAACATTTGCGACAAAATTTTGGCAATTAACCAAGGATGGTCAAGCGTCCGATCTTCGTATAGGTCATTGAAAAGTCCCAGTAGCAAATCACCTCCACCATCAATAGATCTTCCAAATGGTGTTCCAACAAACAAAACTGTCAGCAGAAGAAGGAACGGTGCTGATATAATGAATGCGGCTATACCCAACACTGGAAACGCGTTCCAGATTGGGATCAAAGCCCCCCACGGTGAAGACGGTCCGCTACTGATTGACGAGTCGCTTGATGATGAACTTGATGAACTTGAAGACGAGCCAGAGCTAGAAGATGAGGGTACGAAAATGAAACTCGGGGGTGGCGGCTTAGGCACAACCGCAATAAACGAAGGAGGTGTGGGATCAGTAAAAGGCGACATCGTAGTTGTCATGTCCGTTACAATCGTGGATTCCTGTACTGTAGGCGGAGCGGTGGAAGGAGTGAATATCTGCGTTGTTGTTTCAACGCGGTCTGGCTCTGCTGTGGTTTCCATGATTAATGTAGTGAATTGAGTGTCGTTTTGCTGAAGATTGTCCACGTTTACCAACGTTGTAGGATCGCTGACTTGGTGTTCAGTAGTAAAAAATGCTTGCGTAGTTGGGGGCGCAGTTGGTTGAATGGTCGTGGGTAATTCAGTCGGTGTTTCCGTCATTATTTCCGTAACTCCAGCTGACACATCACTTGGCGGTTGCGTTGTAACCTCAGTGGGTGCATCGGTAGGCATCTCGGTGAGTGCTTCAGCCTCAGTCGGAACTTCGGTGGGAGTCTCAGTCGGTTCCTCGGTAGGGAGCTCAGTGGGCTCTTCCGTAGCAGCCTCAGTCGGTTGTTCGGTGGGAGGCTCAGTTGGCTCTTCAGTGGGGAGCTCAGTTGGTTCTTCAGTTGGAGGCTCAGTTGGCTCTTCAGTTGGAGGCTCAGTCGGTTCTTCAGTTGGAGGCTCCGTTGGTTCTTCAGGCTCAGTTGGCTCTTCAGTTGGAGGCTCAGTCGGTTCTTCAGTTGGAGGCTCCGTTGGTTCTTCAGTTGGAGGCTCAGTCGGTTCTTCCGTGGGAGGCTCCGTTGGTTCTTCAGTTGGAGTCTCCGTTGGCTCTTCCGTGGGAGGCTCCGTTGGCTCTTCCGTTGGAGGCTCCGTTGGCTCTTCCGTGGGAGCCTCAGTCGGTTCTTCGGTGGGAACCTCAGTCGGCTCTTCGGTGGGAACCTCAGTCGGTTCTTCGGTGGGAACCTCAGTCGGCTCTTCGGTGGGAACCTCAGTCGGCTCTTCGGTGGGAGCCTCAGTCGGTTCTTCGGTGGGAGCCTCAGTCGGTTCTTCAGTGGGAGGCTCAGTCGGTTCCTCGGTGGAAGCCTCAGTCTGTTCTTCGGTGGGAGCCTCAGTCTGTTCTTCGGTGGGAGCCTCAGTTGGTTCTTCAGTAGGAGCTTCTGTCGGTTCTTCAGTAGGAACTTCAGTCGGTTCCTCGGTAGGAGCCACAGTCAGTTCTTCAGTAAAAGCCTCAGTCGCTTCTTCGGTCGTAGCTTCAGTAGGAGTCTCGGTTGATAATTCAGAAGTAACTTCGACTGGTGTCTCTGTAAGCAATTCCGTGGTAGGCAAGTCAGTCGGTTGCTCTGTAGACAACAACGTGGTTTCTCCAGTAGTTAAATCGGTGGTCATACTGACTTCCGTTGTAGGCTCCTCCGTGGGTTCGTCAGTCGGCAGTTCAGTTGGCTCCTCGGTAGGCAGTACATCAACTACCTCAGTGGTTATTTCGGTCACTGCTGTTGTGGCATCGGTTGGTACGTCAGTAGTAGGACCTTCGGTTAGTACTGTTGTGCTTGCTACCGATGCTTCGGTCGTAACGTCTGTTTCAACAGTAACAGACAACTCGGAGGATGTTGAGGAAACATCACCTTCCGGTGCAGTCGTGGTAACTTCAAATGCCATTGCGGAGGTAGTGAATTCAGTGGTCGTTGAATCTACGGCTGTTGATGCCGTTAGCATAACTTCAATAGGAATCTGACTGGTCGATTCCGTTGGCATTTCAGTGGTAGTCATGTCGAGGTCTTCATCATCGCAATCAGAGGTTATTGGCTCATCCGTGCTAAACTCTGTTATGCCAGCATCTGTTTCAATAACCACAGTTTCAGCAGTTGTGCTATCGTCTGTTGTGCCCTCGAACGATTGGGTAGTTGTTGTTACAGAATCAGATACTGTCGTATCGGCTAACGCGGTAGTTGTAATTGTTTGTTCGGTTGGTACGATGGGTGTTTCAGTTGAGCTACCCAAAACCGTGGTAGGGGTTTCTTGAGTTGTAGTCGAATCGCAATCAAAGGGGGTGGTTTCTTCAGTTATCGCTGAGTCAGTGATATCTATTATCATTAGAGAACAACGTTAATTGTATTATATAAAAATGTAAAAAATATATTATTCATTTGATTGAACGGTTTAAAAATAGAGGATAGCACAGTTTGACGGAACTTTGTTTTTATATTTACCACAAGGAACTGCTGTGGTAACCTCTGTTGTGGCTACACTTAGATCTACAGGATCGCTGGTTACAGCCGATGTTGAACCTTATGGAAACAAATTTTCGTGGTTTCGATTAGAATGGCAAACTTGCGATAAAGATAAGAGATAATAGCGATTCGAAGGCAAAGCGGAGCTGGTTTTTTTTTAAATAATAAGACATACTCTGGAATGTTGTAGGAAACACAGTAGAAGGAAGAGTGCTAAACGTCGTTTCTGAATCGAGTTGCGTTGTTACGGTTTCTGTCGTGTGATCCGTAACTATGTTCGTGACAAGCGAAACGAACTCAGTAGTAGCTGTTGAAAACACATGACAGTAGTAAAATTGTTAGTTGAGAAAAATGAACTGATTGAAGTTAAGATGAAACAGAAGGTTTATACTTTCTGGTATAACCGTGCTAAACGAAATGCCATCACTCGTGGCGTCCGAGATCAAGTGATCTGTAACCGTAGTATCAGCAACAGTGGTTTGTGAAGGCGTTATGGTAACGTCAGTGAACATGAATGTGGTAGATGTCACCTCACCGGGATCTTCAGTTGTAGTTAAATCAGATGACCCACTAGACTCAGAAGGCAGTTCTAATGTGACAGAAAAAAAACAGGTTCAAATGAAGGAAAACACACGACACTATTGACAGTTTCACACAAGTTAAAGAGCAGACAAGAAGAAGCAAATTCGTCATATGATTCATTCGTCATCGGGAAAGAAGTACCGTGATAGTTGGTAACCGTGTAAGGTTCAGTCGACAGAGTATCTGCTGATGAAGACGAAGGTGTAGTGGACGGTTCAGTGAGCATGTCGATGGTGCTAACACTCACGTCTGGGGTTGGCATGGATGGGGAGGGGGAAGGATCAAGTGTCGACGTCAACTCTAAGGTCATCGTCGTATCAGTGGAGGCAAGAGGATCAACGGAGTCGGTTAACGTTGCACTACTTGTAAATACACTAGATTCTGTCGTCACAGGTTCGATTGTATCATCAGTTGATAGTGGTACCAGATCACTAGAAGAAGTAAAACCCGCCGTTGTTACAGATGAGTCAATAGTAGATGGCGAATCGGTAATCGTGAATGCAGTAGATGGGGGAAGTGAGAAAGAAGTAATTAAAGGATCTGATGACTCTGTTGTTACAGCAGTGGAAGAAATGTAATCGTCCGTCGTTTCGTTATCTAACGTTTCAATATCAATTGACATGCCAGTCGACGCAAAAGGGGATGCGGTGGTTTGATCAGTGGTAGAAGTCTCCTGTACAGTAGTAGTAGACGTCACTGAATCAATCGTTGAAGACGTTTCAAAAATTACAGTTGAAAGAGACTCTGATGCAATTCCAGTAGTTGGATCTGTGGTCGTCATCTCCGTGGTCACAAATGAGGATGTTGTTGTTGCATCAGTTTCTGTTGTTTCTGTTGAAGCGGTCGTGCTGAAAAAGGTAGTAGTGGGCAAAGATGTTTCGGTTTCACTTTCAAAAACTGTAGTTGCATCAGATGGACCGAAATTGTCAGGATTTTCTGACGTAGTCGTGAATTCGGAATCTGTACTGACAGTTTCTGGTAAACTTTCGGTAGAAAATTGCAGACTGGTCGTCGTTGTGATTTCCGAAGTTGGACTACTTGAAAATTCCGTGGTAAAAAACGTTGACGAATCAGTAGTATGGCTTGTTTGTGCTTCCATTTCGAATGTCGTTGATGCAATAGGTTCCAAAGTTGTTGAAAACGGAGTTTCGGAACTCTGACTCATCGTGGTTGACGGGAAGTCAGTAGTTGAATCACTGGTAGTTTCGTCAGTCAGAGGACTTGAATGGGCCGATTCGGTAGTGAAAGAAGTTGTAACTGTATGCTCATCAGAATGGCTAACAGTCGTTGGCACAAAAGTGGATTCACTTGTAAAATCAACCGTGGAACCTTCATTTTCCGAAACTAGATCAGCCTCTGAAGATTGTTGAGTTGGTGGCGTCGAAAAAGTGGAAGGCACGTTAGTTGAAATATCGGTTGTAGACGAAGGCGTTGTGCCTTCCGTTGAAATGTCTGCCTCGGTAACTTCACTCATTGACATGGCATCCGTGCTGCCTTCCGAGATTGTCGTGCTTCCGACTGTTGGAGATGTCGAGAAAGATACTAAAGAAGAATCCGTTGTAAAATCCGGTATTAAACTGGTCTCTTCTGTTGGCATGGATGTGTCGGTAGGAAACAGAAATGATTCCGTAGTTGTCTGATCAATTTCAGTTGGAGACGTGCTACTTGGGACGAATTCAGTGGTCGTTTCGGAGAAAGATTGAGAAGAAAGAGTTGTATGGTCCGTCGTTAGGACTTGTACCGTTGAAGTTTCGATAGTAGATGAGCCATCTGAAACGGAAGAAAAAGTCGTTGAGAACTCTTCTGATAAAAAAGAATCCGTTGTGGGTGCAACAGTGGCAGTAGGATCACTTGTCAAGTGTGAAATAGTTGTTGATGGTGCTTCCGTAATATCTAAGATTTCTGTGGTTGGCACATTTGGCGGTATAGTGGAAGAAGCCATCGTTTCACTGGTGAACGATTCCGTAACGATCGTCTCTGTAATGTCTGCCGACGTGTCCGTAAACATCTCGTCAGTTGGTGGAGTAGTGGGTTCGTCCGTTTCGGACAAAGACGACTCAGTGAACGTTACGGCATCTGAAATTGGTTCTGAGGTGGTTGAAAAAGCTTCACTGGTAGAGGGCCCAGTAGATTGGCTAGTCGATTCAACCTCCGTTGTCACTGGTAAGTCCGACGTAGGTTCTTGGGAAGTACTAGATATCGGCAAATCCGGAGACACAGTCGAAATAACCGTTGCTTCACTGCTTGAAGTCTCTGTCATTGTAATAAGAGAATCAGTTGTTTGGCTAATGGAATCAGATGATTCCGTAACGATTATTTCTGAATCTTCCAGAGTAGTCGTGGAAAACCCTTCAGTTGTGGGATCAGTTGAATCTTCGTCCGTCAAGGTAGATGGATTTTCCGTTTGGGAAGTAGATGACACAGTTAACTCTTCGGTCTCTGAAAATGGTTCCAAAGTTGTTGAAAAGGCACTGCTCGTAGAAGACTCACTAAACTGGCTAGTTTGTTCTGCCTCCGGTGTTGCTGGCGATCCTGATGTGAGTTCCTGTGAACTACTAGTCGAAACGTCAGGAGAGAACGTGGAAGTAACAATAATTGGCGTCAAGCTGATCGTCTCAGAAGTCTCTGTGAGAGTAGTAAGGGAGTCAGCTGTTTGGCTAATTGAATGGGACGATTCTGTAACAATTGTCTGATCAGTCTCAGTTGTCATAGTTGGCGATTCTGGCGTGAATTCATGTGAAGTACTAGCTGTTGGCAAATCAGGAGAGAACGTAGAAGTTAACATGGTCTCACTACTTGGTGGCAAAGAACTGATCATCTGGGACACCTCTGTTGTGAAAAGCGAGTCAGTCATTTGGGCAATCGGATCAGATGATGCAACGGTTGTTTCTGAAATTTCTTCCTCTGTAACTGTCGAAATCCCTTCAGTTGAGAGATCGGTGAAATCTTGGGTCGTAAAGGTGGAGGGAATTTCCGTTTGGGAAGTCGATGATCCAGAAAACGTTACAGCCTCTGAAAATGGTTCCGAAGTTGTTGGAAAAATGCCACTTGTAGTAGAACCAAATAATTGGCTAGTCGGATTTGTTTCCGCCGTCACAGTTTGCAATTCCTGTGAAGTACTGGTTATCGTCAAATCTGGAGTTTCGGTCGAAGAAATAGTCGTCTCACTATTTGGTGATGTGGAGTCCATCGTTTCAGTCGTCTCTTGGAACGTTGTGGCCGTTGTGAAAAAAAGCGATTCAGTTTCTTGGTTTGTGGGATCAGATGATGGAACTGTGGATGTCACAGCCTCGTTCGTAGCAGATTCTGTTGTCGGAGCTGGCTCCTCTGTAGTGCTGATTGGCAGCAAGGTAGTGGTAGATTCCGTCAACTCTGAAGCGCTGGTCGATTGGGAAATTGTTGTCTGAGATAATTCAGATTGCGAAGTACTTGTAATTTCGCTCGTTGTTACATCACTAGTTTGATCACTACTTTGCATGGTAGCGACACTCGTTTCTACGGGCTCTTCGGTTCCTGGTGGGAGGGTAACAGAAGGAAACGTTTGGGATTCGGTGGTAGATGTCGCATCAGATGTTTGTTCATGTGTGATCGATGTGGGAGTGTCTAAATCACTAAACGTAGAAGTCAATACGGTAGGCACGACGGTTGTTTGTTCTGTCGAAAACGAACTTTCAGTGATGGTCCCTAACTCTTCTGGCAATGTTGTAGTTGGTTCAAAAGATACAGTTGAAAACGATGTTGATTCACTCGTTACTACATTACTGCTGGTTGAGATTTGAGAAGCTGAGAATTCATTTTCGGTACTGAAAGTTGGTTCTGTACCTGAAACCGTTGTTTCAATGATAGCTTCGCTGGACGTGGGTAAACCAGTACTTTCAGTTTCTAGGTTATCGAATCCTGACGTAGAACCTAAATCAGTTTGTGAAGTAACGGACTGGCTAGGTACACCGGTTTCGAACATCTGTTCAGAGGTGGAAGGAAATGAGGTAGAAGATAACAGACCATCAGTAGTTAAATGAGATGGCTGCGAAGTTGTTTCGAATTGATTTACATCAGAAGTGAAAGAAGTTGATTCAATTTCATCAGTCACTTCAGTAGACAGTTGGAAAGATTCCGATGTTAGCACAGGGGAAAAAGTCGACACAGTTACCGAATCCTCGACAGTAAAATCGGAAATGGTAGTTTGGTGAGTAACTGATTCCTCGTTATCCGTCGTCGAAACAGGAGTTGGGTTACTTATAGGGAAGGAAGTAGTGGTTGTTACGTCCTCTGCCAATGTGGAAACAGAGGACTGGAGAGGAATAAAGGTTGACAGAGAGGGAAGAGTTGTTTCCGTCTGTTCTGCGATTGTTGTCGGGAGATTTTCGAGCGTCGAAAGTGACGCAGCTTCAGTATTCTCCGGGGTAACAGGGACAAAGGTTGTGGAAGATGATGCTTGTTCAGCAAAAGATAAAGTGGTGGAAGGTTCGGTGGTCGTCTGGCTCGAAAAAAATGAGCTCAATGTTGTTAACCATTCACCAGAAGTACTTGCAGTCTCACCAGTTGTTTCACTACTGAAAATGCTGTCCGTCGTTGGTTCATCTGATGCCACCGTTTCTGTTTGACTCATCGTTGACTCGACTCCAGGGGTCATGGTCGTAACTGGTACAGTTACTAATTCACCTGGCGAAGTGGATGTTCCAGGTAGTCCTGCATCTGTGGTCGATCCAATTTCTGTTGCAAACGCGTCAGTTGACACCTGAAGTTCATCAGCGGACGTGCTGTCGCTAACTTCGGTAGTTTGTACGTCGGGCGTTGTGGCGTCTGTTGGCCTTGTAGTAAAGTCATTCGTACTTTCAGCTTCCGGCACTGTTGTTGTGGTTGAAGAGTCTTCTTCAATAAGCACAGTGGTGCTAGTGGCTTGCGAAGTGGTTGTGATTTCGGAAGGTGACAACGTTGTAGGTTGAGGAGCAGGTGAACCTGAAACGTGCGAGTCTGAGTCCAACGGATCAGGAGGATTGCTGGATGGAATGTGTATTATGGTTTCTTCCGCTGTAGTTGGAGAAGAAGCTTCAGTTGCGTCTGTAACTACCGTCGAAAAGAAAGCCGAAGTCGTAGTTGGATTTGTCACGTCTGGAACGGGTGTGTCAGTAGTAACCCCCAAAGTTGTTGCAACTGGCAATTCTTCGACAGTTGTGATGGTACTAGGTTCTTGTGTTGATGTTTCAGGACTTACAGGGCCCGGTGTACTATTCGGATCCTTTGTTGTTGCTTCAGGCGAAGAGTTGATTGAAGGTAGCGTAGACACTTGATCAGTAGATTCAATACTGATCTCAGTCATCGTTGATACGGCATTCGTCGGAATAACTGTCGTTTGTAAAGTTTGTGCGTCAAATGGCTGAGTTGAAAATTCTGAAGGATTGAGCGTTGAAAGTTGCTCAACTAAAGATACGGAAGATGTTGTTTCTACGTCAGTGGTACCAGGTTCCGTCGTAACGGGAAGCAACGTTTCTGAACAAGGTACGGTTTCAAACAGCGTAGTTACTGTACTGGAAGGAGTCGATTGTGTATCCAGTTCTGTCGCAGAAGAAAAATCGGAGATAGTGGAAGAAGCAATTTCTTCGTTGGTCGTTTCAGAAAAAGGAATAGAAGACGTAGACTCAGAAGAACTAGTGGTTGTGAAGAAAGAAGTGCTCGTCACTTCATCCAAAGTTGGACCTGTCGTGGAGTCAATCAAAGTTAGTTGAGAAAACATCACAGTTGTTAATAGATCATAACTAGGAATATCGCTAAATATCGTGGAGAGACAAGGAAGAACAATGTCTTGATTTTAAGTTACCGGTGACGGGAAGGAAGGTGGGATGGTTGATAGTGGAATGCATCAAGATTTATTTGAGCGGAATCAATGGTAAAGGTGGTACTAGGAAAGGTCTGTTCAAGAAAAGATAAAGAAGAGTAAGTACCGTTTGTGGTTTGGCTGGCCAGAGTCGAACTTTCGCTTGCTAACGTGTCCTCGACTATGGTTGTGATAACCGTATTTGTTTCACTCGTATCGTCTGTCGCCGGCCCGGTACTAGGTAATATCGTTGTTATTCCAACAGCATCTTCCGTAAGTGGAATGTCTGTAGTCGAAACCTGAGAGAAGGTAGTCGACGTAGCTTCGCTACTGTCCTCCGTCTGTAATGCGGTTGTAGCAACGTTGGTTGTCGCCGTAACTGACGCAGTTGTTGGTGACGTTTGCTCTGCTACCAACTGCGTCGGGGACACGGTGGAAGCCTCGGTGGAAGCCTCGGTGGAAGCCTCGGTGGAAGCCTCTTCAACCGGGCTAACCATGGTGGCTGCTGGCGTGGAAGATTCAATACTTACTGGAGTAGTATCAACGGATGCCAAAGTGGTGATAAAAGAAAAAGACTCTGTTGTAGGTTTTGAAGAAGTCGATTCCGTATCAAACTCAAGTGTTGAAGGCACATCGGGTATGAAAGTGGAAGAAGCCAATTCTTCGTTATTCGTTTGTGGGAAAGTAACGGAAGGTGTCGTGTCAGGAGATTCAGTGGAAGTGAAGGTACTTTCCACTTCATCCGAAGTCGAACCTGTTGAGGAGATAACAGTAGTTGATTGAACAAACAAAGTGGACGACAGGTCAGAAGTAGTGTGATGAGGAAAGAGTGTTGACAGAGTGGGAAGAGTCGTTTCCATTTCTTCTTTCATTGTCGAGGAAAAAGATTGCATGGCCGTAGGTGTCGTCACAACATTTTCCTGTGAAACCGGTGCAAAAGTTGTGGAAGATAGTGTTTGTTCAGTAAAGGATACGGAAGTGGAAAAACCGTCTGTGGTCTGGCTTGTTAGAACAGAACTGTCAGTTATCGTAGTTCCCCCATGCTCACCAGTTGTTTCGCTATTCACTAAATCGGCAGTTGTACCGTCAGACGGGATTTTAACTGTCGTTGCCGATTGTTCAGTCGGTGCCGATATGTCCGTTGTGGAAGTGATTATGGCAATTGTTTCAGCTGGAGTACTTTCGTCAGTTTCAAATTGAGAAAACAGCGTTGAGGATTCAAATGGAATCGTTGTTGAGCCAGTAGGCTCCAGTGTGGTTTGCACCGGAGGTGTCACTGTTGGCGTGTTCAATGTGATAGTCGTTGATTGATCTTCGACAGATGTCGTACCAGATTGTGTCGATACGTCAAGGTTATCAACACTGGAAGAATCACTCGAAATGGGAAGTGTTGTACTGGTTGGTGATTCGGTTGTAGATTGGGAAACCGGAAAGTTGGAAATGTGCGAGTCTGAATCGGGGAAATCTGTTGAGATGTCCGAAGTCAGAGTAGCTACAATGCTTTCTGAATCAGTTGTCGAGGCGATAACTTCGGGTATGGCAGTAGCAAGTGAAGAGGTTTCACTGCTGAAAAGGTTTTCAGTACTAAAACCATCTGTTTGTTGAGATTGGGCCTCTGTGGTGCTAGGTACATTTTCAGCGGGCACACTTTGAGTGGCTGATGTTGAAGAGAATTGCTCCATCTCGCTCATTGTGGTGGATGTTGATATTTTTTCAGTTGTTGTCGACGGTGGATGTGTTTCTAGTGAGCCAGGCGTCGTGCTGATCATACCCATTTCACTGAAGGTCGTTAAATCTCCATCAGTGTTTGTTGCAGTAGTTGTTTCAACGTTAGCTTCTTTCTCAGTTGTTACTTGATCGCTTGGTAACTGGCTTGTTACTGTATCAGCCGTGATAGGACTACTTGTTTCAGGAACGGTTGTGAAAGAAAAGGTCGATTGGTGTCCATCGAGTGTGGTGTCTGTAGAAGCTTCGCTGGTAATCGATGTGCCAGTAGACGAAGGTGATTCTGTTACCTCATCAATGATGATGAGCGTGGTAACTGTAGAAGCTTCACTGGTAATCGATGTGCCAGTAGACGAAGGTGATTCTGTCGCCTCATCAATGTTGGTAAGCGTGGTTTCAGTAACCTGCTCACTCGTTGATGAAGGCCAGCCAGTTGTTAAAGACAATGTGCTCTGAATTGACGAAAAAATTGAAGATAACGTAGTGGCTTCAGTTTCCTCGGATACTTCGGTGTGTTGCGTGCTCTGAGCACCGTCCGTTACTGAGGTAGTCTCAACTTCCAACTGTGAATCCGTGACAGTCAACTGTTTCTCAGTTGTCGTCGTTATGACAGAGCTCTCCGTGAGAGTTTCGCCTTCGGCAGTTGGTCTGCTTGTTACAGAGGCATCAGTATTGATTGTGCTCTCCGAAGATAGAGAACCAGTTGCTACGTTATCCTGTGGTGTGTTCGTTACTTCAGGCAAGGACGTTGTCGGTGCGTTTGTTAAGGATTCGGGCGTCGATGTCTCTTCACTGACCGGCACGGTGTGATCTACAGTAGTAGGGAAGTCCGTTTGAGGAAGTTCAGTTGGGCTTGTGAATTTCTCAGTGGTCGTTTGGAGTTCAACTGTTTCTGTTTGAGACTGACTTTCTTGCTGTGTTGTAACGGATTCTACCGTGGTGGTAAAGACCGGAGGGGTCGTACTCTCGCTTACAGTGGCCACTTCTTCAGTCACAACGGTCGACTGGCTTTCCGTCGAAGTGGATTCCGGCTCAGTCGGCATTTGCGTAACACCGCCTAAGGTTGTTACTTGACTTGTCGGAGCAGTGGTTGGCAAGGAAGTGAAAGAAGTCGTTGATTCATTCTCCAGATTCGTGCTTCCAACAGTGACTGATTCGCTGACAGATGTTGTGCCAGGCGAGGATTGAGATGCTGTCGAAAGAGTTACATCTTCGTTGGCTGAAGTGGTTGTTTCCTGAACGTCTCCAGCGCTGGTTGTTAATAGTGTTCCAGATGCGGTAACAACAGTGGAAGGGATAGCATCGGTAGTTGTCTCAGATAATGGTTCAATGGTTGTTAAATTATCGAGGTCCACTACACTTGAAGTAGAAGATGCTTCAGTCTGTGCTTCAGTAGTAGAAGTTATCTCGTTAACGCTGGTCGTTGTACTTTCGCTAACCTGTTCACTTGTTGATGACAACGAAGCAGTAGTGAAAGACGTGTCCTGAATTGATGATAAAGTAGTCATGTCACTTTGGTTAGACATTCCAGATTGCGTGGAAGTTTGGCCATCTTCTACTACTGTGGTAGGGGTTCCAGCAGTGAAAGTTTCAGACTCTGTTGTTTGCCCTGTGACGGCATCTTGATTTTCAGTTGTTGCTTCGGTACTTGCTAACGTTGTTACATCACTAACAGTAGTTGGTCTGCTCGTCGTAGAGGTATCAGTAACCAGCAAAGTACTGTCCGTGCTCTCCAGATTTACAGATTCAGTGTTTTCCTGTTCAACAGCCGTCGTCTCAGGAAACAGTGTTGTCCCTGTCGAGGTCATAGACGGCTTGGATGTTGATGACGTATCTTCATGAATGGTAGAACTGTCTTGACTAGTGGAAACTCCGTCGTTTCCAACTGTGGTTTCCACTGATTCGGTAAAACTTGTGGGCTGTTCGGTTGTTACTTCGAATGCCGGTAAGGAAGAAGCGGAGCCAGTGGAAACGGTGGACTCTACGTTTTCATTTGTTGTCTCAAATCCAATGGTGCTAAATTGATTTTCTGTCGATGTAACCTCGCTCAACATGGTACTCAAACCACCTAAAGTTGTTTCTTGGCTTGGTGGTATATCAGTCGACGGACTAGCGAAAGATGTGGGACTGAAAGATGTCGTCGTGTCGCTGCCAACGCTGACGTCTGTTGTAGTTTCACTAGAAGTTACTGTGTCAGTAGATGACTGAGGTTGTGTTACATCTTCGTGAGCAGAAGTAGTTGTTTCTTGACCTCCAGTAGTGGTTGCTCGAGTTGTTTGCGCAGTAAAGATATCAGACGCTGTTGTTCCACTATCAGAGGTTGTTTCGGAAATTGGCTCAATAGTAGTTGGAAAATGCGGCTCCGTAACACTTTCGGTCGTACCACTTAGTGTCGTGATCTGAGATTCTTCTGTTTGGGCAGAAATCGTAGTCGAAACATCATTGGCGTTATCCGGCACGGTACCAGTAGTCTGTTCTGTTGTTGACGACGTCCAAGCAGTAGTGAACGATAACGTGCTTTGAATTGCTGAAAAAATACTTGACAAGGTAGTCGTTTCACTTTGATCAGACACTTCAAGTGGTCCTGTAGTTTGACCATCTCCTGGCACTGATGTAGACGTACCAGTAGTTATTCCAACTGATTGAGTGGTTGCTTCTGTGACTGATAACTGTTCTTCAGCTGTTGATGGCGCAGTCGTAGGACTGTCGGAAACTGTTGTTTCAGTAATGGTCGGTCTTGCCGAACTACTAGTAGTCTGCAACGTACTGATCGTGCTTTCCGAATCTGAAGAACCAGTTGTTCCAACTTCCTCTGGAACAAATGTTGTCTCAGGCAACGACGTTGTTACTTGCGAATCTGTCAACGGCTCGGATGATGACGGTGTATATACGTCAGATGTGAAGCTTTCTTGAGTAGTTGAAACATTGTTATCTATCATCGTTGTACCCGATGTCTCCACCAATTCTGTGGGAACTGTGGTTTGATCATCTCCTGGCACTGACGTAGAAATTATTCCATCTGATTGACTGGTGGCTTCTGTGACTGATAACTGTTCCTCAGTTGTTGTTGGCAATGTCGTAGGACTGTCAGAAACTGTTGTTTCAGTAATGGTCGGTCTACTTGTTGCCGGACTACTAGTAGTATGCAACGTACTGATCGTGCTTTCCGAATCTGAAAAACCAGTTGTTCCAACTTCCTCTGGAATAAATGTAGTCTCAGGCACGGACGTTGTTACTTGCGAGTTTGTCAACGGTTCGGGTGATGACGGTGTATTTACTTCAGTTGTGAAGCTTTCGTGAGTAGTTGAAACATTGTTATCTACCATCGTTGTACCCGATGTCTCCACCAATTCTGGGGGAACTGTGGTTTGACCATCTCCTGGCACTGATGTAGACGTACTCGTACTTATTCCATCTGATTCAGTGGTTGCTTCTGTGACTGATAACTGTTCCTCAGTTGTTGTTGGCGCAATCGTAGGACCGTCGGAAACTGTTGTTTCAGTAATAGTCGGTCTACTTGTTACCAAACTACTAGTAGTCTGCAACGTACTGAGCGTGCTTTCCGAATCTGAAAAACCAGTTGTTCCAACTTCCTCTGGAATAAATGTTGCCTCAGGCACGGACGATGTTACTTGCGAGTCTGTCAACGGTTCGGATGATGACGGTGTATTTACTTCAGTTGTGAAGCTTCCGTGAGTAGTTGAAACATTGTTATCTAACATCGTTGTACCCGATGTCTCCACCAATTCTGGGGGAACTGTGGTTTGACCATCTCCTGGCACTGATGTAGACGTACTCGTACTTATTCCATCTGATTCAGTGGTTGCTTCTGTGACTGATAACTGTTCCTCAGTTGTTGTTGGCAATGTCATAGGACTGTCAGAAACTGTTGTTTCAGTAATGGTCGGTCTACTTGTTGCCGAACTACTAGTAGTCTGCAACGTACTGATCGTGCTTTCCGAATCTGAAGAACCAGTTGTTCCATGTTCCTCGGGAATAAATGTGGTTTCAGGTACGAAAGTTGTTACTGGCGAGTCTGTCAACGGCTCGGATGATGACGGTGTATTTACGTCAGATGTGAAAGTTTCTTGAGTAGTTGAAACATTGTTATCTAACATCGTTGTACCCGATGTCTCCACCAATTCTGGGGGAACTGTGGTTTGACCATCTCCTGGCACTGATGTAGACGTACCGGTACTTATTCCATCGGACTGAGTGGTTGCTTCTGTGACTGATAACTGGTCCTCAGTTGTTGTTTGCGCAGTCGTGGGACTGTCGGAAACTGTTGTTTCAGCAATGGTTGGTCTTGCCGAACTACTAGTAGTCTGCAACGTACTGATCGTGCTTTCCGAATCTGAAGAACCAGTTGTTCCATGTTCCTCTGGAATAAATGTGGTCTCAGGCACGGACGTTGTTACTTGAGAGCCTGCCAACGACTCGGATGATGACGGTGCATTTACGTCAGATGTGAAGCTTTCTTGAGTAGTTGAAACATTGTTATCTAACATTGTTGTACCCGATGTCTCCACCAATTCTGTGGGAACTGTGGTTTGACCATCTCCTGGCTTTGATGTAGACGTACCAGTAGTTATCCCAACTGATTGAGTGGTTGCTTCTGTGACTGATAAATGTTCTTCAGTTGTTATTGGCGCAATCGTAGGACTGTCGGAAACTGTTGTTTCAGTAATAGTCGGTCTACTTGTTACCGAACTACTAGTAGTCTGCAACGTACTGATCGTGCTTTCCGAATCTGAAAAACCAGTTGTTCCAACTTCCTCTGGAATAAATGTTGCCTCAGGCACGGACGTTGTTACTTGCGAGTCTGTCAACGGTTCGGATGATGACGGTGTATTTACTTCAGTTGTGAAGCTTCCGTGAGTAGTTGAAACATTGTTATCTACCATCGTTGTACCCGATGTCTCCACCAGTTCTGTGGTTACTGTGGGTATTTCGGTTATCACATCGAATGTTGATGTAGAAGTCGATGTGGTGGTACCGCTCCCATCTTCGGTGGCAGCGCTGAAGTGACTTTCGGTTGGTGTAAATTCTTGCTCACTCGACAGTGTCGTTACATCTATCAAGGTAGTTTCTTGATTCGGTGATCCATCAGTCGTTGTCGGGTTAGAAAATTGCGTGGAACTGAAAGAAATTGTCGAATCTGTTTCAACGTTCGTGCTTACAGTAGTAGAAGTTTCGCTGGGGGTCATAGTAGCAGAAGGAGACTGAGTTTCCGTCACAACATTCACGTCTTCCTGTGTAGCAGTAGTTGTTTCCTGCCCATCTGTGGCACTGGGCGGACTAGAAGCTGCCGTTGGAGTAGTAGAGGCGGCAAATACAGTGGAAACCGTGTTACCAATGTCAGTACTTGCTTCAGTGGTTGCTAAATCCTCTGCGTCTGTGACATTCATAGGAGCAATGCTCGATGTTACAGTCTGAGATTCTTCTGCGTGAGCAGTAGATGAAGTCTGATCAGCATTGATCGTTGTACTTTCGCTAGGCTGTTCCTCTGTTGGCGACGGCAATTCAGTGCTAAACAAAGTGCTCTGTATCAACGATAACACGCTTGACAAGGTGGTCGTTTCGCTTTGATCAGACAGTTCGGATCCTGAGTTTTGACCACTCTCTGTCACTGACGTAGAAGCACTAGTACTCACGACTTCGGACTCTGTGAATACTTCTGTAACGGTCGTCTGTTTTTCAGTTGTCGTTGGAGCAGCAGTGGAACTCTGGGAAGTAGTTTCTTCACCAAAGGTAGGCGTAGCTGTATCCAAGCCATTGGTGGCCTGTAATGTACTGATCGTACTTTCCGTAGCAAGAGAAGTAATCTCGTTGCCATTTAATGTGCTGGTAACATCAGGCAAAGATGTTGTTGCCACCGGTTTTGTCGAGGGCTCCAATGACAAAGGTGTACTTGAATCAGAAGTAAAACTCTCTTGAGTGGCTGGGACATTGCTATCAACCGTTGTAGTGAATGCTGTGTCCACCAATTCTGTGGGATTGGTGGGCTTTTCAGTTGATCCTTCTACTGATGGTGTTTCCGTCTGCATAGGCTTCTGTTCAAATTGTGTGGTATCTTGTCCTACTGTAGAGATCCCTCCCGACGAAGCAGTAGTAGTGTCCCCTCCGTTTGTCGTTTCCTCAGGAATAACACTCGACATGTGCGTCACACCATCAAAAGTTGTTTCTTGGATTGATGATCCACTAGTTGTTGGAACAGTAGGTGATGTAGAACTGAATAACGTAGTCGCCTCACTCTCAATGGTAGTGCCTTCTGAACTGACAGACTCACTGGAAAACGTGGTGCCAATTGAGGACTGCTGTTCTGTTCCAGGGCTCGTATCTTCCGGAAATGACGAAGATGTTTCTTGACCAGCTGTAGTACTAAGGGAATCAGTAGTACCTACTGGCGTTGTTGGAGTAAATAGGCTAGAAGCTGTCGTGCCAATATCAGAACTTGTTTCAGAAATCGATTCATTAGGAGTTGAAGTAGAATCTTGCTCCACATCACTCGAAGTGGCACTGGCCAGTGTTGTTTGGTGTGGTTCTTGAGTTACAATGTCAGTCGTTTCGGTTGAAGACTCACTTGCTGGTGTTGTCCAACCGGTGGTGAAAGACAATGTGCTTTGAATCGACGAGAAAATGCTAGACAATGTCGTTTCTTCACTTTGATCCGACGATTGGGATTGAGTCGAAGTTTGTTGTTCGCCGATCGAAGAAGCTTCAGTAGTTGTAACTTCCGAATGTGTGACAAATTCAGTCAGTTGTGATTCAGTTGTCGCTGTAGGAACATCGGAGCTTTCACTAACCATGTCTCCACTAGTTGGTTTACTTGTTACAGTACCATCAGTAACGTGTTGAATGTCCATTGTCGTTTCCGAAACTAAGATGTCATTTGTTACATTTTCCTGATGTGCGCTCGTTACCGGCGAAAGAGTGGTCGAAAACGGACCTATCGGAAGAATCGTTGTTGACATTGTGTCATGTTCGGTAGTAATGACGCTTTGACTGACGACGTCACTATCTGTTGTGATTGGATCTGTTACAAGTGATTCTGTTTGATCTTTGATTGTCTCTGTTGTTGTTTCTAGTACTGGTACTTCAGTTTGAAATTGTTCTTGCTCTAGCTGTGTACTGTCTTGCGCTATCGCTGAGGTCGTAGCAAATAAAACAGTCGTCATCTCTTCTACATCCCCACTAGACTGGCTGTCTGTCGTTGAAGGTTTCTGCTCAGTTGACATGGTCGTGACATCTTGAGTTGCTTCCTGACTAGATGGCCGCTCTGTTGTTGGCGGACTACTGGCTTCAGTGGAGCTAATAAAACTGGTCGACTCGCTGTCAATGTTGGTGCTGTCTGACGTTAGGTATTCACCAGCGGTCGTTGGGTGACTGGTAGAATGAGATGTTGTCGCAAGATCCAATTCTTGCTCAACAGTACTAGTTGTGTCTTGGGTAGTTGTAATGTTAACAGAATCAGCAGTTGTTGATGGTATAGTTGGTGCTGTAGCAGCATTTTCAGTCGTTGTTCCAACTTCTGCATTAGTTGTGGAAAAGTCCAGTTCTGCAACGCTTGTAACAGTTCCACTCGTTGTTGTGACTTGAAGCTCTTCCGTTTGGGGTTCAACAGTGGTTGGAACCTTGTCGGTGCTAGTCTGCACGATTTCAGTCGTATGGTCGTTTGCTGACGTTGTCGGACCAGAGGTAGAGAACAACGTGCTCTGAATCGATGACAAAATGCTTGATAGAGTGGTTTCACTTTGATCAGTCACTCCGGTCTGTCCTGAGCTGTGATCATTCTCCGTGATTGGCGCGGAAGAATCAGTAGTTGTTACATCCGACTGTTCCAAATTTGTTACGGGACTCGGTTCCATAGTCGTTGTCACCGTGGTGAAGTCCGCAGTAGTAATTGCATCACTAACGGTTGAGCTAACTGTAACGGAGCCTTCCGTAACTTGTGGTGTACTGATGGTATTAACAGAATCCTGAGGATCAGCTGACGGGGTTTCGTTTGGCGGATTCGTAATCTCAGGTGAAGTAGTCGTCAACGACTCGGTGCTGGTCAATACGATTTCGGTCGCCTGGTCGTTTGCTGAGGATGTTGGCCCAGTGGTAGAGAACAACGTGCTCTGAATCGACGACAAAATGCTTGATAGAGTGGTTTCACTTTGATCAGTCACTCCAGTCTGTCCTGAACTGTGGCCATCCTCCGTGACTGGCGCGGAAGAATCAGTAGTTGTTATATCCGACTGTTCCAAATCTGTTACGACGCTCGGTTTCATAGTCGTTGACATCACAGTGAAGTCCTCGGTAGTAATTGCATCACTAACGGTTGGGCTATTTGTAATGGAGCCTTCCGTAGTTTGTGGTGTACTTATGGTGTTAACAGAATCCTGAGGCTCAGTTGAAGGTGTTTCCTTTGGCGGATTCGTAATCTCAGGTGAAGTAGTCGTCAACGACTCGGTGCTCGTTAATACGATTTCGGTCGTCTGGTCGTCTGTTGACGATGTAGAATCAGTGGTAGAGAACAACGTGCTCTGAACCGACGACAAAATGCTTGATAGAGTGGTTTCACTTTGATCAGTCACTCCCGTCTGTCCTGAACTGTGGCCATCCTCCGTGATTGGCGCAGAAGAATGAGTAGTTGTTTCACCCGACTGTTCCAAATCTGTTACGAGGCTCAGTTCCATAGTCGTTGACACCATAGTGAAGTCCTCGATAGTAATTGCATCACTAACGGTTGACTGAACTGTAACGGAGCCTTCCGTAGCTTGTGATGTACTGATGGTATTAACGGAATCCTGAGGATCAGTTGAAGGTTTTTCCTTTGGCGGATTCGTTATCTCAAATGAAGTAGTTGTCAACGACTCAATCGTCGAAAGTGGATCTTGTTCACCTGTAGCACTTCCTTGAGTGACCGTTGCATCATCGTTTGTTGTTGGTGTAAAAGATG